>NW_027270896.1:4522500-5122500 GCF_040938485.1 Diadema antillarum
GAAAATGATAAAACGAAATCAAGAATGAACGCAGTTTTATAACACTTGATTTCAAAGAAGGCTCTCCCTCTGCGAAATGATATCAGAAAATATTTTTACTTTAGAAAGCAGGTGTTTCTCGAGCAAATGAAATCTTAACATACATGCAACGTTTGGCCATCGTATCAGCGTTCGAGAGAAAGATAAGGTAATACTTAACAGGTAGATAATAACTATAAAACACGCAAAGTTAACGCGTTTCGGGAAGTAGAATACTTTGAACAGATAATGGACATGCACATTCATATTTGCATATGTAAACAGGTAAATGTGCATATTTACATAGTATTTACAAAAAATTTTTGTACATTGTGCACAATGTAATAAGTACAGGTTAATATATATATATATATATATATATATATATATATATATATATATCAGGGCTCGACACTAACGGTGGCCCGGTGGCCCGGGGCCACCAAAAACGCACGTCGGGCTACCAAGATTTCAGAAATGAAGAATTTGGTGGCCTGATCGGGCCACCAAAAAATTTCGGTTGTTTGCCTTTGGGCCACCAAAAATAAAAGTTAGTGTGGAGCCCTGTATATATATACACACACACACACATATATATATATATATATATATATATATATATATATATATATATTTACGTATATATAGGCCTATCTGTCGAAGTGATACCGGATTTCATTCGAGATATTAAAAAAAAAGAAAAGAAAATAGACAGCAGACACTGGCACTGCAACCTGTATTCATGTCCGTATCGTTCGTGTATTTACATGATACTGTACAGGATGCATAACACATCTTAACATGGACGCAGACATCTTGAAGTCACCTGGCACATATTCGACGTGCTGATTGGTTGACGTGGATTTATCGGCTTTTCAACGAATCGAGAAGTGGCTTATCAGTTTTTGCCGCAAACACTGATCTTAGACAGAAATACCGAGTTTTGTTGCAAACTTTTTACCTTCACTTTTGTCCTACAATTCCTTAAGTCGCAAAATTGGCACATGATAGCCATTGATTTTCATGAAAAATGGACTCATCGATTTTTGCAAAGAAACTGTTCATATTGAGAATGATATATTCTATCTGGGTTTACTTTTCTTTCCAATGCAATTATGTTTCTTGAATAAAAAGGTAAGAAATAGCAATGTAAATACACGACTTAAAAGGACAGTAATAGAATATTATTGCAATGGGAGTCACCTTATACAGAAAGTCATAGATAAAAGTATAACATAAGGAGCGTTTGTAAATGAGAGGAGGTAATTTCTGTGCCAGTGGGCGTGTGAGTATCATTTTGGTGCAAGTCTCAAAGCATTGGCTATGATCTGTTTCCAGCTTCTGATTCAATTTCTTTGACTGCGTCCGCTTTCCATTTCCAATTCGTCACAGCCGTTCCTCTTCCCACGTCTCTTATGACACCTCTCCCACCCTCCCTCTTCTCAATTCATCTTTCACTTTCTCTTCTACTCCTTTCTCCCCCCCCCCCACCCCACCCCCACCCCTCTTTCTCACTCTTTGTCTCCGGTTCTCTATTTCCTTCCTCCCCCCTGTAATCCTGCCGCGCACTTCCATGTCGACCTCTTTAGATAGCTGTGCCCGGCGGGCCGGCACGTCTTATATTTCCCGCATCTCTCGTTGCAACATCCTCAGACATGTTATCAATAAAGCCCGGCAATAACATCTCGAGGAAAGAGTCAATGAAGGGGAAAATTCATTTGCCGATGTCCATTTCCCATCAATCTTATTATTCATAATAATATGACCATGTGACCTAAAGGGGCGTGGTTGTCTTTGCAAAACAAGTATTATTAAACAAGCACTGTAGTTGTTTAAGTTTTTCGTTTTATTTTAGCTTCATTACACAAGTAGTTATTTAAGTCTTTAGCTTTATTGAGAAATGTCCTACTGCTGTCATTCAATTTACTGACGTCAAAAATGTTTTGATTTAGCATATTATACACAGTCATGTAGAATTGTGTAATATACAAGTGCGGTTAATAGGTAGGCCTACCTCAAAAGAACTAGAATGCGTCATTAACGCAATAAAACCATATTCTTCAAATACGATTAAAATGTTACGTTGCAGAAAGGTGTAACCGCCTAATCATTATAAAAGATAACCATGTCCTTCTTAAGTGTTCTCCTTCGCTACTCCATGTTACTTCTTCGTCTCAACTTTCGATAGAGTTGTTAATAATTACCAAAGTAAATTGGAAATTTTGTAACAAAAAGTGACACCAGGCCCTTTAAACGAACGCTCGAATGTCCGTCTGTTCGGTCGTGAAGCAACAAAAGAATGTACCAATACACATGGAGATCTTTGTATTCATTCGACATAAGGATTGCTGCCTTAGCGTACACACATTACCTTCAAAGTGAATAAACATCAATTTTGATGAAAACCAAAAATCCCTGCGGGACTAATTTGTGTGCCCAAGGTTCTAATTTGGTCGAATTGCTCATTGTTGTGTGGTTGTTGTTGTTGTTTTTGTTGTTGTCGGTGTTGTCGTTGTTGTTGTTGTTGTTGTTGTAACATTTTATTCACTGCCACTCTGGAAAAAAAAAATACTTACCTAGCTAACGAGGGCATTTTGTCACGTGATGTTATGAAATGGAAAAAAAATACAATTGAATCAAAAAGTAAGTATGTAAAAAGCAAATTTGACTACTTTTCTATGAACCCCATCTATTTCCCGTTATTTCTTCCTGAAAACGTCAAGCCCATCTTCTATTGCGATATATATCTGTCAGGCGTAATCACAATTTGATCACAAAACTGACAATATCAATCCGCGGTGTAACGTCTCTAATTACTTTCACGACGCCTCCGGACATGTAGTAAATGATGTGACGATTACGCGACTCTATCACTTCACAGAAGGAGATCGAATCTTGGTTCAATAGGTACAATAATTTACTTTAACAAGTTTCATCGCATTATTTGATAGCATGGTAATTGATCCCTAACATGTCTTCTAATTGTCCATTAACAGATCAATGAAAAATGAAGACACTCAGTTGAGGTTGTTTCCCGCAATGTATATTGATCTGTCCAGATTAATTAGATAAGGTTTCAAGAAATCCTTTTTTTTTCAGAATTCGTCAGAAATAACCCAAACATGAGATTATTGTTGGAGAAATGATATAGATTTTTCTCTACTGTATTACAATTTACAATCGAAATTTGATGCGATTGCATTATCAGAGACGTGGACGCTTACAAAGATTTATTTTTGAAAGATGTCATTCTAGATTTCAGAGTATCCAACAAAGAAAGTACTTGGTTTGCATGAAATGAACACGAATAGCGAATATGGAAAGAGTAATTGTAGGTGTAATATATCGAAAACCACATACTAATGTTCATAAAATCTAGGGTAATCTGTTCAATATTTTCTCGTGTTGAAAATTTGAAGAATAATAAAATTTCACTTTTCGAATTAAATTTGATATCATTTGTTACAAATATCGATCAGAATGATTAACAATTTAAAGGGATCGTATAGTTTTGGTTGAGACCTAATTTCAGGTTTCTAACATTTTTTGGTGAGATAATGAGAAACCTCATATGAAATATGAAATAGCATGTAATTCGACGAGGAATTCAAAGTTCATTTGATGAAAATTGGTTTTGAAATGGCTGAGATATCAAAAAAAGAGCGATTCTAATAAAGTGTGGGACCCACACTTTATTACGATCGCTTTGTTTTACTTTGTTTTTTGATGTTTCAGATGATTTTTCAGTCACTCTTACTATATCATAAGTGCTTTCTTGGTATCCCGCCCAATTCTCATCTCCACCAGTACTTACCATCCCATCATGTAATATATAATGCTTTGGATTGAATCTATCTAACTCTTGCTAATGTATCTATCTATGTATCTAATCATAATCCCGACTTCGTATTATATACCGTATACTTTTGAACAATATACAGTTCAAAAGTTTTAATTAACTCTAAATTTCGAGATGAATACAGGACGTCCCATCCCCAGTCATTACATAAGCAAGGCACTAAAGTGGACTCTATAAAGAAAGTAAACACGATATCTACTCGAGGAAAACATGGAAAACCACTATTGTGTTACGTCATGATCAAAATGCAGCAAAATCAGAAGCATAGCACAAACAAACAGTTATCTGTTGTTAATTTACGTATAGTGCTCTACAAACTCGTGTAATGAAGACAATTAGACTGGGCATGTTCATTGATTTCCAAAAAGCCTTTCACACGATTTTTCCCTGGTATGTTAATTAGAAATTTTGCCAATATTGAAGGTATATGACTGCTTTACAGCTACTTCAGCAAGAAATTACATTTTTGTTAAATAAAAAGAATGAAAATGTCGTAATTATAATCATCTTCAATTATGGGTATATATGCCAATATTTCACAAGCTATCTTTGTTAGGTTTTCATTTACAATTTTCCATAGTATAATTTCAGAAAAGAAGTGGTTTCAAGAAGGACTCAATCACTCACACACTAATACTCCCGAATTAGATATGTGCCAGTACTTCTTTTCTGAAAGTTAGTTAGAAAGAGTTAAATAATTTTTAGGTATCTAAAGCCAAAGTTAAATGAATTTGCATGAAATAACATTAAAAGCTCGAAACGCAATTTCGATTGATATCTTTAAGAGCTGTTTTGATTTTCTGATCCTTTCTGCATATAATCTATTTCAAGGAATAAACATACAGTAATTGTTAATTTTTTTTTCTCTCCCAAAGACGGAAGGAAGCCGGCTCGAATCCTTTTGCTCTACCTGCTGGTTTCATTTAAATACAATATGATATCTCCCTCAAAATTTTGTAGATTTCATTGACTTTCAATTATTGTTAATATAATTCGTATGTTAAATGATATGATATGCTTCTTACATTCTTATGTTGTTTTAGATATGTATTTGCTTGTAGGTATACCTATTCTTTTTTTCTTAATCTTATTTGATTGCTTTTAAGATCATTAACTTGCAAATTAGTATTTCGTTCTCAGTTCTTGGTATTAATGTTAGTAATATCAAACTGAACCCCAAACTCAAGCAATCTTGTAATGATGAGGCTTCTTATTTCATTATCTGACTCCTTGCCTGTTTGTCACAGGTGGTGACTGTGAACATTCTTTCTCTAATAAATGGATGTGCCCTTCTAATAATCATCATCGTCTCCCCCTAATGCCAATATGACGTTGGCCATAAACACGTGTCATAAACACTGCATCACTCATGTAATCCAGCTTAATCAAGTCTTCAGCAATGCATGGGAAGATATGTGAACAACTTGTTACTTTACGAGGTAGATTCAGCGTACCTCAGATCGTCCCATCACTACATACACAGTTTTCTCGAGAAATGTCTCCCCCCTCCCCCCTTGTTTCAGAATTACGAATGTCATCTTTGTCACTCATGTTATGAAGCCGAGTTCTGGACCTCTGTTTTTTTTTTCTTGTGACTGGTTACTCTGCTTGAAATCTCATCCCATTTTAATTACCCTGCTATCACTATGATGTAATGTTTTGACAAGCATCGCTTCAAGAGAGACCAAAAATAAATAATAAGCCGCAGCGCCAAGTAAACTTATTGATAAACGTATTCAGAAACATATCAACTGACATGCAGGAGTTATAATGTGAAGAACGCTCTTATACCGAACCCAATTTGTGTTCTCACATTTCGGCCTGATTCATTTCATTATTTTCTGTTATTCTATATTCTGGCCAATGTGAGGTAGGGCCTATTCTAAAGACAAAGCTGGATAAAAATGTTCAGGCCATATTTCACCTATAGTTTTACACTATCTTGTTTGATAATGCCCATATCACCCTCTACGAATGCATTTAAAGCGGAAAGACATACAAGACTTTGCCAAAGCTATCCATACTATCAGTGAGTGTAGAAAAATGTTTGATAAAATCTTCCATCTGCTCTGCATGTTTTGATTAAACAGGTCCAGATTGTGTGTATGTGTGTATGTGTGTGTGTGTGTGTATGATTTGCAGGAATATTAACGTCCAAAGAAGTTAAAATATACTAGACGAAAATCGATGCCATTAGTATTACCTCATATCGTTGCCAGGTTCCCATTTATACCCCTGGGTCGAGAGGGACATGGTGGGTAAAAACATCTTGTCCAAGGACGTAAGCAGTGGGCGGGATTCGAACTCGGGTCCTCCGATCAGGAGTCGGGAGTCTTATCCACTATGCCACAGCGCCACGAATAAATATAACCTCCTTTGGGAGACATTTCCACAATACAAGAAACAAAAAAAAAAGAAGAATGGAAACATTAATTAGCTAACGTGCCATAGTCCACAGCGTCAACGTTAATTGACCATTTCAGACATGCAAGGTATGACACAACGCATTCTACTCGACTTAGGGCATTGAACCATTTCAGAGCGTCACCTCATCGCCAGAATTAATTACCTTTTGCAGGTAAGGAGGTGTATGTAACACATAGGAAAGGTCACCACTGCCGTGTTTAAAAAGGCGTCTTATTGTAACTTATAATGCGGTTTGTTGGAAAAGTGCGTAGGACCAGCGGTGCGAGGAGCACGGCGAGATAAGTTCCAGGCGCCGTGGTGTGAATGATATCGGCTTGTCTCTCTACGTAATTTTGAACACCTTTATTTGCTTTGAAGAAAATAGAAAAACATTAAACATTTTAAAGAAAAAAGATAGACATTTTGGGGCACAAAACTCATTATGAATTCAAATCGATTACATGAGATGAATCGGTTTTATTCACAGTTATATACAACCTTGGGATAGCGGAAAGAGAAATAAAGTCAGCTTCAGCTCTTCAATTGTGTGTGTGTGTGTGTGTGTGTGTGTGTGTGTGTGTTTAATCGATGTATCTTAGTATTTCATATATTACAGCAACAACCTAATATCATTCATTTCCGCGCTTTGGTTTCTGAATTTCGTATTCACGAGAAAAAAAGTTATCCCATTTGTATATTGACATCGAAGTCCCAGCGGTTGTGACCGAGATCGAATAGATTAGAACCCTCCATTCCTAAGAATTGGGGCAATATTGACCGTTTGGTTGTACTTTCTTTTCAAAGCAGGAGGACTCATTACAGAACAGACATGAGGGATCGACATTGAGCATGGTCTTTCAAAAATATCGACGACAAATCATATCAAGTAGTTATAGCTATAATTACAATTGCATAAAGCATCGATGAATAAATGAAGAAAATATCAGGCTTAATGTTGTAGGGGAACTTCAAATTCAGGTTATAAAAAGTTATTACTTTGAACGTCTTTGGGGAAATCAACTCGGGTACGGTACCTACATAAATGGGGTGTCCATATTCACGTCAGACATTATGATAATTTTGGGGTTATCATGAATTATTTCCTCTTTTTGCCCTAAAAGAGAGGGCAGCAAAGAGAGAGAGAGATAGAGAAAGACAGACAGACAGACAAACAGAATGAGAAAGAGACAGGTTGACACACAGACAGACAGACAGATGCAAGAAGCGATCATTCAAAAAAATGTTGTCTAACCTTTCATGAGGAACACCAATCTGTTGCATCCATCTTTAATAGTCATTTTCCCCCCGTGTCATTTTGAGCGATTTGCTTGGCACCTGGCAATGGGCAATTATGGTTTTATCAATGGCAGTGCTAACGTGATAGATGGCTGGAGGACGTAGCAGAAAAGACCTTTGGTTCTAAAAACGAAAAAGGGAAGGTGACATACCTGCACGACAATGCACAGGGCTAAGCTTCTAATGGATTTTCAGAATGAGCCACGAGATGAATGGAATCTATTAATAGCGAAGGGTTGCTGGTTTGCTTGTTTGTTTGTTTGTTTGTTTGTTCTTAAAGAAAATGAATCAATACAGAGGCCTTCCTGTCTTGAGGAAAAGACATTCATCATCTATTCGTCAATTTCAAAGCGGTCTTCGGGAGGATTGCATCTTCTCTTGCTTTCTTTCTTTTTTCTCTAATCTGAGGTCACTTTAAGATAGCTACTATTCATTACCATGAATATAGCCTTCCCACGTACTTCAACAAGAATGCATATTCTTCACACATTTCTTTGAATATGATGGCTTAATGGACTTCAGTGCACAACAATGGGAACAAACACATTAAGTGTTGTTGTTTTCTGTACCCTTCTTCGGTCCCAAACATTGAATTTTATAATATAAACATTTTATAATATAAACACTGTTACAAACTTCTCAATTCACCAGTATCTTGTTGCTACTGCTGCTGGTTGTGGTGCTGTTGTTGGGTTTTTGTTTGTTTGTTTGCTTGCTTACTTTCCGTAATTGCTTGCATGACAAGTTATATAATGCACTTATGATTCCAGGGGATGACGTATGGGAACGAGACAGAAGAACATCCACTAAGATATCCTGGATTCAAAGATGACGTGGTTGCGATGTCATTGCCAAAGCCAAATGTCACGAATGAATTACTTTGAATTCAATTCTCACGACTTTGTTCAAAGCTTGTTTTGTTATCATTGATCATGTAATACTTAATGAACTCTTGTAAACACTTGAAAAAAATGGAAATTAAATCTTGGTGTTCGCACAATCACGTCGTGCTTAATATACTTGTTTTTATATTTCTTTGGAAATAAGAATATAAAAAAATTAAACTGAATTAAATCAAATTAAATGTAAGTCATTCAACAAGAACACTGAAGAAGCACTTGATTTCCTGCCGCAAGGTATACCACATGACCAGTGACTCTGAGTTCCCATCCAGGCACTCCTCAATTAAGAAACAGCCCCGTGCCTAAACCGCCATTCAAATGCTGCTGCCGTCTATGGTGCGCCATTTGCCCAATAATTCCGACAAACTCAGTTTATCGGAATTATTGGGCAAATGGCGCGCCATAGCCGTCAGACTTGAGCTATAAGGACATAATGACGGAGACAAAAAGGTTTTATCCACTGACCCACAATAGCTGTTCGACTTGTTGATACGAGAATTGATATAGAGTTAATGGACATAATTATAGGGAGACACCATTACATTCCCTGTTAAGGAACTAAAGAATTGTACCTGCCCATATAGACGATAACTTTATGGTTTATAATGAAAACTGTACAATGCTGGACTTTGTGAAATCCAAATAATATCATGTCCTCTTTTGGACATATCGATCAATCTCTGTGGGATTTCTTTAATTAATGACTAATTGGACAACTGGACAAATTAGATGTACAGATGTATCTCATGATATGCCCTTTTTATTATTTTACACCTCTTAATTTCATGTTGTTTTTTACTTTTAAGTGCTCCCTTCTAAATTTCCTATCCTATTGAGAAAAAAAAAACCCTCTTCCGGTTTCTCTTGTGTAAGAGCTAAATAAAGTCAATACTCTAGAACGTTTCGACGTACTGTTGTTTTAAACGTTGGGGCATCATGAATTTATATAAACGTTCCTCCTTTCAATCAATGTACCGTATGCCCCCCCCCCCCAAAAAAAAAAAGATACTTCCACAAAAAAAAAACTCCACAATGATAACTCTAAATAGGCGTCAGTCTCGCGCTCCCTGGCACATGAATGCTTAATCAATAATTCATGTGGATTGCCCTGGGCACTGCTAGTCTGAATTCATGCATGGTAAAATGCTTGCAAACACCACATTTCATTCCAGCTGGCAATTATTTTCAAATTTTGCTTCACATATCACTAAATTTGGGATATAAATAAGCATAAATGATCTTAAGTACCTCATTTTAATACAACTGTCTACTAATTAAATAGTATGACAAATTTTTCGTTTTGATAAAAAGAGATCATTTTTGGTAAAGAGTTCAGCAGCATTTATCATTGGGGCGATTTGTTTCACAGTAGATTTATTTAAGGCTCCATATACACAAGTGTATATATACTCTAATTGATTTTCTTTACTTACTGTCACCACGTTTACGATGGAACAGAAGGTATTCATTGTAATTTTGTTTTTTCAGAAGTAGGGAGAGCACTGTCGCGACTCAACGACGCAGTATCGACAGGCGTTTGACTTTACAGGCCATTGTTCAGGACCATTGTCAGGGTGTTAACCACACACTCCCATACACACCCATTGACCCCTGTGCAAAGTGAAATTTTGTACAGAGGGTTGAAAATAGAGCAAAGTCTGGAACCTAACTGTGAAACTAATCATGGATTTCATGAAACTTATTTATGCTTTCATATTTAAACCACTTTCAACCAAATTGTACACTATTCAGCTATCACTCATATCAATGACAGTGTTATCTGATATATAGTTTTTGAATTATTAAGAATCAAAAGTGGGAAATGTTTTTTGAAACACCTAGTATATTAAATCAATCCAAATACAATTTCAGGGTATGAAACTATAACTTATTACTCACATCTACAGAAAACCCCATTCGATTTGCTTCAGTGGTCAAAGAAAAATGAGGATTTTTGTAGAGCATGTCAAGAATCCCTTCCCTCCAAGTTCTGTCCATTGTGTTCACACATTATGCAGTTCCAAGAGCATCGAAAGGCCTAACTTGGAAGATGACATGCGTTACAATAATCCACATATCTCTGTGACCACTCAAAAAAAATTGAACGGGATTTTCTGCATAATATAGCTCAGATGTTATATTTTAAGACCCTGAAGTGGCATTTAGACGGTTAAATCATATTGGAAGTTATCGATGCGAA
The DNA here is from genome assembly GCF_040938485.1 of Diadema antillarum. Taxonomy (NCBI): domain Eukaryota; kingdom Metazoa; phylum Echinodermata; class Echinoidea; order Diadematoida; family Diadematidae; genus Diadema; species Diadema antillarum. Next base: position 4,533,182 of record NW_027270896.1, read on the forward strand.
AATCTGATTGTAATTTTTATCTGGGACATACTTTATAGGATTTGGGGGACTGTTAAAGAGCTATCATGATTTCATTTTCTCTGTTTTAGTGAAGAAAAACAATTTCACGGATGCTGACATCCAAACTGATTGGACGAAGTCAAGCTGAAGAGGCAATAATTCAAACCATTAAATATTTATGAGAGTAGTGAAGGGTTCGGTCACTCCCGGACTAGTGTGTTCTCGTGGTTTTGCTCTATCTAAACAAAAAACAAAAACAACAAAAACAAAAGCAAAAGCAAAAACAAAACAAAACAAAAACAAAACAGAACAGGACTTAACCAAAATGATAAGGATTGCAATGTGTGAGTGTGTGTGTGTTTTGTTATGGTTATTGTTGTTGCACTGTTTTGTTTTAACCACGAATGTTTGTGGATTTTTATGTTAGTGTATCATTGATATCTTTTTTCTGTCTTCTTTTTTAATTGCAACCATTTCAAGCGGTATCTAAAACTGAAAATGGTGTCATTGATGGGATATACTTCAACCAGTTGTTTCCGGAGCCAAACAATTGCATCGTACTCTACTTCAGCCCGATACATCATTCACGGTTGGGATTGGAACGCATCACTTCGCTGAGCATACCCACGCGTCTCAAAGTCATTTAGTATTACTGGATGATGCAAAGATTCCCTACGGCTCATGTAAATCCGTATATAAGTTTCGAGTGTTGCCAAGAGCTTGCATATTTCGGCGCACGAGTTCAGACCTCTGCATTTAGAGTTAGCCTTTATCTATCTTATAATAACAAGTAGGCTTGTTATATCACTGGTTATGTTGCTGTCAAATGAACCTTAGTACCGTCGTTATAGCTGGGCAGCCACGTGACCGGGTACAAAAATTTGCAATATACACAGGAAAAAGAATTAAAGATCTGTTACGGTTCACTTACTGTTGGTTACAGTGGGGAAAAATGCGTGGCCATTATCTTAAGAAATTGGCTTTTATGCAGCTGCTATAAAAAGCCTGGGTAAAGAAAGAAAAATGTACAATTTCTATTGGTGCTTTCAAGCTAAGCGTTGCTATCATCTATAAACGGATGATTTATTCGCATCATTTCAAACACCTGCCTTGCGCGAGCTGCAAATACGTTCAGGATAAACTAGGCTGTTCTTAATACCCATCTTATTGTAGGAGTAAACAACTCACAGGTGCCAAGGCAAATTGTCCACTAATCGGAGACATCTTATTTTGGTTCATTCAAGACGGTTAGTGTTCTCAGCTGAAGTGTCTGGAGTGTTTCGCACGTCTTTTCCTGTGAAATACATGTAAGATAGTATATTCTAATGGAGAGCCAGAAAAAAAGGATAACAATACGGATTATTTAACACGAGTACGCCCAAACGAGCTGTGTATAGAACTCGTTCTTACGACTTTCCCCCTCAGAATTATTACTTTCGTTACAGCGCTTGTACCCCACGCTAATTGCTCACTATGTAAATCTTGACTCTCATGTGTGAAATGTCGTAAACGCACCCACTCGCCTTGCCAGTATAGTTCTCCCGGAGGGGTTTGTGCGAGCCCACCATCCCCCCCCCCCCCCCCCACCCCCCTCCCGACCCAATCCGCTCTGGTGGTCTGCCTTTAAAGTGAGAGTGCTCCCGTTCCGCTCCGGGTTATTAACTCGAAAAAGTTCCATTTATTGAGCGCGTCAATTCCAATTCTTTAGGGGGAAGTCGTGGTCATGATGAGTACGAGATCTCACTGGCGAAGGCTAAATTGATTTAGCCAGCTGGAAGAATTCGCTTAAGGATGGAACACGCTCGATAAGTTCAACCCGGGACATCTCAGCTGGGTCACATACCTTCCGATTGCTTGCTTACACCTTCAAATGATTTCACGTCTCTGAAAAAAAAAGGTCAAGATACGTTCTCGTAATGAAATACTAGTAATAAGGATACCTGTATAGAATATGGATACATTTTTTGTTTATTAAGTCAAAAGACCTTTTTATGAAGAACATTTAGGGGAGGCTAGTCATCCCTCACTTATTATTATAAGAATTATCTTTTTTATGCCTCCATTTGCCTTTTTGTCCTGTGAAGCATTTTCTCGTTTTTCGGGGAATCTCTATTTACACACACCCATAAGTTAATTCAAGTGAAGAGTTCATTCAACAGCGCAATCAACTGATCGTTGGATTCACCATAGTCATCGATAATGCAATCCTATCTGATCACGAGAAGACGGGCTCTGTTTCATTTTTTTTTTAATCATTGAATGATTTCGCTACATTGGCTTGGTTCGATCCTTGTTGTTTCATCTGTATGTCTTTCATCTTCTTTCCCTCTCCAACTGCCTCCTTCTTCTCTCCTCAGTCTCTTTTTCTATTCTTTTTTTTAAGGGATGGTATAATTTTGGTTGAGACCTGACTTCTGGTTTCTATCATTTTCGGTGAGATATTGAGAAACTTGTTATGAAATATGAAAGTGCAAGTGATCCCAAAAGGAATTCCACATTATTTTACTTGACTAAAGTTGGTTTTGACATGGCTGAGATATCCGAAACAAAAAGTCCTAATAAAAGGTGGGACCCATCTGTTATAAGGATCGCTTAGTTTTACCTTGTTATTAGATATCTCAGCCATTTCAAACCCGAATTTCATCGTATAAACTTTGAATTCTTCTTAGAATGGGATGCTCTGTAACATTTCATGAGTGGTTTCTTAGTATCTCATACTATACCATTCCTTTTAGTATCAGTTGTACTCTTTCCTTTTCCAGCCGTTTCCTTAGTCAGTTATCACCTAAGTTTCTTTAGTTCTATTTCTTTCTCGTTGCTCTTGCTTTAAATTTAATGTAAGTGTTCTCGAATAATGATCTTATCATTTAAAAAAAAAAAATCTGCTTCTTCATTAGCACCTTTAGCCAATGAACAGAATTTTCCGTAAATATCATTTAAACAATCAAGCAATTGACATCGTACATCTTTGATACTTTTTCTATTGTGTAAGCATGTCTCAGTTTGAATATAAACAAACGACAGGTCAAAATATCAACAACATAGGACAATCATTTCAAGTCAGCGTAACATCGCAAGCGATTGAAAGAAGTTCACTTAAAAAAAAAAAATATCCTATCCAAAAAAAGACATATAATATGTTTTGTGTGAACCCTCATACTAGATTATGAGAATAACTGATGCTCACTAATCATGCTAATTACGACGTTTATTAGTTTCCACGACAACAAAGACAAAAAGATAACCTTTGAGCTAACCACAAAGCCACTGGGGCAATACTGTTACAGTCATTATGCCATCCCCTTAACGAGTTTTGCGGTCTGTAATCGTTGAAGTTCATGTGACGCTGGGTCACGTGATTTTGATGTATGTGTTTGTGCTAGGGCATGGCAGCGATCGTTCATTCTAAACGCAGCGCTAAATGCCACGTGGTTGGGTCTTCAAATGCAGGCGCCTTCATACACACGAATCCAGAGCCCATCAAAGGCCATGATCCCCTCAAAGTTCATAGCAACACGAATGTCACGCTGCCATTTCCGCAACGAACCACATACGTGATCGTGTACCAATTCATCTTCCCTTCTCTGGAATTTCTCCTGCTCTCCATAACTGCGTATTCTCAGCCTCAAGTATCTGACGTATTCCTCATAAAACAGAAAGACTAGTGCTTGAGAAATATCAGACAAGATTCACCTTCAATTCTAATTCAATTTTGCCAATACTGTAGAACAATATAGGTTTAAAATGATTATGTACGTGTAAATTTTGCTCTTGATACTGTAGAACAGTAGGTTTAAAATGATCATACGGTACGTGCAAACAAAAAATATGCACAAGACAAAGAAATTGATACCATATACGAACTTTTCCGCTTCATGTATTTGCTTCCTTAAAGTACAGGGGCACATGTCGTGTATTACCGAGAATATAAACGCACGATAAACGAAAGAATTTCGAAGATTCACGAAGCATTGGTAAAATCATCACAAATCAAGCCCAGCGGGTTTTGTTTTCCTTTTCTCTTCCCTTCCCGCTCTATCTACACCTCCCCGTTCCCCTTAAAGAAGTCATGGATGCATCAGATTGACTAAAGATAATAAAATGTGATAAAAACGTCAAAATGGTCTATTCCGTATCTGGGTATTACATAAGAGTAACGATGTCTTGACCCTAGTGAAAGCTAAATTTCCCACTCTTATTTTCTTTTTCTTGTTTGTTCTTACATCAGGAAGGAAGTCAGTGCATAAATGTCCTCTCAATAAAAGTCCAATCCAGTGTGCAAATAGAGGACTTCATTAGCTTGTGTCCACCTATACCATCGTCGTGTTGACACTCCAAATGTCATTGCATATTTGCCAATTCGGCGCGCTCACAAATGCCAACAGGGCAAAGTATAGCGGCTAGCAGGATGCACTTCCCAAGGTTTTCGTAACACCTCCGTAATGAGGTGTCTCGCATACTTCCTGATTGGTGCTCTAAATCTCAAAACAATGTATACTGCCGCCCACACAGTCGGAATAATTATATAAGAATTGAACAAATAGGAAGCCAGGACTTTCGAATTAGCCGGAATCACATACGATTTTTTTTTTATTTGACAGAGATACTGAAATAACTGCGCTAGTACTATGATAACGTCAGTAGTTAATATTCCTGCTCCGATTCAAATTCGGCTCTAACACTCAATAACCTCGTTGTCTTCAAAAGCCTGATAATCCCAATAATCGGAGTTCATATTTCATGTCATCATTTAGTCTCAAACTTTCGTTGGAAGACGGATAAAATGACATTTATATTTGCTATCTGCATTAGATATAAAGATACCGACAAGCTTTGAAGGCGTTGATTTACATACTAAATACCATTATGCTGTAACCACCGTAGAATCACGATACCAAGAAATTTTGAACAGAATTTTGGCTTCAAACTTTAGTTGGAAGACGGAGAAAATGGCATTTAATTTACTATCTGCGTTAGATATGAAGATACCCACAAACATTGAGCGTGTTGATTTGTACTAAATACCATTTGTACTATACCATTAAGCACCGTAGAACCAGGTTGCTCTCTGTACTTCAGGCACAAAACTTTTCACTTATTGTCTTTCTCTCTTCTGTTTCTCATCCTTTTTCTTCAAATCTTTTGTTTGTTTTCTTTTTAGAATAGGGGGATATAACAATGGGAGCTGTCTATACAGGCTGTACTAAGTATACAAGGTACATGGGTTGGCTATATAATATCCTATCCAAGTCAAGTATAAGAAATGGATACTTATGGCTTTCTGAACTTGCGGCGACTCTGACATTCCCGGCTATCAATACTCCTTGATCTTTTGTATCTTCCTGTTAGTTTTACGGGTTTATTTCTGTCTCTCTGTCTCTGTAGAGAACCCTAAACCACCTGCATCGATTCTTTATCTTTATTTGTGTATTTTCTGTGTGGTTAAATGCGTAAAGTTTGGCCCACAGCACACCGCAGTGCCCCAGATCAGAATCTCGGCTTGAATGCAAATTAAGTTTTTGCCGCCCAAGGCAGAGAGTTGTGGCCAGGGCATGAATATTCATCAGAGACTGTTCTGATTACACAAGTAGGATCTTACAGTAGCTACTTGTGACATTAAAACAGAGGATATCAGATTTGTTAGACACTATAAAATAAAAATGTAGTAAGGTTTGCAGTGTTTCAGCACTGCAAACGGTTTTGATATAATCTATTCCAGCGATGGAGTTATTTTCTTGCAAAGAAACTTCTGTAGGATGTGAGAAATAGGATGTGAGGCAACCGCATAAAGAATCATAAACATATATTCTCTGCGTTTTGCGACTTTCATCTTCAGATATACCATTATATTTCGTAAGAGTATACATGTATCTTATATATATATATATATATATATATATATATATATATATATATATATATATATATACACCCACACACAATATTGTCTTCTAAGAAAGAAATGCGAGCTTCTTAATGGTTTGGAGCTATAGGAAAATAATGAAGAACAAGGGTCATCGCCTTGTCAATGCGAATAGGAGTTATCGGAATGATACCCGCAAACGTCAAGTAAATATTTGATGAATGCTTCGCGCTCTCTCGCCAGTCTCTCGTTACCGTGATCATCCAGGGACCGGATGTGCCCCCGCAGCATTTTTGCTCCGGCGACCAGGAGGCTAAGCCGGATGGGAAGGCGAGATGACGTAGAAAGTCTCATTTTGACGTCACAATGAATTGTCGAGAAACCCAGCAACCGTTGCTTGCCCTTCTGAGCTTGTTTATCCCGCTCTCCCTCCTTCTCTTTCATTCCGTTTCTTTCTCTCTCTCTCTCTCTCTCTCTCTCTCTCTATGTCTCCCTATCTCTTTTTCCCTTTCTATATAATATGTCTGTCGCTCGCTATCTCTCTCCCTCTCTTTCTATCTATCTACTTATCTCTCTCTCTTTCTATCTATCTACTTATCTCTCTCTCTCTTTCTATCTATCTACTTATCTTTCTCTCTCTTTCTATCTATCTAAATCTCTCTCTCTCTCTCTCTCTCTCTGTTCTCAATCATGTACATGGCACCGCACAGTGCGCTCATCAATATCGATGATATGCAATTAGAGATACAATAAAAATCGTTTCCCGCGGTATACAATATAATGGCTGATGACGCCAGAAGCGTAATTATATGACTTATCCATACGCCGTCGAAAGGCCATGTTCGGTTGTGTAACCCTGGCCTAGGACTTTTGATGGGTGTCTACTTTCATTGACTGTCATGAACAGATAATCGATTTCTTCTTAACTCAAGAGAGAGAGAGAGATAAAGAGTCGTGGTAGACAGACAGTAAAAGAGGAAGAGACTTTGAGAGAGGACAAAGAGATAAAATGGTTCATTGCTGGTAATCAACCCAAGAGGAGTAATGTGTAAACGAGGTACATTAGGGTGTTAACACTCTCCGTGCCACATTAATTTTTTGTCCGTAGGTATGTACGTAAAATTGGTGTTTATTTGACTCATTGGCGCAGAAAGAGTTAAGAGTGGGGGAGGGGGGAGGGGGGAGGGGGGGGGGGGGGGCTAAAGAAAGGGGGTCGTGAGAGGAGGCCACGGGAAATGTAGTAACATTACCACGATGCCTTGGGATATGAATGTTGGGAGACGGAGGAAATCAAATGTGAAACGGACACTGTTGCCAAGCCCTTCGACGAAAATAAAGTCGATTGAATTACTACTGAACGTCATCCCGTATATATACACACGAGATGTTGACAGAGAGAGAGAGAGAGAGAGAGAGAGAGAGAGAGAGAGATGGGATGAAAGGGAGAGAAGATGCAATGCGTAGATATGCTAGGAATATCAAAAGATAAATTAGAAAGACTTAGGTAAAGACCTACACTGGAAAACAGTAAAATCAAACCGCCAATTCAAAATGTGCACGACTCATCAATATTGCATTAATGTTTACTACTCGTACAGGGATGTTTGAGATATACAAACTGGAGAGTAAAATAGATGGAAGAGAGAGAGAGAAAGGATCGAAGAGAGGGAGAGAGAAGAAGGGGGCAATAGAGATCAGAATGATTACCTTCAATGTTGGGGTAGTGATGTTGACAATCAAGTTTTTAAGAGTTTGCCAGGAACAGCTCCAAGATTATGCTTGGCCCGGAAAAAAAAAGACAGTTAGTAGTTCTTGATTATCAATGAAAAGTTCTTCTGGCCAGAAATCGGAGTAATATTACTTGGTTTATGAATTAAATCCAATTTCTTTGACGATTTTATGACGATGATAAAATGAATTTAGTCATTCCATGACATTTCAACACACTGTTCTAGTTTCGCAACTCATAAAAATTACCTGTGCACGATAAACTCTGCCCTTGTAATCCTGTTACAGATAGAGACAACAACCATGTGGCACATTTGCTTTCGCTGACTTCAACCCGCAGTGTACACCAAGGTGGCTGTAACCAAGCGAAACATGTAGCCATAATATCACAAACCCTTACTTTGTTTTGGTAGCCAATCGTCGTATCCACTGAATTAAAGGCATTATTTACCATTTGCAAATAAAACAAAAACCCAGCTTAGTGCTTCAAAATATGTCCCAAACGTGACTCAGGGATAGAAACAACCAGCTTACAAATGTTAATCAATGTAATCAATGTTGAGTGTTGTGCAATATACAAAATCTGAACAATAGTTATAATATAATTGTTTTTAGACTAAAACCGTCTACAGTTATGGTTTAGTGAGAAAATCTCCTTACATTTTAGGCTTTATTGCAAAACCTTTACATGGAAGGATGTATTTGTGATACAACTGACCTAGTTATGCATCGAAGGTGATAACAGAAACATTATTTTTTTTATCACTGCTCCCAATGGTACACAGCACCTTTAATAATTTCTTTTACCGATTTGCCGACATGTCTCGACACTCAAATATAACTGACAAGATTTTATTCACTTTTTTTTGATAAGAAATAATATATCCAATCCAAAAAGTACTTAGTGTATCACTCTGGACCTCTCTTCATTTTAAAGATGTATTGCTGCCCCAGAGTGGACTGGCTAAAGATTTAAGTTAAGTGCTTGACCACATAAAGGCTTATCGCACTTATGTATATGACTGTATTGAGAGATATTCAAGATACCTGACCTGCAATATTCAGCATTCATGCCATCTAGACAAGAACTCGTACACAATTTAAAGATTGGCTTCGATTCGGTGCCTGACCACATTAATGTTTAACGCACTTATGTATCTATGTTGACAAATATTCTTCATACCTGACGACCACTTCGTACAATATTCAATATCCATGACATCAAAACAAGTGCTCATACACAACTCAAAAAACTGCATTCCTTGTTTCGTAAATCGAACTACGTTAACTTATTTGTCTAAAGATGTGTTTGTACACCTTTACACTCTGTACTGAGGGGATATTTTATGTCGAGATGGGCTGATTTCAAGATAAATTATGGAAAAGCAGCAAAGATTAGATCGTTCTACGAGACGTTCGTATTAGATCATAATTATGTAAGTGAAACGAGAACACGGATCTCTTCCTGTATTTGTCATTCAAGTTAATGAACGGGAGTTAGAAGATCAGTACGGTCATCATTAGTGGTTGTATGAATATTGCATACATACCTTTGTGCCATCGTTGCACATTATTTTGCACACACAAACACAGACGCACACACACACACACACACACACACAATGATAGCACAGATAGCACTGTATTTTAGGTACGATTTAAACCTACCTCTATATTATTCATAATATATTAAGTTGAATTATTAACAGAAAAATACCAGAAGTCAAATTAAACTGTATAAACTGAATTAAAGAACAAGCCCAAGATACGTCACCTTTTATTCGCACACAGTTTCTAAAGACCTTGTGCAACACTAAATGTCAAATTAGATTGACAATCCACTGCATAATGAAGCAGTAAGAGTGGGGAAATAGATCATTCGGCCTCTCGTGTGGTGCTTTGATCGAAAGAAAAAAAAAATGCTTAGTTTTAGGCAAGACATGTGACAGTATAAGTGTCAAGAAGGAGAATTCCTTCAGTCAATTACTGGTATGTATACTTCCTCAATTGTCATAAAATCATTTTTCATTGGGTTCATCTATTGACGTCATCTCTTACCTTACCAAAGCCACAAGTCTATTTACTATTGTTTCTTTCAATTCGTACCTGTCACCAAAGTGAAGGTAGAGTGATTGGCATTATTCATTGAGGAGGTATATAGGACCAACGCAATTTTGAGTCTTTTGCCATCTCAGTCGAGATGATATGTGTCCTTTCAATCATGTTAATTAAACTGGCAGCTCACTGGAGTGTACTTCAGATAGGAATATGGCTATTTCAGCGTGATGAATTGCTATCAGCTGCCGTTAATTTCGGCGCAGCATAAGCGCTCCTCAATTCAATTTCGCTCACCGAGCAAAGATGTTTATTTACAAAGGTTTGCGGATCTGTCATGGTGAGAATCATTTCACTTCCAACACCGCCTTTCGCTGGGTCTGCGTGACGTCACACCATGAGGGGTATAGACATGAAATAGTAACAGGCGAACCTGTCAGTGCGGGTTGCGTCACTAAACGCGCCACGCGCCTGTGTAACGATGATCGACTTACTATTGCGATCGATACCGTTTTGGGAGCTCTAATTCAATAAGTCGGAGTAGACGATAGCTTTTGTCAACATCTTGCAATGACGACGGTTTACGTATTTGGAATGAAGAGTGAAGCATTGAGGCAACTGGGATCCCTAATTTAATTAACTCCCGTCACAGGAATATATTTTCACTTTACTTCTTGTTTTTGTTGTTTTCTTTGTGTACGTGGCGGGGGGGTGGGGGGGGGGGGGGGGGGGGGGGGGGGCCGAGGTTCGACTTGGATGTTCTCGCAACAAATTGAGATCCACTTCAATTGCAGTGCTTTTTTTGAAATCGTAAACTTCTTTGCCTTATTTATATAAACTTGCTTCTATCGGCATGGAAGCGATGTCAAAAGAACTTTTAGCGACATCATCAAACCCACATTTTCTGGGTGCTCATGTGTGCATGTGGGGGGGGGGGGTGTTGAGAAAGAGATATTTACGTACTTGTGCATTCTAACCTAGCTATTGTTCCTACTCCAAATTAATCAATATTCTACCGCAATTTTTTGCATGGATCACGGTATTTTGAAGCATTTCAGTTACTCTAAACTTTCACTAAAATCAAACCCCTTAAAAGCTTTTAACAAGGTCTATCACTATGAAATTGAATGATGACATATTTACTTTAGTTATCATTGTTCCTTCATACATTAATTATGGATAAGCAGACAATGACGTCACCATGAAAGCAGTAGCTGCTAGATATCATTATCTGAAAAAGCAAATACGAAAAAAGAAAATGCATATCACTCTCAAATCAGCCATTCTACATATTGCATGTAATTAATACTGACATGGAAATCACACTATTACCAACAATGGGACGATAAGAAGACCTCACACACTTACCCCTTTAAAGAGGAAATCCAGTCCAAATGTAAGTTAGTCTGATGAAAAAGAGTAAAATTTTACGAGTTCAGCGGTAAAAATTTGACTGAAATTGGATAAAAAATAAGGAAGTTATGACATTTTGAGGTTTTGCTAATTTGTGCCAACAGTTCTTGTACAGTGGATATGAATATGCATATGAGTGAGCTAACCATGCAATACCCTCACAATGTTTTCCATTGATCGTGTACAAAAAATGACGAAATTGTCGTTGAAGTCTGAAACATGACGTTATTCCTGGTTGTATAACGTCAGAATTGTGATCAGTTAGATATACGAGGATTTGAGCCTCGGGCATAATTGCGTTTGTATGAAAAACTGGAAATTCCACAATTTTATGTACAAACTATTATCATGATTATGGTAAGTTGTGAGGGAATGACATGCTCACTTGCAATTTGCGTATTGACTGTTCAAGAACTGTTTCCCCCCCCCCAAAAAAAAAAAAAAAAAAAATAGCGAAACTTCAAAGTGTCATAACTTCCTTATTTTTCATCCAATTTCAATCAAATTTATGCCGCTGAACTCGTAATATTTTACTCTTTCTTATCAGACTAACTTATATTTGGACTGGATTTCCCCTTCAAATAGAAAGTATCTATTTATTCAACGTTCATGTTAGTCATTTCCACCAAAGGATAACATACGATATACGAAAAAAAAATCCTGAAAAATATATCTAAGAAGTAATGGCCAACAATCATGTCTTTACACTCTAAGAAAAATTTCACTAAAAATTGAGTAAAACGGCCACATGGTCAGAATTGAGTAAAGTTTTAACCACTCCTAGTTGAGTAAAAGTTTGATCATATTTGAGCTCCTCTTTTACCCAATGAAGAGTAAAATTTGTTTTGCTTTATTATTGAGTAATTTTATTTTTACTCATTTTTGACCATGTGTCCATTTTGATCGGGGTTATTTGTAAATTTGATTTTAATCCCAGATGACTATTCTGATTTTTAACCACCTTTGGCCATGTGTCCATTTTGATCGGGGTTATGTGTAAGTTCAATTTTACTCCCAATTGACCATTCTGGAGAACACGAGGAAAGTGTAAATTCGTTTTTACTTTTGTGGCAAAACAATTTTGGTCGGCCTGCTTACGTATTTGCAATGTACAATTCATTTTAAAAGTACAGTATGATATACATGACATAACAAACACGTGAAATGTGACTTGCACATTCTCATGGTACATTTGAAGTTGACAAGGCAAGCTAGCAAGTGCATGCTACAGACCAAAATAGTTTGCGACATAAAACCCAAATAAGTAACACATGACAAAAAATATATATCGTTATTACCTTTATTGTGAAGGTAAACAATTTTTTTTTTTGAGCTGAACTATTCATCTTCTCAGAAATAAAACATAACAAACATACACGAAAAGCTGGTAGTATGTTATACTTTAAACTACATGAAATAAGGAAAACAACGTGGAATTGAGTTGTTACTTACAACTTCTTTTTCTCTGTAACATTGGAATAAACTTGCAACTTCTCTTTTTCTGGAACTTTGGATTAGACTGTGCTTACATGCAGAGCATGTAACACGCATGCAGAACTTTACATGGTCATTGATGGTAGAAAAAATAAAGCTTGCGATCAACTTGTCACAACCTTTCTTTTCCATGTAAAACTAAAATAAACTGTGATTTATGAAAAGCATCTTGTGCTATACATCACTTCCTTTCCAGTCTCTGGTATAGGATTAAAGTTTGGAACCAAATGGAACGACACTCTGATTCTAGGTCTTCTCAAAGCTTCAGTCACAACATTTAAAACTCATTTCTCGATGTTGGTCCAATCTAAACATTTCTAAACACAAAAATCAAAACAAGGATACCGCACAAAGTACAAGTGTTTCTTTCCTAACATATGGTCAATATCCTTCCCATGTGAAGGCACAAGTATTTTAACAAGATTATAGCAAGGTCAATATTTTGGTTGCTCTACATTTATATTCCAGCAAAGTCTTACATCACATAAATTGTAAACCTTGGTTTTATAGAACACCCTTTGCAAAATATATGGCCATATGAAATAAACCACATGAAATTGAGTTGTTACTTCAAACTTCCTTTATACACTGAAATAGACTGTCTTTATGCATGCAGAGCTTGTACACATGTAAAACTTTACATGATAGGAAAATAAAGCATGCAGTGGAATGATGACACTTCAAGTCATAATTTTCTTAACCAGTAATGTAAACTAGCTGTAGACCTTCTCAAAGGACAAAATAATCAATAAGTTGGTACATGATGATTAATTCTTTACATAAAGGAACCAGAAACATGTCTTCAATGGGCACAGGCATAACAAGTATAAAGGTGCATTTATATCGTATCTGGCACGGTATCATGGCGCAGCATTAACGCGATATCTAAACCGTGATTGATTAACACTCTGCGCGCACTGACCAATCACAGACTAGATATCTTGTAAATGCTGTGCCGTGATGCCATGTAAATGAGCCTTAACACTGAAAATTAACGAAAATTATAATGTGGAATAAGCACCTCCAGCAGAGGGCCTCAAAGATATATTTTTGTCTGTTTCAGATTTGAAGTAAATTTGCCATTTGGGGAAATACATCACCAGAGTATATTACACTTAGATATAGCATTCAGCTCATCCTAGCTCGAACTTGAACTTGAACTTGAACTCAACTTAAAAAACACAACATACACATGTAAATACAGAGGTATAATGCTGACATACTATATAAGAACCTGAAATGGACTCCACGAATACACGATTATGATTTCTTTTACAACATACTGAGGTGTCTGCCCCTAACCATGAAGTTAATACCAGTCTTCAGCTGAACATTTTGTCTACTTCTTATCAAAATGGTAGTAGGCTCTGAAAGCCTTTACTGCCCCTGTTTCTTGGACACCTGCTTCAACCCCGTAAACCAGTGTCCAAGATCACCCACATGGCTCGAGCCTGTGCTGGATACTCCAGATCAAAGATCTGAAATTTCTTATAGCACAAGTCAACATCAGATACATGTATGAGACTAAGAGCTTCCGCTCAAACACTTCATTTTACAAGAATAATGAAACACTGGGCTACAAGCCAAATAATTCGGTGCCTTTTCTGCAGTTGGAAAAAAAAATCCTCCAGCAAAAGAAAACCAGAAAGACATAGGTGCTACATATTTTGCATTTCACTACTGTTTCAGATTTGATGTATCATAAACTTTCCCTTAAAAAATAAAGCTTACCACCTTGAAGGATTATTGATATGTATTCATTATTTCTGAGAAGATATATGTGTTTCACTGTTACTATTAAAGACAGGTCAATTTTTACTCTGCTATAATTTGTATGCAAAAACAATGCTACTCAAAGAGATCATGTATGTGCTTGTAATTCAGAGTTTACGGTATTTGCCATATTGGAGAAATCTTTCACAAGAACGAGAACAAACTCATAAATGTAATGCAGCTCACCCTATTAAGCAAACTCCAAATAAAACAATATGAACATGTAAAATAAATTGGTATAAAAATGATGTAGCATATATGATCCTGAAATGGAACCCACTTAAAACATAATAATAATAATAATAATAATAATTTTTTAAAAACAACATACAGCTATTTGTCTTCCCCTTATCATTAAGTTAATTTTTACCTTTAAGTGAACATTCTACCTCTTATTAAACTGGTAGAAGGCTCTAAAGGCTTTTACTGCCCCTTTTTCATCGTACTTGCTTCCAAAAGATTTAAAATGACCCACAGGGCTCATGCCTGTGTGGGATACTATGAATTGAAAATCTAAAAGAGATTTTATATCACAGGTGAACAGCAGATACAAAACTCTTCTGCTAAAACGCTTGCTTCACAAGAATGACGAAACAGTGATTGTTTCAAAATTGATGTACCGTAAATTCTTGATTAGCAGCACATACTGACTTTAAGAATTGCATCTTTTATATTTCTTGGATTATGGATATGTATTCATACTAAGAAGATATATTTCTTTTTTGTTATCACAACAGTTCAATCAATCTTTACTCTGCTTAAATATTTTATGTAAGAGCATGCTCTCCAAAGACACCACAGTAGTACATGTATGTGCTTGTAATCGAGTGTTTACCATTTTGCCATTCTGGGGGAATCTATCACAAGAGAATTACAAGCAGAAACACCATCCAGCTCACGCTAACTGAACTCCAGATGATACAGTGGGTAGGAAAGGTATGGGAATCCACTAACACATGATTAATATAATCTTTTTTTCAACTTACAGATATGTCTTCCCCTAACCAAGAAGTTAATACCAGTCTTCAGCTGAACATTTTCTCTACTTCTTATTAAAATGGTAGTAGGCTCTGAAGGCCTTTACTGCCCCCGTTTCTTGGGCACCTGCTTCCACCCCATACACCACAGTGTCCAAGATCACCCACATGGCTCGAGCCTGTGCTGGATACTCCAGATCAAAGATCTGAAATATCTTATAGCACAGGTCAACAGCAGATACGAGGCTCTTTCTCTCAAACACTTGGCTCTCCAGAATGACGAAGCACTGGATTAGCTGGCAGACATTGTTCCCTACAGCCAGGACGAAAGGCTGGTTCCTCCCATGGTCTTTTCGGTAGGCCTCGAGACTGGTTCCTTCCTGCAAATGAAAAATATTAAACTACAAATGTCGCTATGGCGACTAGTATACCTCCGCCATAATGCATGATTCTCCTAATAGGTCTATAGTACATGTGGACAATGTGTGATTACATTTTCACAAAATTGGCAAAAATTAAAATGACGTTTGTCACAAATGTGTTGAATGTTCACCTTCCTTTAACCTAGGTTTGATTGGATGAATAGGAGAGCATGTATTTGGGGATTTAAGGACTTTAACTTGACTTTGACCCATTCATAAGTTTATGCATTAAGTAATTTTCAAGGTAGGGAGAAAAAGTGCAATTTCTGTATTGAACAGTAAATTGTTACCATTTTCATCTGGCCTTTGACCCTAAGATTCATACGATAATCACTGTCAGGCAGGACATGCATAAATATGTAGTAAGTTTCAAGATAACTCGAGCCACTTCCGAGATATGGAGGAAAAAGCTTATTCAGCACTTTCACTTGATCTTTGACCTTTGAGGCAAAAAAAAAAGCAAAAAAAAAAAGAAACTTTCCAGAGAATCTCTATTGGGTTATATTTGCATACACCAAGTGTTAAAAAAAAAAATAATCCTGCTGGCATTGCATAAATATGAGGGAAATAGTAAAATTTTGAAGTGTTGCCTTTGACCTTTGACCCGTGACCTTTGACCCCATGAACCCTAAATTCTCTAGATAATCACTGCCAGTCAGTACATGTAAATATACTATGTTCCATGAAGATACCTTGAACAATTTCCAAGGTACGGAGAAAAAAGTGAAGTTTTAATATCTTTACTTGACCTTTTGACCTTTGACCTCATGACCCCAAACTTTCACTAGAGAATCTAAATTGGGTAATACATGTATACACTAAGTTTCAAGAAAATATCTTCAGGCATTGCATAGATATGGTGGAAATAGAGAAATTTTACATATTTGACCTTGACCTTTTGACCTTTGACCTGGAGCATGTGCACCCAAAAGTTGATAGGCACAACTTCACCCCCTAATACACATACATGCCAAGTTTGATTAGGATACCTCAAGAGGTTTTTAAGTTACGCTGTCTACAAAATTCATTACGGACGGACGGAAGGACGGACGGACGGACAACCCGAAAACATAATGCCTCCAGCACCACTTCGTGGCAGAGGCATAAAAAGTACATCTTATCTTATGGCTCACAAAGTCTGAAAACGAAGTTTGCTGTTTCCTCCACTATACTGGAAAGAAATAGTTTCAATCAAAGAATAAAAATCTGCAAGAAACGACTACCATCAATAGTGATATGAAACATTTCATTCCCGTGGTGATATTTTTAAATGACTGATTTCAGTCAATATTGCTTTAGGTTAAAACTCTGCAACACATCACACAAATCTTTGTGATTAATACTCTATGCATTTTCCTTCCCCTGT
Source organism: Diadema antillarum (assembly GCF_040938485.1). Lineage (NCBI taxonomy): Eukaryota > Metazoa > Echinodermata > Echinoidea > Diadematoida > Diadematidae > Diadema > Diadema antillarum. The sequence continues at coordinate 4,550,273 of NW_027270896.1, forward strand.
TAATCCTATATATAGTTTAAAATTAGGGCCAGCGAGTTCTGGTACGTGTAAAATTCAAATGGTTACATTTCTTACCATCATAAGCGCGATTCAAGTTCACATGCCAGGACCCTATTACATAAAACTTGACATCAGTAATACGTGAAATATAACTTTGACAACTAAGCTCTCAGGCAAACAGATGTAAACATTTTAGTAGCACATAACAGTTACTGGAACTTTTTATTCAATACACATTCCTTTTTGATGAAGCATCAAAGTGTTCATGTCTTGACTTGATACGTGGAGTTGATCTTGCTGTATGGAGATGTGACCCATGCTAACACAAAATTTTTCAATTTTCTTCACTAATACTGCTTTTGCTACAAACATTTGACATACCTTTTGGCAGTCGATGAAACACTCCAATGACTCTTGGGAAGAGGCTCTTCCCCCTTTTGATGACTTCTTGCCCGGGAACAGATGTGACACCATAAGAAAAGCCAGATTTGCCTTTTCCTCTGTTAGTGGAGTACACAAAAAGTCTTTATTAGAATATGAAAGATTTTACGCTACATATGTCTTCACACCATAAATCAATCCTGGCATATTTTCAATTCACATATCAGCTTTATATCTCTTCAAATTCAGGGCTTATTTTATAACCAGTGGGCGATGGGGGGCGAATAAGCCACTGCCACCCCTTATTTGGTTGATAACACATTTTTAGTCATCACACGCAAAAAAAAAAAAATTCAACCACAGCCCCTCCCCCCTTTTTATGCTGCTATTTTTTGTAGTAATCACAAGAAAATGCGGCAAAATTTTTGCCCGCCTCCCCCCCCCCCCCCCCCATCCCCTTTTAAGAATCCTGGATCGGCCAGTGATGACTTAAGATTATTATGCAGATTTGCAGACATGCACACTGCTCTTTTATGGAAGAATTGGTGGTGTGCTGTGTGCTGTGTATTTGGGGAAGGTGCCCAAATGTAGGTGGGGGCTACAACAAAGATTACAAAAAGGTTAATATGATGAGCAACAATAGAAGCCACGAGCAGCAGTAGTTGGAAGTAGCTTGATTCCAGCACTTGCCTCGGTGTCAGATGTTGGAAAGGGCACAAACGACCCTTGGTGCTGTTTTTACTAAATACACTATTTGGAAGAATGCAATGGAGTAAAACACTTCTATAAATCCTATTACATCTACATTATGAGGGATGATGAAGTGTATATCACATCATTTTAAAATCAAATATAATGTGTTACCATGAACTAGGGGACGGGACAGTTGGGTGACTTTGGACAGGAATTGTTTTACTTACATTTTTTTTTTTTTTTTGCTGTTGGTTTTTCTGCAAATATTTTTGTAGGTTATGAAAGGGGGATATGTGAATATTTGAATTACTGCACTTCTCTTGTATATTGCAAGCAGCAAAATAATGTAAGTGAAATTGTCTAAACTGTCCAAAGTCACCCGCCTGTCAAATGTCCCCTAAGTCTACAGTATCTATCAATAATTACACACCTTGAGTGAAGTCCTCATCACGTCTTTCTTGTACTCCGAATTTCACCTTCCACCCTGGAGAAATTCTATTCCCATAGTCCAGAATGCAAGATGATACTACTGGCCACTTTGTGAAGAGAAGGTCCCCCTTTCCATCAAATAGCTTGTTGTAATCCTGCTCAATCTGCAAAGAAACAAGAAACAACAACAACAAAACATGTTTTTGCAGTTATTTTGTTTTTTGTCTGTTAATTTGCCTGTTAGATCTTGAATTCTCACCATCTTAGTCCATTGTGTATGTTCCCAACACACACTGTGCCTTAACCCTATGTATTCCAGAGGGGAGGGGGAGCTTAATTAGCCCCCCCCCCCTCCTAACATGGGGGAAAAAAAATTTATCTACAGCATGCAGTCAAATTGTCTCCTTACTCACACATCAGCAAGAGACCTTTAACCCCCATCAAATCTTACCGTAAGAAGCTACATGCATAATAAAGATGATGCACAAGAAACCTCATCTATACCCCATCCCCCCCAAAAAAAAAAAAATAAATAAATAGATTGCTTTTGAAGAGAAACAGAAATGGATATTCAGACAAGCATTGATGATATCAATATACATGTATATTTCATATTAGATGATTTCTTACATAAAAAAAAAATATATATATATTTCATACTATTCTATGGGTAGGAAGGCAAAACATACTTCATACAATGTTATCTATAGAATATGTACAGATTTATTTTTTTTTTTTAATTTTGCACGCTGTGATTTAACAACAAAAATCAGGCATTTGTGTGTACATGCAAATATGGCAAACACTGACTGCAATAATTTTGTTCATCTAGATTTTGGTAGATATTGGACATGATAATAAAACCCCTGTGACAGCTTACAATGAGGATATAACATGCACCTGCCATTCACAATGGGGACGTAACATGCACCTACCATTCCAGGAGAAAGAAGGTGTGGAAACTCAGCCAGCACTTCAGTCACACACGGCTTGTTCTTTGAACTTCTCGGCAGGTTGGAATGTACAAAGTCCCTTCTATAAGCTGCTGTCTGCTCCATCTTGGCCACAACGTCTTTGTGAGGGGTGTCATGACTCTTCAACCATTCGGTCGTAGCTTTCATGTCTGCCAAATCTGATACAAATTATGGAAACTCATAATAACAATCATTATTGAATCAAGCCTGAGAACAAATGCATAGCCTTAATGTTCATCCTAGCATTTTCTAGCTTTAACCCTGAAAAGGGGGGGATATAGCCATCCCACCCATCTCTGACCTATAAACCTCTGAAATAGCCCAATATTTTTGTGTTAGGCTGTATGCATTACCAGACATCATTAACAATATTGCTTGGGCTGCTAATTCTCCTAAAAGTAAACAAAGTATAAGAACAAGGCATATCATAATTATAGTGCATATAGAAATATTGCCACATTTTACCCAAGTCACGCTGATTTTTCTATAACTTGCACTTCCCCTTAGACCCAGTCAAAAATTACTCTTTAAATGGGTTTAAAAAGTTAGTACTAACATTCAATCCATACAAATTTATATTTAACCCCAAAATGCAATGAAGTCACTTTTTTCAAGCCTTGCTAACAGACCCAAGGTGGAAAAATTATGCAAATGAATAGATTGTTGTAGGTAAATCTACATTTAACTCAATTGTTTACTGCTTGATGCACAGAAGCAAATTCTTTATACAGGGCAAGTATTTCTCAAGCCTGCTTCACTTTACTTTGGAGATAATTGGCTACATTTGTAAGCACATACCATAATTCATCTGCAATGATGAGGTTGAATCCTCATTGGAAGAACTTGAAGTGGTATCCTTAGGACTGCCAACCTTGGCTTTGTCTTGCTTCCTGTCTTGCTCTGCTGTTTTCCTTCTCAGGTACTTCAGCCGGTTTTCCAGCCTACCACCTGCTGGAACTTTGGTACTCCCTTTCAAGTACCACTCCTCCTTTAAAAAAGAAATGAAATAATATTAATGAGCAAGAAGAATGTCACAATTAAAAGAGTTTATATGGTTATTTTCACAGTAAAGGGAGTAATTTTTTGTTCTGACAGGGTCAAAATTTCTGAATGTGTTTTGATATATATTTAGACTGAATTATAACTAAAAATGTCAAAGTTATGGATTTTTTGTTCCAGAGCTTGAACTACAAGCAAAACCTTGAAAAATATGAGTATGCAAAGTATGAAGAAGTACACTTGTAACTCATGTATCATAAAATTTATCTAAAATACCATGATACAGTACATGTGCATGATATATTGTTCAGCATGCATTACAGAGCTGTTTGAGAATGCACATGGGTTTCAAATTTACAGCTGTTTGAGTGTAATGATACTCAGATTGGTAAATACATTTGTAAATATTTGCAAGAATTCAATCTCCAAGGCAATCATTGTTGTAATACACATATTAACATTGTAAGATGACATGGTCACGAACTTGACATAGGAAATTGGTTAGTAGTGTTTCAGAGACTTCAAACATGCTAACACAATACTGTATGTATTATCAACTAAAAAGACACAACACCAGGTTTAAAAGTACTGGGTAAGCATGGTAAGAGTGTACAAAGCTAAAAATGCAACAGTGCTATGTTGTGAGGTTAAAAGGTCATTGACACAGAATTCTCATGGTAAAGCATGGTAACAAGAATAGCATCATCAAAACCCAAATGCTGACAAAGCTTTTTCAGAATCAGTGACAGAAGGAAGCTAACTATTTATGGTAATGGTGCGAGATCGTTAATCATAACATCTCTAAATTCAGAATTCTTTTGACATTCTTTGTTTCTATTTTTGTTTATATCTCAACTAAGTCCATTTGGGTTATTTTCACTAATTGCTCTTCATAGAGAAACAAGTAAACTGATGTACAATTGATTCTTTCTCCTTGTAGTATAGTGCAAGGGAACACCTTTACCCAGTATCTTTTAATAACTAAACCCTGTTTTAGATGAAACATGAACCTTGAACCAATAAGCCACTTAATACTTTGCCCACAAACATGGTAAATTTTAGCAATTTATCATAATCCTGTAGTACCTGTACACATGCACTTATGGACAGATGTTGTTAAAATTGCTCCTAGCAAAGAATGAAATGTCTGCACTGTACATGCATGTACAGCTAGGCATCCACAAACATTTTCATTATATTTCTGAAGCCTGTAGTAAGATCAGCATTAAATTATATATATATATATATATATATTTATATACATATTTCTACATGTTATTCATTGATTTTATTCCAAAGATATCATTTGTCAATAGTTATCTGTCAACTTGGGTTGTGTCTTACGAAAAATCAAATGACTGCTAAGTCAGTAATTTTTAAACTGTCTACTCACGTCTCCATTGGGAACTCTGCAATGATGGAGGAGGCCATTGCCCCCTTCGTGTCAGGGCCAGGTCTGATGACAAAAAATATGAGAATTGTAGTGAAATGTACATAAATCATTGCAAATGCACATGTGATACAATTCCCACACAAAGCACTGTGGTGTAGTTGAGCATTCCCCCCCTCCCCCATAAAGTATATCCTATTAAAGCTTGTACATCATCTGCATTAACAAAAAGAGGCTAGTTTTCTCAGCACCAGACCAGGAACCTACAGGGAATCCCTACAAGGGTATCAAAAACAGGAAAAATCTGGGGGAAAGTGTATCAAATTGAGATGAATGATTATGTAATCCTTGAATAAATTTACAACTTAAGGGTATTAAAAACCAGACATTAAACATGATTCTCTGTTCATGAAAATGGAAGAACAGATTGTATTCAAGCACTAGGAACAGTGGAGAACCTGCATATCCAATTATGGGTATAGGCCTAAATAAAAAAAAATTATGAGTCATAATGATACTATCCTTGGATAAAATGACTTTTAGGGTTATCAAAATATGGAAGATCTTACACATTTCCCAGTCTAGGGTATATAAATAATAAGATTCCTGAAGAGGGAGAAGAGGGTTTGGAAATGAATTGGACATGAGAAATTCACCTACGTGAAGATACAACTTTAGGTTAAAAAAAAAAGGTCTTGTAAAGTGAATGTGATTATTTGTTTAGAAGAAATGAGAAGAGAAACAAAAAGAATAGGAATGCAAAATCAACACAGACAGAAGCAAGGTAATATTAGGATGCCATTGCAAATGGTAAAATGTCATTACCTGAGGCCATGCAAGTCTACTAGATGCTCTGTACACATATTGCAGATGACACGAGCGTTGTGTGGCGTGCAGACTTTCATTCGAGTTACTTCCTCTAACGTTTTCCTCCCTTCCAAAGATTTCTTCAGAATTTCACCCACATCCTGTAAAATATTCAAGATTGCATGAGTTTAAAAAATGGTGTGTGTGTGTGTGTGTGTAAACATCATGATACAGGAGGCAATTCATTTTTTCTGGCATATTTCAACTTCTTTCGAAATATTAGCTAGAAGAGAATCTAAAAATTATACAGTACATGTAATTTCAATTGGTTCTGCGTACAAGTACTATAATCAGTAGCATGATCAGGGCTCAAAATAATAAGTAATTAGCACCAAGAATGGGCTTCCCAGCAGTGAAGGACTATTTTCAAGAGACTTTGACAATAAAAAAAAAAAAAACCAGAGTCAATATCATGACACCTCTGAATTCTGGTGTGATTTGAAATTCCAATGCTTATATATTCCTCCTCTACACACAACATAAGAAAGGCTGAATCTTAGAAAAATTTGCTCATATCTATACTGTGCATGATGACAAAAAAAAAAAAAAAAATATTTTCACAAAGTACAGATGAGACACTATATACATGCACATACACTGTATGTAATAGCATGAGTACATGTATATCAATATGACTGAATGAATTACATATGAAATGTGAACTTACGTATCTTACTGCTTTCTGACGTTTGAGTGGTGGCGGTGTGTCACTGCTGCTGTTCAGATCCTGAACTACAGCTGATGAGCATGATGGTTCTTCTACATCTACTGGGATAGTTGAAGCCTGGGAAAGGTCAAAAGTAACTGATTCCATATCTGACAGCATCAGATCATCAGAAACTTCAGATGACTCCCAGCCCATCTGCATGTCTTTGAGTACAGATTCTGCAGCATTATTTGCTTCGTCCTATAAGGATGAAAATACACCACTCAAAAAGGGTTTAGCAATTCAACAGCAATGAGCTTATAATCATTCCTTTTTAATAAATCTTACTTGACATTAAAATTATTGGAATGAGTGTACAGTTGCCAGCACTGTATCCTCATGCACATTATTTTTACTGATACATACACACTTTTGAGTTATAGTGCAAAATCAAATCAAGACAGTAATTTTTTGGTTGAATTACAGATTTGTGCATTGTGGAAAGTGATTCACAGAGAACTGTTTCCCCTCCATACTCATGATCATTGATCTGATAACAATGCCAATCCATTATGCAAAAATTTTGTACATGGTCACACACAAAAATGTTGTACACATTCCATGATATCAGTATCATTAAAAAGGGAAATGAACTGACATTTTAATTGATGTAAACAATGCAATAAACAGAGAGATGTACAGCATGAAATCAAAACTGAAGTGCATAACTTGTATGCCTGGAAGAAGGGTGCAAGCCCTGCTCACAACCAAATGTTATGATCTTGGTGTCCTCTTAATAAGAAAAAAGATGTTCTTTCCAGCCAGCTTAATGAAAATAAATGCTAGTCAGTGAGAAATCATAAAAACTGAATGTATCTTCTGTTCCATTTCAATAGGTTTATCCTGTATAATGGTCATTAGTTTACAAAAAAAAAAAAATGAAAAATTGTACCACGGTACTTACTTTCCTTTCATTTGATATACCAGTACATACATGTATAACTTTGTGTAGAAAGAAAGCACAGAAGTTTGAAATGGTTAAATTGAAAAATTGAAACTGAAGTGAGCATGTACCTGTAAGTTATTTTTGAAGTTTATTACTTTGGTCTAGTGATCTTTGTTGCAGTTATGACAGCATGTATCTGGTAGGAATGTACCACTGATGATCTGCACTATCATGACTCTTCACTGCATGGACAGGTCTGTGTTCAAACAGGTCTTCAGGATTAAGCAACTGTAGAGAATCCAACTCCTCTTCTGATGCAACAAAGGCTTGAAAGTGATCATGAAAGTACTTTGTTTTCCATGGCTGGATCATTAGATACAGTCCATCTTGCTTTCTCATAATATAATCAATCCTTGAGAAAGATGGTAGTTCACCACACCAGTCAGTCAGTAACATGACATTGGGTCTGTATGTGTATCCATAGAATGTTACTTTATCACACAATTCTAGTAAGGTATCAGGTTCACAGCTCAACAGCCGACATACTTCTACCTCGCTCTCAAGATCACAAACTTTGACAAATTCTGATGTGTGGATGTATACACATTCGCTGTTGATGTGTTCTTTCTTGAGCATTCTGAATGCCTGTGCTTCCTGGTGTTTACGTGCAACTGTCTTGGCGATGTTCTTGTAATTATTACAAGTTTTCGCCCACTTTTTCAAAGGCTTGTGCTTTCCTTCTTGCCTCATACAAGCATACTGTGACAAAGGGCCCAGCTGTCTGATTGCCTTGGGATAGTGGAGGAGGTTGTGATGCTTGGGGAGGAGATGGTTATCAGGAAACAGTTGCAAATATAACTGATGATGCTCATTAATCCTTGACTGCAAGTAGTAGGTGACAGCAGTACTAATGTTTGGTGCTAAGACCAGTTGGTATATCTCCAGAAGAACTGTGAACAACCTCCAGTACTCACATCCTTCTTCAACTTTATCTCCCACAATCAGGGGTAAGAACTCAGCAAGACAACTCATCTGTGAAGCCTTTTGACCACTTGGTCCAAATGGATTGCTAAGGTGACTTTGAAGGATGGGGCTGGGCTTGTTTGCTTTTTCTGTTATACCATAGCTGAATGACTGAATACGACAGTTCAGTTCATCAAGGCTAAATCTGCCCTGATTTATGAGTTCTGAAAGTACAAGTTTCATCTCGATTGGAAGTAACCCTTCTAGGAAATCATGCATCAGGTCAGGAGCATAGTTTTGCGACACATGGTAATAGCTCAGTGTATTGAGAGCACACGACCTCCGAAGTCCCGTTTGAGAAACATCATTTACACTGATATCATAATCAATGTTTTCTTCAGTACGGAGTAACCTTTGATCAACAGCTACCTGTTTTCTGCATATTGCCTTGAGTGCTTTGCAGAACCGGCAAAAATAGTTGGCACTAAAACTTCCAGCAAAGCCGAGCATGGTATTGAGAGCTAAGTTATCACCGACTGCCTGGAAGAGTCGGGGACGTACACGGCCAGTGAATCCATCTGGACTATTAATATGAAGACCTTCTGTGAAGAGAACTTCAAGGTCATCCGAAATACGCTGAAGAACAACATTTACACCATATTTGGATACCAAAGAAGATTTTGCTAGAGCAACTAAAAGGACATTTTCCAGTTTAGCTTGGTATTTCTTGGGCAAAGAAGCAACAGTAACATAGATACCAAGAAGTTTGTGTTTCCCTTTCTTTGAACCTAGGGGGTTCGCTGTCTCAAAGTCATCATTATACAGCAACAATTCTATATCCACACAGTCTTGGTTTCCTTCACAAGCTTTGTAATATGATCCATCTCTGTAAGTCTGAAGCACATCTTTTTCGCCAGCAGTGTCTTTTTCCTGAATGATGACTGACATATAGCCTGGTTGTTCCAAGAATACTTTCAGATTTTCACCGACTGGCACGTACTGAAAAGTTTCTTCAACTTGTTTCTGCTCAGTCCTTCCAGTATGTGTATTCAGACATTCTTTGTATACATTGCCAAAAACAATTTCTTCTGGCTCAATAAGAACATTACAGTTGCGGGCAAATTGGTTTTGTTTATGCTGAGTAGATAAACTGAAATGCTCAAAAGGATCTTTCACCATGTCAAGGACTGACTGTAGAGTGTCAATTTTATCGACTGAGGGTTTGATATCCTGAGATACGTCCTCGATGATGGGGGCTGACACTTGTTGAACTGCTTCAATTACATTAGTGAGCAGCTCTTGTGTGTCACAAATTATACTTTGCACTGTGGAGGATGGCAGGGATGAGCTTTTAAGTTTTGCTACATATTCAGAAACAGACTGTTTGATTGCTGATGAAATTTCCTCTGTGGGTTTTTCATTTGGAAGCACTTCTGACTGCTCTGATGCACTTTCATCACTAAAAACTGTGTTTCCAACAGAATCTCCATCACTGACATTTTCTACAATGGAATCATGATCTTGTTCCAAGTGCCGCTTGTAGCTATAACCATGATAGAATGTTTTAAAACATTCTTGCACATGACACACAAGTTTTGTTTTGGTCTTTGAGTTTATGTTGTGGATCTTTAGGTGGTTCCACAGGTCCACACTTCTTTCAAAGGATTTCACACATTTGCAACATGCAAACATTTTTGCAGGAATGATTTTTGAGATGTCCTTGGTCACACACTTGCCTGTTTCTTCCATTTTTCGAAATGGTGAACAAATTTAAGCCTTGGGCCCAATTGGGAGATCACATCCTTCACAAGACTTGCATCCAGCAGCTTGAATGCTGACAGGTCAATGCCACAATCTAAAACAAAAGAAAAAATATGGTAAATTCTATTTAGGAAAAAAAAGAGAAATGAATGATAAGTTGATTTGCTTGCTTTTTTACAATCCATACTGTAGATTATCATAAACAGCAAAAAGCATTACTGTTCAAGTTTGTTACCATTAAAAATACTCAAAATTGCCTTTTTGACATCCTTGTCATTTCAAAAATCATATGAATTATGATGCTGTTTTTCAAAATTGATTTGTGGTCTCCCCCTGCCCCCCTCAAAATATTACATCAACAATTTTCTTGGTTGATATAACCTCATGAAATGTATCATGTATTTTTGTTTTTAATTGTCGAGGTAGGCCTACAATTTTGTACATTTTTTGGAGTAATGCATGATTTGAATAAAAAAATTGAAATGTCAAGGCACTGTAAAAGCACACATACCGTACACACTAAACACACAAAGAAACACACTTCAATGAAGACAATATACAGTACATACAATATGCAACTAGCCGCTTTCCCCTTCCTTTATAGCCATTTTATAGCTCTTTTAATCTGGATAGGAAAAACAAATTGTGTGCGATTAGATTTTCTTTAAAGGGATTTTTTAAGTGTTTAAAGTCTGGGTAGTTTGTATTTCTAGTGGAATTCAGGGTATCATGCAAGCCCAATTCCCCCCCCCCCCCCCACGTCAATGGTACAGTCAAGGACATGTCATGGATACAAGCACAGGCAAGAGTGGTGCCTTGACTCTGTAATTTTTATACAGGTCTGGCCAAATTTGCATAAATTTCTGAATATGCAATAATTTCAACTCCAATGAATAAAGTTCTCATGATTTATTTCAGGATAGATATGAATATTTGGTTGAAGAAAACACACTTTTTAAACTTTAAAACATAAAAAAATTAATTGGTACCAGATTTTTTTTTTTAACCCTGTCTAATAGCACATAACATCCTTTGAAAAGCTCCCTCAATCACGATTCTCAAAACTTAAAAATCTCAACAACAAAAAAGAGAGAAAGCAAACATGTGTATTAAAGGGGTAATATATAATAGCAATATTTGACAATATACCCTTTACTTTTATGGATGGATTCAAGTTACATGTTGGTAAACCCCTACAGCTATCAACTGCTCATTAACTCACTGATCGTAATACATGTATGTATTAAGAGGATGTCAATCATGTAAGTCACGAAACTGCATAGTTGATGTCAAGTTCAACCTTGCTGTGTTCATATCTATTTCAGATCATGTATTAACATATTATTTGAGGAAAGTGAAGAACGATAAGGGTTTATGACCATAGTGTAACTCCAGTAACTTCTTCCAAAAAGAGAGTGGTAAATGAATGTATACATGTTGAACAGCCACCCATTTTTTTTTTTTTTTTGTTGTTGTTGTAAAGGCTGATTAGGTAATTATCTTTGAAAATTATAAGCTGGATAAGACTTAAGTTGTTGCACAATAGTCTACTGAGTCTGAAGGAAAAGATAGCAGACAGCTAGACAATAGGGTCTACAGGATGTAACTTACTACAATTGTAACTCTAAGTTAGAGTTATATTCTTGGTCTACATCATTACATGTATTTAGTTGGAAGGTTTCAAACTGTGTCTGTTCGGCAGATTTTTGACATTTTGGAAATGTGTCTTGAGGTAAATCTAGACAGATTCCCAAAATGTCAAATTCCACAGAACAGACACAGTTTGAAGCCTTTGAACTAATATGAAAATGATGTAGGCCTAGACTCTACTGCATTATTTCACCTCTTTGACATTGTTACAAAATGTTGTAATCTGTGCATCCAGACCTCACACAAATCAAAGGCAAGCCAAGGCTTCAAGCAAACCAGAAGACAGTAGAAATACCATACTGTCAGTAGACAGTAGTATCTAGACTAGGCCTATAGCATAGACTATAGATTTCTATCAACTTGTCCTACTCTATACTTGACTATAGCCTATGAAGGCTTAGTCTGACAAAAGTAGATCTAACACAGGGCTGCACACCAACCCATTTTTTCTACTGGTCCGGCCTGTCCATCGGACCAGTAAGTACCCAGTCTTTCCATTTTTTACTGGTCCATTCCTGAAAAAGTTACTGGTCCGACAGTGATTTTTACTGGTCAGGGACCGTCGGACCAGTGCCAGTGTGCAGCCTTGTCTAACATTTAACAAGTAAACGTTAGGCCTATCAAAAACCCTAATCTAAAGTACGGTACTGTACCAAGTTCTTGCACACATGCTTATCACGATTATGCCGAGTATTGGACCTGTGTCAGTGACTAGGTCGAACATGGGCCAAGCGGCCGGCCTTTGAAGAGCCAGCCGCCGAGGGCCGGCGCCGGCCGCCGAGTACATACGCTTGAAGTGCAAAGCCAGCTGCTGTGCGGCGCAGGCAAGGTCAACTAGTCGTAGGTACCACTTCCGAACGGTACCATCAACTAACTTGAAGCATCTACATTATTGGAAACAAATATACTGGTAATTTATACTTACTTTTAAAGTTGGGGATTTGGTCAACAAGACCCCATTGACGCAGCAAAAAAGCAACTCCGCTGTCCGCCATGCTTCGTGCTCTGTCGATGTCGCGTCGAAGTACAGTACAGTACAGACTACTACTTTATGTAGTTGGTATGCATGCGCTGAATGCACGTGCGCGCGCAAGTGTAAAAATGACCCACCAGTCATCCGCGTGTGTCCTTTTTACACCTAACATAGCAATATCGCGACTGGGCTCGCCTGGTACAGTGTAAACAGCGAGAGTGTAAAATGCAGTTTACTCCGAGTTGAGTAAGATAATGGAGCAAACCTTACTCACGAAGAAGAGCAAAATGAAAGTATGTAAATATTGAGTAAAGAGGGGTCAAAAGAACGAGTTTGCTCAATAAAGGCGAATTTACCGCTGTTAAATGTTCAATCTTGCTCAATATTGAGCACTCTTGAGTTTACTTTAGCAAAATTTTACTCCATGGATTTAGAGTGTACTATACATCTCAGAGAATGATGTAGTCAAGAAGGATACAGGCCTTTCGTATTTTAATTTCACGCGCAGGGATGATATTAACAGATCAATGGAAAGCAACACTGAAACATTACAGAAGACGATGACCATTACATGAAAGAGTATTCAAGAAGCAAGACAAATTTCCTTTATTCTTAATTCTTAAAGTTATCGGGTGAAGAGATGAGGCTCAAATCTGATTATTTGTAAAACATGAAAGACTGGTAGTACATACAGGATATTCTATAAAAGAAGAATTTTTATTCTACCTCGCATCTTGAAATAGTTCATTCATACTATAGTTATCACTAGGCCTATAGAGATTTCTATTTTGCCTGCATGACGTTGTATATACTTCTAGAGTTGTTATTGAAGCTATTACCGAGAAATAGAGGTACGTTATATATTGAGGAAAGCATGGTTGTGCCATCGACATACTCATTAACAGCATAATACTTAGCAGATTTGTATTCTGTAACAAATAAAAAGATATAGATACGTAAGGGACTTTGAATTGGTAAAAATTCTAATCGCACGCTGCTGACGGATATGCGTACGATACAGATTGTGTTTCGAACAATATTATATGATTATAATTTATACAATTACCTTCAAGAACTTCCTTCAACATTACCGTTGTTTGGCGAGTAGGCTTAATTGTTTGGGTTATGATTAGGGCATCAGATTTCAAAGAACACGATGATACAATTAAGTCCGCTCGCTATGGCCACTGACTTAATCTAAAGCCCTTCGCACACTATATGACTTTCGGTCACACGACTGACTTTTCATCCAAAATAATCACAACAGTCTCGAAATGAACACGCTTGTTTATTTCAAATCCAAAGTCGGTCAGTCGTGCGACCTACAGTCGTATAGTATGCGGTGGCTTTAAGTTGCTAGATTCATGGGACTATTAACACAAACAAAATCTCACGGGACTACACAGCAACTGCAGTTACATGCAGCCAAGAAGCCAAACCAACGGGTCATCAAATATAATTCAGAAATATAGAGTGCTTGGATCTACTGGTGTAGTTAAACACTTCATCCGTCATCAATATCTAGAACTGGGTTGAGCATTCCAAAGCAATCCAAATGGGTGAAATTATATACAAAAAAAAAACACCAACATTCAAATCATACACAGTAGGGATTGCCTTTCCGTATTTTACCATAGTCCCACGCACTCATAGAGATGCTGTCATTCTTAATGAGAGCATCTTTGAGCATGGTTTATGCGTTTGGATGTTATATGGTCAATCACTTTGTCAAAACTGTGGATCGATGAATGGATAGGCGTTATCATTAAGAATCCACTATTAAACTGTAACTATATTGACCATTATAATGTGTAACCTTGTAAATGGGTCAACCCAGCCAATCTTGAGTTTTTCATGTTTTTCTAACAGAGTAAGACTTCTTCTTCATTATGACAAAGTTTGGGATCATAAAAAAAATAGAAATGTTTTAGTCGTTTTTTGCAAACACTCTTTGAAAGAATCGTTGATTAGGTGTGTCTTATATGAGTCCCCTTTTCATTTCTTAAAAACCCTGTCAATACTGTTCACTTTCAAGTCTAATAACTTTAGAAAGGATAATGCTAATGCTTTGAAAGTTGGCATTTATCACCTACTGAATGTGTTAATAAAGCATGCCCAATGTCAGCTGAAGCAGATAATCCCTTTATTGTTGTTGCTCCGGTAGTTTACTATATGTTTTTGTTCCATTCATCTCACAGCTAGCACGGCTTGGTAAAAGCTTAAAGACCCTGTACTTGACAGCATGTTCAGAGCCTCTTTTCTCAGTTCACACTTTCCAGAGTGTGTGCTTTCTTTCAAATATTAGGTTAGGTTAGGTTAGGTAAGTCCATTTGCATCGAGTTATACATCATATTAAAGCTTATAATCTTCTCTTTCAGTATCTGTTCTTAACTTAAAATCCATGTCTGGCGACTTTTTGTTGGTTTTGTAATGCAGCTTCATATATAATGTTTTACTTTTACATCATCGTTCATGCAATTGTGGCTCCATTTAAATACCGTCCAATCTTGGATCCATGCGATTTGCTCCATTTGCTAGCACGCCGAGAACCCCGCGGCACACTACGTACGTATAAAACGCTTGCTTTTGCAGTGTGCATGCGTGCAATCAAGATTGACGGACAACGTTTCTCAATTCATAGAACATGAAATGATAACGACCTATTTTTACGTGTTTACAGTTAATTGATTTTTTTTTCGTGCAATGGACAGAATATTTCATAAGGTGGCAAATGAAATTATTGATTATATTCAACTCGGCTGGGCTGAGTTGAATGGATCATTTTTCATATTTCATCTCATGAAATAGTCTGTCCATGTTGCACTCATAATGAATTTTCATTATTTTTAATATGCCAGCCCGCCACATTAGCAATTAGTAGTAGTAGTAGTAGTAGTAGTAGTAGAAGTAATAGTAGTCATGGCCGTCGCCACGTTTTTTAAAGTGGAGGGGGGGGGGGCAACTTCCGGGTTTCATGAGCTAACACCCCCCCCCCCCACCCCCCCCCCCCTAGTAGTAGTAGTAGTAGTAGTAGTAGTAGTAGTAGTAGTAGTATAGAAGTAACAATAGTAGTATCAGGGAGGTCCACATCCCTGGTAGTATAGTAGTAGTACATAATTATGTAGTAGCATAGTAGTAGTTGTAGATGTGTCATTGGCGAATGTAAACGACTTCCGTGTAAAATTGTTGAAGGAAAAAGCGGCATCGAGCCTGTGAGAACTCATGTGCACCCATCTGAATAACACGCACTTGGCATTTGAATTGCTCTAGAAAGAAAAAAAAAACAACAACAACAAACATAGAATGTGTGCGCGCCATCCGGAGAAAAGCGCCGTCGGGATACCAAATACCCAGCCGCCTTCTCAAGAGCCCCTCGAAACATATCGGTTTCGGTTTGTAAAAATAGCAGGGACTAAAAGAGACGGAGTATATAGGAGTTTTAGGTCATCATTCTCTCGGTCTAGCTGGTGTATGATAAGCTCTTTGGAGCTTCACTTTTATCAGTTTGGTTTTCTTTTTCCCCTGATTGAGCATTTGCCAAGAATATTGTGACATGTTCCTTGCTCCATGCTTGATGACGTTCATACCATCAAAGGAAGTATTCGATCGTCCAGGTAATCGTCACCTGATAACGCGCCCTTCACCTCTGTAGCTATGCATTTGTTAATATCTATCCATCTACTGCTCTATTATTTCTAGATCCTTTCCATGGATCTGTCCCTTTCGCCAAATTCTTTCACTTTTGATTTTTGTCAAATACCATAATGATTATTTCATTGTCGTTTTCCCATTCTTCCCAATCAATAGGCTTTCACGGTATACTCCTTTTTTTTTGTATTTATAAGGCCCCTCATTCCACTTATCTACAAATTTTATTTAAAACGACATAAAAGCTGAGGGGCTTAGGAACTAGATTCCTTATATAGGACTATTGTTAAGAAACTATCAATGTTCTCGTCAGAGTATAGACTTCGGTGCTATTCATATAGGAACGCAACAAAGCGTGGCGTTCACCATTCCAGCCTGCAACAATGTCATGCATGCCATCCACCTTCCTTCTGCACGCTCCTCTGTCTTTAGTGTATATTCCTCCGTCGCTGAGAGAGTCATCCACTGGCCGGGGCGATGCCGATCTATTGGTGGGATACCACCCGACCAAAGTCAATATTAGTGATATTTGAGCCCAGCAGTGTCCGGGTGAGCGCTGCCAGAGTGGTTCGGGTTACGCTCTCAGACGGAGTCATCTCGGACCATGGGCGACGGAGAATTGGGTAGGGTGGTTTTTTTTTCTGTATTCTTGTTGTGTTTTTTATTTTTTTTCTTTAAGATTTTTTTTTAAAATTATGACCACTTTGCGACATCCAACGAAAGGAGTCACAACCGTGGACGCCCATCTTGTAAAGACAAATTTGCTATTGCGAACGCCCTGCTCCTTTTCACAAATACAGATTTTGAAGTCGAAAAGGCGTTAACCTGTCGTGTGCTTTTTAAAAGAGTCCGCATCATGACGTTTCTTTGTAGATTGTGCCCGCGAAAAAAATTTATTTCTAAATTGATTGAAATCAATAAAAAATAATATGATTTATGGTGTATTGATGACAGTTTTTTGTCTGTGTGGGTGTGTTTTATTTCTAGGGGATGCAGATGAAACCTATAGAATTATCATGTGATACTTAATAAGAAATAAATGAATTGTTATGAATATGTATATATGTTAATTAGTGCATCGTGGTCGGTCCACGTTGAGCAGAGGAGGTTTCGAGGCTTTTTCGGACTGACGCTCGATCGAGGGGAGGAACAAAGTTCAGTTGAACAAGAAAGTTTTGTGGTGATCCGTTTGGTCTCACTGATGATATGTGTGACGTGTTGGTGAGTTGCCACCATCCTTTCCTCTCCTCTATAACAATTGGGGGCTTGTCCGGGAACTGAACGCGGGACCGCTCGCACCCCAAGGGAGAATCATTACACTAATGTACATAAATAAATAAAATACATAAATAAAAAGATTGCAAACAAACAGGAGTTTGTCGCTAAAGTCACGATAACGTAAAGGAAAGAGAAAGATGGAATGCATAACCGGAACAGGGATCTCATCGTTATAATTTTGTATACTGATTTGTTGAATTATCTCTGCATTCCAAATTTTACAAAGAACTTTTGTAAAGAAATATATATATACTTTATTCAATTGTTCTTGCCTTTTTTTCCCTAAATTTCCACTCCATTAAGGCTTTTATATCAATCCTACCGTCTAACTTACTCGTCACCTTCGGAACAAACAGTCGGGAAATGTTTTCCCTGATTGGTTCCCTAATTAACATTGATTACCCTTCTCCCTCGAGACACGTTCTCCGATAACAACCCCCTGGTATCTCAAACAATCTTTTCCGTCTGCGGGACGTGACATCGACACACGTAGCTCATAGCTGCAAACCTCCAGGGCGGGGCAAACGTCATTGATCAACTTCTCCAAAATAGACCTCCTCAATGGTTTCCTTTATCTGGAATGGCTCGGAGGTCCGGCGTATCACATCTCTGTGTGTGCTGGCGCGAGTGCATGATTGGGTTTTGTATGTTACTATATATGTGACTGTATGTGCGCGTCCCGTGTTACTTATTTTGGCTTGATATTTCATGCCACTTTAGACCCCCCCCCCCCCCCCCCGCCAACAGCCTCTACTTCATCAGAGTGAACTCCAAACATCAACCTTACCCTTCCTTTTTTATCTTTCCGACCCTCTTTCCATCCATCCCTCTCTCTCAATCTCTCTTTCTCTCTTTCAGTCGAGTTGAGTTCCTACCTCAGACAGCATGCGTCAATATTTCTGTAATACTAGCCGAAATTAGCTCGCACCGAGCGCGCTCCACGGATTGCGTGACACGCTTAACAGAAGGTCTTTTGACGGTGTGGCATCAACTAAATGAATTTGTACCTTAACCTGAGCGCCCAATTAACACGTGTCGGACATCGACAGAGCCACGGTTTGATTTTCTCAAAATACCTTTACTTATAAGAGTAGCTCGTGTTTATTTGAATATTTGCTGTGGTTAGATTTGTAAGTGTGGGCGTGTTGACCTTACCCACTCCCATAGAACTATATTTTCAGAAAGCACATTCGTGCAACATTGGAAACTAAAACGTTGCACTACGAACTTTATCATGCCAAATGTAATCATGGTGTAATAGGCTATTCATTTTCCCTATATTTACTGTATACTATCAAGTATTATCATTCGTAAAGATGTGAGAAGTCATGGTCAATAAGCATTATTTTCTTCCAAACTTTTTAGCCCTCCATTTTTGACTGTTTTATTGTCACAGTGTTTACATAATACAAATAATAATATTCAACCAAAATCTCGTTTTTTTTTCTTAACATTTCTCTCGTTAACATTAACAAAAACAAAGGTTGGAGTGACTGCCACTTTGAACTGAATTTGTTGAGAGTACTTGATACAGAATAAAAAATCTCATCTGCCTAACATTCAATAATTTTTTTCTTCATTAAGTTAAACCTAGGGACTTTATTCTTTAACTTTTGTACAAACAATTGTTGCTAAATAATCAGAATCGCAACACAGTTTAGAATGTCGTTTCTCTTTTCTTTAGAACCAAAATTGATATTTTTTTCAGACTAAACTTTATATGTGCTCTAGAACCTTCATTTATCCATTTTTCAGTAAGCATTATTCAAGACAGAAATAAAAGAGAACCAATGAAAATAACACTCCTCTTCACACAAGAAGAAAATTGCTTAGGTGGTCACATAAAAATTGATGCAAGTATGCATGAAAATAAACATACACACGCACATGCACACACACATACATGTATATATATACATATAATATTATATATGATACATTAATGACGAAGACAGAGAGAGAGAGAGAGAGAGAAGGTGGGGAGAGATGATCTGATTATTTCGTTAATGAAATCTGCAGTCTTCTATGGTGTTTGTTTGTTTGTTGTTGGTTTTTTTTTTGGAGAAATTATGTCACATTTCGATGACATTATACTCCTATAGTTCATTCATGGCGTTTCGCTTATCTTATACTGTCAGGGGTTAATCACTTGTCATGTCTTTCAGAAGTCGGAGTCCAAACCCATGTCAGCGGTGGAGTTTTTCTAGCCAGTGATCTCTCAGATGACTTATACTCGAACATGATTAACGCTTATTAAGGATTTCTCTCACGTCTTCATTATATGAGCTCCGCTGCAGCAAACTCCCTAATCTATTTTCATCATGGTTTATCTTTTGTGTCAGTAGCTCTCCTAAAAACCAGCATATTTGCTGTAGAAATTCCTGTGTGTTTGAATGAGAGAAACAGGGTGCTATTCAAAGGGGGACGTTCATAATCCACAATGGGCCTCCATTCATCTCATACTCCCCTTTACCATGTTTATACCTTTTCGATCTAAATGTCTGTGGATATACCTGCTCACACAATCATCATTTTGCCGATTCTCGAAAGTCTAACAGATGTTAAAGGGGATGGCTAGTAACTGATCAGTGGGAATCAGTGGGAATGCTGGGGGATGAGTATTCCAATCCTTGTGGGATTCATTTAAGAGTACATTATATTTCTATTGTTGTGTGGAAATTATTTGCTTCAGAATGGTCTCATATTCACGTAATGTCCAGTTTAATGCTTCCAGGTTAGCATGCCTGTACAATGACGGGGCATTAAACTGCACATTACTTGAATATGAGACCGTTCTGAGGCAAATAATTTTCACACAATAATAGATATATAATGTACTCTTAAATGAATCCCACAAGAATTGGAACAATTATCCCCCAGCATTCCCACTGATTCCCACTGATCAGTTACTAGCCATCCCCTTTAAGACTTTTCCTGATTTGTCACTGTTAATTGATTCAGCCTACAAGACTGTTGGATTCATAAACTTTCCTTAACCCTTTCTATGTCAATGAGTCAAATGTACTCACGCACAAACCTATGAAAAGGTAACTATTGTGGGGTGCTGTTCGTTATTCCCAAGGTTCGCTATTCCGGAGGTTCGTTATTCCGAAGGTTCGTTAATCCGAAACACACAAATTCCCTATACGTAGAGGTTCGTTAATCCGAAAATGGAAAATGAAAAAGGGTTTGTTAATCCGAACATTTCTGGCGTTATTCCGAAGGTTCGTTATTCCGGAGATTCGTTAATCCGAAAGTGAAATTCGGAATAGCAAACCTTCGGAATAACGAATCTTCGGACTAAAGAGCCTTCGGAATAACGAACCTTCGGAATAACGAGCTGTAACCCTATTGTGTCAAGGAGAGGGTTAAAGGGTAATTTTCCTCAAATGTACGTGTGGATTTAGATTATGCAGGAATGTTAGTATTACACACTCATCACTTGGAGTTTGAGGAAAATCGGACGATCTCTTTTTCCAGCGATGAAGGCACAGTGATCTACAAAAATTTGAAACTTTATCATTCAGTGGTTAAATGGATTTCTGATTTTCCCCCAAACGTCACTGATTCGTACTACTAAAATTTAGGCGCTCACTGAAAACATAAATACTGCTACATAGTTTAAACCTCCCTTTAAGCTGTAATAAGTTACATGTTAGCAGGGTTTGCTTCTTTTTTGATCATGGTTAATGTCAAGTTTCTTATCGTATGATAAACGTCTTATCTTTTTTTTTTAAAAATCACTCTCGCCATCTTCTTATCTTGTTGGCCATAGAGATACATGGGGAGGCCGGGCAACCCGTAAGGGTAATGGTTTTAATTTGGGGAGAGTTACCTTATGCCAAGCTTCTGTCTCTTTCATATCGGCATTCAACTTACTGATCTACAATCTAAAGTGTAAACAAACAAGCATATATTTATGATACATGATATGCACATAGTGTATGTACTTACATTACGCGCAGAATATGAGATGTGTTGATTAATTCTTATTTCGAGGGGCAATATGCAATACCAATGGCATCGTTGAAAGATGATTTTGTTCGTTCGTTTGTGTGTCTGTTTGTTTGTTTGCTTGTTTGTTTTGCTTGAATAATCATGGGTAACTGTTTGTTGTAGTTACCTTTTTTTTCAGCAAGAATGGTTTTCCACTCGTGATGAAATAAGCTACACGCACCATGTTTCCTAATGTGCTTTTGCACTCTGGACCAGTGTCTAAAAAAAATTAAAAAAAAATACGTGATGCTGCATACTACATGGTTGTCAAATCATGCAGGTTACACATTTATTCATTTAAGCTATGTCATGAAGGTAGGCGACTTGCACAGCTTAGATTGAGAGTTGTTTTAGATCAACCTTGTTAATTGCTATCTCTACACGCGCACTACGTCCGTTTGTAGTTATTACACTAATCAAAGTGTTTATCGGCTTATAAGAAATACATTATGATTAAATAGGTCAGTGCGACGTGCGCGTTGATACAATACAGAAGAGTATTATCGGCGCCACAGCGTATCCTGTGACTGCCCTGCGATCGGTGGGGTGATGTCACTATTGTTTATGCATTGTGTTCGTGACGATCAAACGCGATCAAAAAAAAAAAAAAAACGGCCATCAAGCCCAGATAACATGCTATAAATCACTCCCATGAGGTTCGTGTGATCCATTTCGTAACGATTTCATATAACATATCTATTTTTAATGAAACTCCCTGTGGCGTTGCTTTTATAATAAGGTCGCAGACTTTGTAATGGCTTTATAATCGGTCAGATTTCATTAAAGTGGAGAGATTACACCAGTCTGAAAATGGGAACTGGGCATCCTATTGGATGCATTGCAAGGGAGGAAGTGGGCAGCTCAATATGTCTCTACTGTATAAAGTTTCTGCAGTGTTTGTTATTTTCAGTCTAAAAGTCTTCATGAGTTTTTACAGAGAGAGGTTAGAATTTGTATGCTCCCTCATGGGAAAGCAACTGTTATACTTTGGTGTCGCGAATCGCCCATGTGACTGCATTATTAACTTGTATATAAACATGGTTAAGGTTTTTCTTTTTGAAATAATATGCTATTCATGTGTTGAAAATGCAAGACAAGACCCACTCCATTTAATAAATTGCCTTCCGAATGAGGAACAGACGTTGTTTTTTGTCGAAACGAAAGTAGTACAAAAAACTGCTAAAAAAACAAAACGAAAACATACTTGCCAAAATTATGTATGATTTTGAATATGACATAATGTTATACGGTATGAGATAATTATGTTAAAACAAATTCAGGCTTCATGTGTGTGTGTGTGTGTGTGTGTGTGTGTGTGTGTGTGTGTGTTTGTGTGTACGAGTAAGTGTGACCAAATTGTGTGCTTTGCTTTTATCTCCTTCCTTTTGATTGCTACTTTGTTTATAGGTGTATAAACTAAACATTCATGACCAGATTGCATGGAACCGTAATCATGATAATCAAAATCTTCTAACATAATTTATTAGACAATAAGTCAGTATTCACCAATAGTGCGACTGATAGAGCAACATAGTGCAAAAGTGGATATTTTCGCGCGACTATAGTCTAATTTTTCGTTCTAGGCCGAGTAAGAAGAGTTTCACGTGTTTTTAATTCAGCGGAATCAAGACATCAACTAATGGAACAATGGGCTAGCAAAAATATTTGCGTGCTTTTATTTTCGCGCTAATTTCTCGTTGTGCGAAATGCGCGAAAATTTCCACTTTTACAGTAATCATGTCACCATCAAGACTGTATTCCCTATCATCGAGCTAGTTTACCAACACATACACACCCCATTCTAGTATTTCACTTACTGATATAACATTTATGTTCATCTATGCTGCTCATGTTTCTCTTCGCTTATCTTTGTTTGAAATTGGTATTCAACTTTTGATCTCTATACACAGTATGTACCTCCGGAATTTTCTGCTTATCAGCCAAATGACCGGTCTTCGTCTCTGGTGAGAGAAGGTTGGTAGGCTGTAGCGTTGACGGCAGTACATTTCCGAAGTATAAATAGTTTGTATTGAGCTCAAAAGTTTAACACCAATTTCTAATGGTACCATTACAGACTGATCTTATACTCTAATGAGGATCTTTGTTTCTTTGGGTTTTTTTCTGCATTTGTAGTGCAAGGTGAAAGAGTACTCGCAGTGCTCGGGCGGAAGGGGACGCAGACGGCGATGGGTCTGTGAGTGTCCCAAGGAATTCAGGTGCGACTACTCGCCCGACGATGGGGCCTTCCTCTGCTTGCCCCATGAGTCAACAAGGTACACAAGACGCATCATTTGGTCGAGAGGCGTTTAATGAGGGTACGACCGCTTTGTACGGGAATGCCTACACACAAAACGTATGCCTAGGACTGACAGAAAGATACATAGCAATTACATTTTTTTCTGCTATTATTGTTATTGTTCTGAAAATTAATAGTGTTCCAGTTCACATTATCAATGGTAATATGACTATCATTTTACTGTTACTCTTTTCACCATTACCATCATCGGAACTTGTACTAACATGCACATAGTAGCATCAGGGCTTTCAGTGACATTATCTTATAGCATTATTTGGTTGGGTGACACTGGAAAGTCGCTGTTAGTCAGTGAATATGTTACCGATGACAACGAGATTCGAATTATGGTGCTGTTATATCGGTGTTTTGGACAAGAGCATAGATTCCACTGCTCAATCTCAGTAAAAGAATCTTTTAAGGAGATTGCTTATCATATTAAAGTATCTGCCTGACATGCCTGAAGTTTTCTACTACAATATTCGATGTACGAATCTTGTCTCCTCACATTCAAAAGTGTCATTCCACTCACTATTTCGACCTTTAGGTATTGCATCCATCGTTGAATGGAAGGTGCGTTGCTTTATTTTAACATGGAATATAGAAAATCTTAAGTATTCAGTTTCTATCATGTCTATTGATGTTTTATAAACTCATTAAAAAAACACCTGAAGCCTTTGTACATTACTGAACAAAAAAGTGTGAATATGATTAAGTATATAAGAGTATGGGAGCATAGATTGTAGAGTGCAGTTAATACTACTCGCTACGTATCTATAAGGTAATGGTGTATGTAGCAATATGACATTGTATTGATTATAAAATCAATAGAAACTATTTTTCAAATGTATCTTCCAACGCGGATTGTGTGTAACTCACCTACCTAGATATCCAATGCAATCTAAGGCTTCGAAATAGATGAATTTGTAGAATTATATAAACGATCTCTTTTATACCCTGCTGGATAGAACACAATGTCCCTATAGTGTGATCACATTGTGTTTAAATAGTCGACTATGTGAAAACACTTGAATTTAACAGTGTGAAGATATTTCACACTGTGGTATGATTTTCGCGGGTCATTCACATAGTAATGATCTGTTTCACACTGTAAATTGATGAAGCACAATGTGATCACACTGTTAAAACACTCGAATCAGCGTGAAGAGATTTCACACAGTGTTCACACTGTGTTCACACGTACTGTGTTTCACACTGTGTTTCACACTGTGGAACACTGTGTCCTTTCCAGCGGGGAATGAAATAAATCTTGCAAATATAGCGCTATCAGATGCAATTACAACCGTACGACCTTCTGACCAGCATCATTTGAGTAAGAATCGACGTAATGTGCTTCGAAGTGGGATTTCTCAAATTATTTTTTCTTTCGGTTTTGCTGCCTCCTCCTACGACTATTGGTCTGCCCTTTTAGTATTTCTATGATAATAATAATAATAAGAAGAAGAAAATATGAAAATAATGATAATAGTAATGATGATAATAATAATAATAATAATAATAATAATAATAATAATAATAATAATGTTAATCATAATAATGATGATTAAATAATAATAATGATGATGATAATAATAGTAATGATAATCATATTACTATAATGAAATAGTGGTTGACTGACTACAACATAACGGAGACTTATTAAAACAACCGAAACGACAATGTTCGAAATCCATCATTGCTATTTACAATCAGAAAAATTCATTGAGAATGCGCAAACCAATTACTGGCAATTAAAACTTTTTTTATTTATTTACTTTTTTAATTCAGGTGGTAATATTTTCCCGCTTTGTCGCTTCGCCCAGAGTTTATCAAACTGTCGTTTCTAATACGTTGCCGGTCAAATACGTGAGGTATGATTTTTAATGCGAGCATCAGGATGCAATGGTCTGCAGGAAGAATGTTATAATCGGAACTATTTATTTACACACTTGGGTACAAATTACTTTACAAAATACGTGTCTGTTCAAATACTTCCTATCTATAGTTAGGAGCACATTTCATTGTGGGTATATCAACAGTTATACCGATTGGCTCCCTGCTCTGATGAATAACATCCAAGGAAAATACATTTTTGATTAACAGTAGCAGATTCAACGTCTCTTATCATTAGTACTGGAGTTGGAAAAGTGTACCATTGAAACATTGAAAAAAAAAATCCTTTTGGGAGGCGGAGTGCCCCACAACGATAGGGAGCCAGGGGGCAAAGCCGTAGTGATGTAACGAGCGAGTGCATATAAGGTTTATTATTAAAAGAAAAACGAAAATGTAGAGACGTTTGTTACACATACACTTACGCAAAGGATACAAGGGGACACCGAATTGTCGGGACTGGGAAACGGGTGCAATTCGTTTTAGTCATCTATCTCGTTCGGGTCATCCAACTCAAAATCTAATATCGTATGTAAATCTGCCTCGCTTCCACATCAAACTCGATTAGGTGTGGAGTTTCTTCTTCTTCTTCTTCTTCTTCTTCTTCTTCTTCTTCTTCTTCTTCTTCTTCTTCTTCTCCTTCCTCTTTTTCTTCTTCGTCTTCTTCCTCGCAACTTACCTGTGAGAAGACTCCACATTCTGCATTGGACTTTAATGAAGATAGACACGGATTGAATATATCTCTTGTGCAGACTTTAGTTCTCCCTGTCCCATGAAACATACAAGCTTAAGATAAAATCAAAAAGAAAAGAAAGAGCAAGCCCCATTAAAGTTAGAGTAATGTCACATATTTTATTGTTCCATACCTAGAATACATGCAATATCACCATTGTGATTATCATAACTGCTATCATTATTACTCTTATTATTGTCAAGAATTTATTTTCATGTTTGCTTTAAAAAAATGTCATCTTAAATAGGTGTAGTAATTGTACAAGGAGGTATGTTTTACATTAATTCTAATGTGTCGCTTAGGATAATTTAAGCTTTGCAAACTTAATTCTCTTTCCCTTTATTATTCCTTATTTAGGAGGTGTACACCCAACTTTAATGCTGTTTCAATGAAAATTCATTGGTGAAGATGCAATGTCTTTATCTTTCGAAACGATTGTTACTAATTCACTTTGCAAAATATTCTGCCTATTTTTCTATGTATCTGTAAATTTGATTTGCTTCAGCGTTGGGTTATCCTGCCTTGTTTATTTTTGCATTCATTACCATGATTTAGAGTGCATGCAGCATGAATGATTTTATGTATTTACATCTGTCTTTTATCTTTCAGCGACTATGATTCGGTTATCAACCGGATTGTTTAAACACCCACCTACTTTCGGATGGCGGATATCCATTTTCTTTTTCATCCTTTCGCGATAATTTCAAGTGATATCTATAGACTGTAACGTGCACTCTAATTTTTCCCTCCCTTATGCGTTTTGACATCCAGGGGACACAAACCACAAACAGAATCGCAAGGTTAGCTCGGAATGTTTAATGCTATAGCATAAAAACTCACAAATACACAAAGTTTTCTATGGATGTAAGAGTCCGAAGTTGTACTTTTTCTTCTCCTAGCCCCTCGAAATTGAAATAAATCATTAATTCTCATCATCGACAACAATAACAAATTAATGTCAAGAGTGCTTACATCTAGATTTTGGGGGTTGGGGAAGAGGAGAAGAAGGAAAAAATAGAACAAATTTAGAGTAAACTTGGATTATTCGGTTTGTGTAAATAGTTGATGGAGTCGTATCATGTTACACTGTCTATATGATATTTATACTTATTTAAGAATATATATGAGGAGGCTGCGTATTTGGTTTTAAATGTTACTGTACTTTCGACTGCTCTGCTCAATAACTATTGACAACAAAGCCTCTATATTTAAGTTAAGATGTGGTATTGAAGTGCTAACTTTGATTTCTTCAAATTTTGCCTGATATTTTGGTGTATTTGTATGGTATGATTATGTTGCATAATAATATATGTCATTGTTTAAAGCATTTATGTTATGGACACATTCCTTAGATCTGATACTAAAATAAATGAGCATTAGGGGGTCGCTGTTGGTTTTACATAGTAAGTATCAAAATACGGGACGCCATCTGGAGTTTGAAACACCGTTATGCAAAAAAAAAAAAAGAAAATACCAACAACAACAAAACAATAATACTGTTTCAATATGAAGTTCTGCAATGGCGCAAAAGTTGCGTACACATTCCATCTACGGTTTTAAAGATATCGTCAGAAAACAATTAAGTAATTCTTGTCATCTCAAATGTTTCCTATATTCAAGTTTGATAGAAGTATCTTTCTGGAAAATAATTCCATGTAACTTTGATTTCCAGACTGCCCTTCAAAATGGCTTGGGTAGGCAAAGTTGATACAGATAGTGCGTGTATAAAAGACAAAACCGTTATGGGGCATGTACGTGTAAAACAAAAACAACCCATATTGTTTACGGTAAGCTGTTTCGTCACGATCATATTCTACTGGGTATTGCCCTTTGCATTTGGTTCGGTATTCAAACCATCCAAACAGCAGTTGCATGTGTTAAAGCAAGTCACTTCTACCTGAATATCCGTTCAAAAACTGTTGACATATCAAATACACTTGATTCACGTATGTTTTCAATCACATCCTGCGTGCCAAGAAACTGTCCAAAGATCCTCTTCACAGTCATGTCAGTTTGCATAAGCAACTTCAAATGAAAACAACAAAGGTAATTACCATGATTTGGGAATGTGATAATATTTGTTTACTATTTCAGTGTGTATATGAATTCCTAAGTGCGGTATAGTTACATTGCTGCTGGTTAATTGCGCATTGACATTGTTGTACAAAAAAACATTCATATACAACATTCCACTTCGAAAAATAGTGATTTGAACTGTTTGTCCTTATTAATGCACTTTTATATAGAGCATCGCACATAAACTGCTTGGTAGTGCACAATAAATTTTTAGGAGAATGGATCTTTTATTTCACTCTCTTTTCATAATATTCAATATTTGTTTATTCATATAATAAAAAAATTATTCAATATTTGTTTATTTTACCATTTTATCATCTCACGTGTCGCTGCAATAAGCTCGAGTCTTTGATAGTATATTGAAAGACTTTGATTACGTCACTGCTATCCACCCTCAAGTAGAATGCACAGTTTTGGGTCTTTAATCTTTACCTAAGTAGGATTTCTCTGTCGTCAATCTGATGGATAAACTAATTTCTGTAGTTTCTACCTTTACCTACGTTTAAAAAACTTTAAAAAAAAAAAACAACGAATAGAGTTGTGGATTTTTGTTGTGTAAAACCAGACTGCGTAGTATTTGTGGTTTCATTGTTTGGTCTCTTGCTTCTTATTTGGAAAAATAAATGTGATTTTCAAAAAAAAAAAAAAAAAAAAGAATGCGTAACGACTTCTGTTTGTCAAATTATGCTGTCATGACCAGCAGTTTAATGTGAACTCCCTTCCATGTTCAAAATGATTTGAGTGCGAACGTGACAACACTAGATTTTTTCGTTTCAGTCAGAAAGCGAAGTAAAACAAGTTTTGGTGCATCTATTCTTCACAACTCTTCAAGAGGTTGGCACATGCAAATACCGTAAAGTCATCCCTTATGAATTATTGTCGATGCCAATGTTTCGCTGAAAAGGTGTGAAAAAGTTTCGAATTCCCTTAATTTTCTTATTTCAGTGCCAATTGAATAAAAACGTCCAGGGTTGTAATGTGGTCTTTCATTGCCAAGGTTAGCCTCTAGCATTTTTTTTTTTCGAGAGGGCCCTCGATCTTTATGCCCTTTTTGGTAGGTTTTCAGTAATACACCCGAGTGTTTCTGTTAGGTTGATTTCTTGTAATTGCAATTGAACATGGAGTGCAGTTTCACTTATATTTTCATTTGTTCCTATAGCTTGCATGACGATTGTACTGCGGTTTACGCTATTGGATCTCTCACTTCTCACAGGAGTGCAGGCCCCGGCCTATGCACGATACAGATGGAACAACAAAGAAAAAAAAAAAATCGATGTGTTTCGTATGCAGAAAACGTGTCTATCATGAAAAAGTCTTCAGTGTCAACGAACCCACAGCGTATATTTATGTTTTCTCGATCGTGTATCGTTGAATGATGCCTGCGAATTGATGGGGTTGATTGAATCATCTGAACGGTACTTGCTTAGAGCCAACTTCTGCATGTGCTCTTGAATATGAAAATTGTGCGGAGCATGTCCCTACTTTTATCTGTAACGTTCCTTTACTTCTATAGAAGTCATGAAATATATATATATATATATATATATATATGTATATATTATATGTATATATATATATATAATCATATAAAACATAATCATATTTTTCTAAATAAAAAAAACAACAAGTATACATTTTTGTCAATTGAGATCAAGTAATTTGAATCAGAAACTTTAACGGTATATGCACTGCAACACTAAATTCAACTCATAATAAATTCATGTAAAAAAAAGGAATTTCGTAATCAGTCGCTATAGGACAGGGTATCATAAGTTGTGGATTGTCAACAATTATATACAATATATATATATATATATATATATATATATATATATATATATATATATATATATATATATATATTGGTCACTACATATAAAGGTACATTTTTTGAAGTTAGGGTCAAAAGAAGCAAAAATTTTCTTATTATTCTCTTTATTTTTTCTTGACCTTTAATCGCAAATATTTCCATTTGGCAAATATGGACTTATCGGTTTTTTGCGAACGAACTCTTCATATATATCAAAGACGGATAGTAAGATGTAAAACAGCTGCAAAAAGTGTGTATGCGTTTTTCCGGGTACAATGGTTCTTGCACGCTCTCTGTCGCACTGCATTGATCTATTGAAACATACAAAGAGAGAATAATTGAACGCTGTCACTACCTTAACATTACGAAGTTTGACCACGCATTGCTACATCAAAAGTTCATCCCAAAGAGGTTGCGGAGGGACGGGTAAGGGAGACTGGTTTCCTAGCTCTTGAAATAAATCCTCATTTAAAGATTAGGAGACACTCTGTTGACAAGGTGGTAAGAAAAGTTCGTCTCCGGTTTTGTATTACCTCTCCAATCCCCTCGGACCGCCACGTTGAGAGGATGCTTGTTCTATACAATTTGTACTTCCTAAAGTGAAAACGGTCCCCGCACTACTGAATGAATATTTTCATCTTTCGCACATACCGAGTAATGTCATCATAGCCAGTGGGTAGAATAACAAAAAATGAATGTGTACGAGCTAATGCAAACTGAGTTAGAAGAGCATATCATCGCTATCCACAGCACTTGAAATCAGTAAGTTCGGCGTTACAAAAAAGGAAACGTTAAAGTCATAATCAGCTTAAAATTCAACCCGACCAAAAAAAGAACATTGTTGCGATGAAGCATAAAACCATTTTCCAACAGACAAAACGAAAACAATGCATTTCGATCTCTTTCGACGTATGCGTCGTGGATTTAAGGTCATAGAGCTCATACGCATCTCTTTTTGTATGCAAAAGGAAGAAAAATGAAGACCAGTTTGATAGTGACGACTTTATTAGGTATGAAAGGATAATAACCATTCAGAAGAAAATTGTTGCTATGAATTCAATAAAGCATAAAACCACTGTCCATTAGACCAAAACAGTGCATTCCAATCTCTGTCGCAATATGCAATATCTCTTTAAGGCCTTCGAATATCATTAAAAAAAAATAAATCTCTTCTAAGATGCCTAATATTCAAATAGAAAGAAAATTGAGACCAATCAGGTAACGATGACTTTATTACGTAGGCGAGGCAAATATCCACCTCACGTCAACGACTTCGATTGTCTCTTGGATGAACGGCGACCTTTCGATGAAAGGGGGACCAATATTTTGACAGTTCACGATCATCTGATCCGCATCCATGGACAGCAATGCACCATTAGCTGCGTAATTAATGAACCTACTTAGCCCTGTTTCATCGGCACAATACACACATTCTCCTCGGTTTCCACTGGAGCGTGCATGCTCATCATTAAATACCGGGGGCTTCGACAAAAGTTATTCTCCTATCCAGTTGCTTTTGCTAGGCATCTAGGCAGTTGTTGGAATTTAAAAGACAAAAAAATGAGGATGGATAATTATGGCATTTTGATACGAGGCCCATCTTGTCATGAAAATTCAGGGAATAGGGTTCAAAGGCTTCGTGCAACGGGTTTTCCACAACCACAGGAAGTAATTTTGGGTTTTTTTATAAATAATATCTTGTCAGGGATGATCTTGTTTGGAGTTTGGAGTGCCTTATGGATTGTGAAGGCAGTTTGGCATTAATTTTCAGCTCTGTTTTCAAAATCCCTTATTGTGAACACTAATGGCTGTTATCATTAATGATATCTCGACGGTTCCGTTTACGTGCTAAATATAGTAAGAGGACCGACTACGTTAGATGCATCCCCTTATACTCGGGCATTTATGTAATTTCAAGGTACAGCAAAAAAAAAAAAAAAAAATGCTCAAATCATCTGAAGAACAAACCCTGTATTCTTCACCATTATTAATCATTTTTACCCGTGGGTTATCAAAGAGCATGTACCTGATTACCACGAACTACCGGGGAAGAATAATCCAGGAAAACAAAGCAAAACACACAAACAAATAAAAAATTTAAAAAAAAATCTCGTCTGCACAAAAAAAAAAAGAAAACGAAGGGGGAAATCAAATGGCCTGATTGGAATCATAACCGCATACCATTTTTTTTTTTAATTGTTCAGTGAGGAACGCAAGCTACCCAGAGTATTCTACAAAATTACTACAATGCATGTCACACATAATGAAGATTTACTTCTTTATGTATTCATTTCAACATCATACCAATTCCTCCACCTATATCTTTGTACACACACACACACACACACACACACACACACACACACACATAAATATAAATATATATATAAATAAATAAATATATATACATATATTGTATATATTGTATATATATATATATATATATATATATATATATATATATGCAGGACTCGACATTAAAGGTGGCCCGAGGAAACTAGAAATTGATGTCAAGACATTAAATCTATCTTTTTGGTCCCCCGAATGGGAAACTTACATTGAAAATTATTTTGGGTCACTACATACCTTTTTGGGCCACCAAAATGTAAGATTAAACATTGTCAAGCCCTGATACACAGTCTTCGCACAAGAATAAGCCATTCGTCCCAATACACCTCTTAAATGAAAATTCTCGTTCCCTGAATCAATACGACGTTGAACTTCAACAGAATATATAGATATATATATATATATATATATATATATATATATATATATATACCTCAAAAATCAATATAAGGACAGTTGTACTTTGAGTATTGCACGTCGCATGCAGCTGTTGTCCAATATCATGTCTATGCATAGAAAGGAAGAAAGACAGTGGCTATTAACTAGAGCCAGGGGTCAATTTTAGGTACACCTAGCGAAGAGCTTCAAATTTGAATGTGTCTGACCAATCGCATGGCGGTGTTGCCCATGTGTGTGTGGTGATACGCTGTACGAAATCATGCGAGACCATCTTGATCTATTTATTTTGTACGATGACTCCGATATGCGATGCGGCGCCGGGCTCTCTGCGCACTTGAGGGAAAAAAAAATCCGCACAGTTCACCAAAATAGGTGTGGCATCTTGAATGCTTTGTTTTCACAGAGTTATTGGATTTTTTTGGCCGTCGCAACTCTTGGGTCCTTGTACATTATTCTTCAAGGTATTGTTTGTAGGTTAAGGGGCGTATGTTTCTCGCAAGTCTCATATCTGCGTGAGCATCAGGCGGACTGTCTACGATATTGGATGATATTGCCATTTAACATTACGCAAACACCATCGTTTTTGTTTTGTCGGGTGTTTTTTTGCAACTCAGCTCTCTCTGGTGTATTTTCACACGTAAAATGTTGATCAAAACTAGGTAGTGCTGCAATCACAAATGATGACGCTTTTTCAGCAGATGGAATTTTTATGCCTTCAAAGTGGAATTGCTACCAACTGAAATCCTTATCTTAAATCACATTAAAGTGAAATTCCATCCTGATATAGCGTTGGTAGACATGAAAACAGTAAAATCAGAAATGTAGAGCAGTAAAAATTTGTGAAAGAATTGTACACACAAAAACTTTATCAATAGTTAAGTTTAGAGAGCAAACGAAGAGCTGTTCAACGTCTACGTCACACAGAGTTGCCAATTTTTCTTACTCTGTAAAATTTATCAGTTGATAACTTGTGCGTTTGATTTTTTTTTTTTACTCAAAACTTCCACTGATCAACTTTTTTTTAACCCTTTCTGGTTTTTTTTAAGTTCATACAAATCAACGTGCCATCAGAATGGACTTTTCATTTAAGAGTGGCACGATAGCGTACGAAATAATGCGTTCCCAGAATGGCCACGAAATTATTCATAACTTATGTTTGAAGGACAAGTACACCTTCATGGACATGTGAATTGAGTGAATGCAGCAATATCATTAGAATACATCAGTGAAAGTTTGAGGAAAACCGTAGAATATGTTCAAAAGTTATGAGTTTTTGTAGTTTCTGCTCATAACAGTCACTGCTGGATGAGAAAACTACAACAACTTGTGATGTCACATGTGTAGAACAATATAAGAAATATAATATAGAAAATTCAACATATTTTCACTTTTCTCGCATAATAACAGAACACTTGACTTGTCTCTATCAGAAGGCAGGGAGAATAATATTAACGTTAACATACGTCAGTGACAAGTTGAGGGAATAGGGCTATGCACTTTTTTTCAAAAAAATTTAATTTTGTGAAATTCTCTTTGTGTAACCCTTACATCGTTCTACGAATATAACATCATACACTGTAGTAGTCTTCTGATCCAGCAATGACTGAGCAGATACTTTAAAAATTCATAAGTTTTAACGGATTGTCCTCTTTTCCTCAAACTTTCACTGATGCGTTCTACTGATAATATTGCTGTATTCACCAAATCCACATGTACATGCAGGTGGACTTGTTGTTTGTATTAAGTCTGCTTGCTGGTCCTTCTTTTTTACCAAATAAATAATGAAATTGATAAAAACTATATGATATGACAATACGAATTGCATTTAAAATGATGATAATAACCACATGATGACAACAATGATAAACACTGACGCATGAAGGCTACTGCATCTAGTCTTTTGAATGACTCGCGCCTCGTTGTAGGGATCTGTGTTAATTGTTACGTGGAAATGCCTCCTCTCGTGCGACAAGGCCATGGGATGTAAATCACCCCTGCCGGAACTATATTCATGCGCGTCATGCTTTCTGAGGCACGTTCACCGACGATACCGCGCTTTCCGCGTCCACACTCATTCCTGGATTTCTCAAGACGTGCATTAGTCATTGCAAAAAATAGTCCTGCGGCAGTGATATAACTGACACGCAAACTCTAAGTCTTTTTATCCGTTCTGACAAGAAAGAAAACAGCGTTCTTCTAGGAAGAAGGTTACTTCAGTATCCACAAAGCAACTGGAGAAAGCACCGACTGAGTGAAGATTTTTAAAGAAATTAATAACGCTTCAAAAAGTGCACGTTAAGTTCATCAGCCACTTTCAAAGCCAGACGATAGGTGGTGAACGCGAGATACAACCGTCTTAGTCACATGGCTGTGACGTCACTGTGAGAGTACTTTATACTCACACAACCACAAAGAAGAGTTTATGATGTCATATCATATCGAATGAAAGAGCTTTTTCACAGTTAGAGGTTCTTGACACGACCAAAAATATATCATTGTTGTATACGCAATTTAGGACAAAGGATATTGTATCGCGTAAAGACAGATATAAGACTATTACATACTACTTCGACTTCATTGTCTTCTTGTACACAGTGTTCACACAACAGAATGATGTTAAAATACTTGGAAAGACACGTCGATTGTGCGACGACTATTTTCCGTATTAGGCCTATATCGGAGGCATGGAAAACGACTCGGGGACATCACGTTCCATTTGCAATCTCATCATTATATCAATTCGCGATGAAATTGTCAGTGTTCTGTTGCTTTTATGTTACTTCGTAAGCTAAAAGCGATATTCTCTCCTGGGATAACTTATCTGGTAAAGAAAAATAGATAAAAATAAAAGAACAAAACAGAAAAAAAATGTCATATGTGGCACCAAGCTGATACAGTCCTCTGAGTCGCCGTGTTTTTTTTTTTTTTAGTTTGTTTGTATATTTGTTTGTTTGTTTGTTTTTGCATGAAAAGATTCATAAAAGATTCAAACTGATTGCCGAATAAGTTGGGGCTATAATAAAGCTGATGAACTTGTTTACCTTGGGCCGTTATCGCCATTTCTGTGGTATTCAGTGGGACACACATCATAATTATGCTATTGAAATTTGATGTGAAATTTGCGGACGTGAATAAAACCTGATAAAGAATCGATCATGTCGATTAAAACAATATAGAAAACATTAATTGACATAACAATGACCGTGATGACAGAAAATAACAATAATTCCACTGCTAACAGTAATTCTTATGACAAACCAAATGATAATATTGTCGATAAGATCTTGTACAGAAAATGTACAGAACATGTACAGAAAAAAAGTGATACAATCTACATAGGAAGGAATACGTAGCCTACACAATACAATGAAACAAAAATGTGAGAAAAAACAAACAAAAGAATTCCACGATGCTCTATTTGACCGAATCGAATGCAAAAGCAGTAAATAGTAGAGAGAAATTATTTTTGTCTGTGGCATAGAGCGCTTTGAGAACCTATTTTTGTGTTATTAATTGTTATGAGTTTTGTATATGTATTAGGCTATGTGTATACAAAAGCATTGATACCAAAGTGGATTTAGCGCCATCTTAATTGTCTTGAAAGTCCATCTTTATACAGAGTAAAATAAAGCCTTTCCAGCGGTATCTCACTTCTGATATAACAAAATATAATCTTGAAGTTTTGATTAAAGATATTCCATATTTGCTTATTATTTTGTTTGATTTTTAACAGCTTCAGTGGCAAAAATCTCATCTTAAAAAGGTTAGAGTTAACTCGTTTTACTATAAAACCCTTTATATATATTTGAGTGTAAGTGTTCAGTCAGCAAAGCCTGTTGTGTTATTCTAAAGGTAGATCGCTCATTACATACAACGGCAACCTCATTACCACCGTCTCACTTCAGAAAATGCCTTGAAAACCCATCCGACAATGCCTTGAGGAACACATCTGCCTTTACTCAGCATACTACGCTCTCCAAGTGCTGATGATATACAGAATATAGAGCAAACAAGATACAGCTTAATACCAACAACAACGATAGCAGTCAGCTGAAAGCTGTACGCCCGCGTCTGGGGAAGTAGAGCTGGGTCTCACGCTTTGCGAAGTGGCAACTTTAGGGCAGCTTTCTCCACCTGGCGCGCACAGGACGTCGGAGGAGCCACCATGCATATCAAAGAACGCATCAGGGCAAGCCGGGAGATGGAGAGAGTCGGAAGTCGATGAAAGGCAGTGGCGTGACCATGCTATCTTCGTTGCCCTACTATCTACCTCTTCCTTGCATATCTCTCCATCTCAATCTCTCTCTCTCTCTCTCTCTCTCTCTCTCTCTCTCTTTCTCTTTATCTATCTATCTATCTATCTTTCTTTCTTTCTTTCTTTCTATCTCTATCTATCTATCTATCTATCTCTATCTATCTATCTACCTATCTATCCATAGTCTATCTATCTATCTGTCTATATCTATCTATCTATCTATCTATCTATCTATCTATCTATCTATCTATCTCTATCTATCTATCTACCTATCTATCTCTATCTATCTATCTATCTACCTATCTATTTGTATCTCTTTATCTCTCTATGTGACTCTTTCTCTCCTTATGTATGTAAACATGTAATTATGATGGTATCATGCACACATTCATAAATACATACGGTATGGTGAATGAACGTACACTTAAAGAGGTGGTATAGTTTTGGTTGAGATGGAATTAAGGTTTTAACATTTTTGTGAGATAACAAAAAACCGCTTATGTGAAAAAGAGCACGATACAAATGTAAGAGGTATTCAAAGTTTATTTGATGAAAATCGTTTTTGAAATGGCTGAAATATCTAAAAAACAAACAGACAAACAAAGAGGTTATAATAAAAGGTGAGACCCACCTTTTATAAGGGTCACTTTGTTGTACGCTGGCCCAAAAGCTTATCTAGAAAGAC
The DNA here is from genome assembly GCF_040938485.1 of Diadema antillarum. Taxonomy (NCBI): domain Eukaryota; kingdom Metazoa; phylum Echinodermata; class Echinoidea; order Diadematoida; family Diadematidae; genus Diadema; species Diadema antillarum. Next base: position 4,588,357 of record NW_027270896.1, read on the forward strand.
CATTGCCATCCTATAAGAATATAAACTGGGTATCCTGGGCATGAATGGTTTTGCAAGAAAGGAAATGCGCTCTTTTTTTCTGTTTTTATTTCCTTAACGAGATATGCTAAACATGGTAAACCGAAGTTTAATGACATTAGAAAAGAGAATTGCGAAATGAAATGCTGTAACAAGTGTCCGAATCTTGGCGAAATTTATTTAGATATCAGCAGAAAAAATTAGTGAATTAAGGAATAAAGAACGGTGATTCGAATAAAATGATATGATCTTCAAAGAACGTATGTATCACGCTTTGGAATCTGAGTATTCATTGACCAAATTAATATGTTGAAAAACGAATTGAGTTCATCAGCGAAAAAATTTGATTGTTAATTTGAAGGAAATTTTATGAATAGTAAAGAACCTACACCTATCAAGCTTTGATATCTATTTTACTTGTTCATTTTCCTGAATATTTCGCAAAAGTACCAAAGCAGCGTGAGAAGAAAATGCATTTCAGGGATGTTCTTAAAACATCATGTTCCACCGGGATGGTCTCCTTATTGGTTACATCGCGACATTTTGCGGGGATGCCAGTCTTGTTCACCTCATTGCTGCTGTGTCCTGAGGGCTGTAAAGGCATGTTTGTTTGTTGGTTGGTTGGTTGGTTCTTATAGGGGGAACAGTATCTTTACTCTTCACGCTAGACTTGTGAAGTACATGTAAAACAATTTGAGAAAATATTATTTTCCATGAAATCGGCCGCATTTTGGGCAAAAATAAAAGAATACAAAATACTACAAAAGTTACAGTTGGCATCTCCAATTTTGTATTTCTTGGAATTAGGTCAGTTCGTTCATTTTGTCTGTTCCATTTAATGCTCAATGTTTTTTTTTTTTTCCTTTTCCTCATTCGAGAACTCTGCTATTCCTTCATGTTGTTGTCATACACAACAAAGTCACCATGCCAGTCAATCACCGTAATTAATGGTGCATTTTTTTTTTTTCATTTCTAGTATTTAAAAAAAAAAAAAATCTGAGGGGTTGCGGAATTGCAATGAGGACAGGATGTGGTCTGTAGAGGAACCGAATGATATAAAATTAACGAAGGGCCACAGTAGAGAGTATCACAATCAAATCAGATGAGCAGAGCGTTGATGGACGCAAGCTAATGATGAGTGAGGTCGTTTGTTTATCTTAGCCTGGCATTATTTGTATCCATATCGCGGGGAAGCGGAAATTTACGGCGTTAATTTCAGCGAAGGTATGACGCCTTTTGCACACGGCACAACGCGAGTGACTCGAGTATGATATTATATTTTGGGGTAAGTTAACAATGATCTATAGGCCTACTGCACGACGTCCCCATAATGGCTTTACTGAATAGATTTCCAGTACAAGGGGGGGGGGGGGGAAGGAACGAAACGAAGGTAGGCCTATTATAATGATTATAATATTGTATTCGGGGAGGGGGGGGGGGGTATCTCGCCCTGCTCGCCATTACAGTACATGTATGTATTATGAATTCCGCTATCCTTCCTACCTGGGGAATTACGGAACTTTCGCTGCACGACGGGCAGACCGAGAGGACAGCAATCAGCTGTGACAGTCCCCGCACTCGGACTCCCGTCCCCATTTCTAAGCAATTTCGCTTTTCTGTGAGGACGGAGCCGTAGTGAGAAGATTGCTGATCGGCTGGCTGCTCAATCGTGCCCAACATCGTGACAGGACGCTGTTTTGGCCGAGAACCGTTCTCGTATTCCCAAGGACGGGAGGGTTTTTTCTTTTTCTTTTTCTTTTTTGACTTAAGCGTGGGCAGAGGCAAATTTTTGCACAGGGCAGGCTCAACTTCCGGCCGCGTCGTGCTTGCAAAAGTTCCCTATTATTTCGATTATTTGTACACTGTATTGTTTGTTTGAAAAGTCATCACCAAGTCTTGCTTCTGTGTCATTACGTGACCATTATCTGGCATCCGCAGATGATGTTATATTAATAGACCCTCTGATGTCGGTCTAAATGTCAGCAAATAAACTACTGTATTCATCAATCAAGTGTTCAAGTAGGCGTATCTGGCAAACATCCAAACATACAACACTGCATTCATCTTTCGTCTGTCCCTTCTGCGTTTTACTTGTGGAAAGGTATGAATGATTCTCAGAAATCGGAAGATTACTCTTTGAGGGAATGGAAGAAAGCGTGGTAAATCTCATTCTCCCCCCCCCCCCTCTCTCTCTCTCTCTCTCTCCCATCCTCTCCATGCCCATGTTTATGATAAATCTTGTCTTATACTTTTCTACATCCATATTCATTAAAAAGTGTCCGATTTTGCGATTTAAGAGGCAAATTCTTATTGCACAAATGTAGTGTACTTCGATACATGTATAGAACTTTACTGATCTTATGCAACTACAAACGTCTTAAATACTACATCAAGATTAAGAGCATATTCATTCATATCATATATTCTGATTATGTATTTCTGAAATGAGTAAGTTTTAAAAACTTTGTACATATCACAACACTTCATTCTCAATATTTACAATGTGTTTTTTTTTTTTTTTTTGCATAATTCTTGTGAAGTACATTGTAGTTCAGTCCATTTTGAATTAGTGGACACATTGAATACAAAATATCTTGTTTCTGCCCCCCCCCTTCCCCAAAAAAGAATCAGCGTGAATGCTTTACATTGTAGAATGTATATAATTTTATATATAAATTACATATGAACAAATATTATATATAACGGTTAGGCCTACGAGATATAATAAAGAGAGAGATTCACAACACATGTCACTCATTCATATACATTACATGAATATGAAATTTCATGACATTTTACACTGATTTTTTTTTTTCTCTCATTCTTTGCCGCCACCTTGTTAACTCTCCACACAAAACAACTTCTCTCAGTTTTTTCGTTTTTAAAGTGAAGTAGTGGAAACGAAAGGCACACGAAGAGAGGCAGAGAAGAGGGAGGGTTGAAGGAAACTGGCTGTGAAATCTTTAGTGGTGCCCCAATGGTCTTGTAGACCTTGGAAGAGGTTCATCTAATTGGTAGAACTCTAATAAAAGTGAATTTCATTAGTCCACAATCTAAAATCTATTTACCTTGTGTGAGCTTTCGCCTACTGTTTTCTAAAGGCTTCTTCAGACTGGCGTTGACTCGCCGTAAATGGGGTATCGGCAGTCTTTAATACAGTCTGAGAGAATGGGAATGTATGCTGAAGATAGTTTGTATTGCCCCACATCACAATTCATCATGTGTTCACGCCCCCGCTGGATGTGGATAGCTTCTCGGATAGCCGATACCCCATTCTACGGCGAGTCAACGCCAGTCTGAAGAAGCCTGCAGAAAACAGTAGGCGGAAGTTCGTACATGTACAAGGTAAATAGATTTTAGATTGTAGACTAATGAAATTTGCTTTTATTAGGTCTTGTAGACCACAGGATATACAATGTATGTAAGATGTCAGAAGAATGGAAATGAAACTGAATGAGATAAAAATGATAACTTCAATTGAGACAGTGTTTACAAAATACATAGGTAACTTTTTTTATTATGACACAAGGTACAAGTACACGTATGTACATGTATATGGCTGATACAATCATAAGCGTATAGTACACTGTACTCTAAATGTACATGCCGTTATGCTATAAACACACTGCTGCTATGTACGATATTCACAATCTAAATACAGCGTATTTTCTGCTCACATCCGCAAAAATGAAATCAAGGCTTTGAATACCGAATATCACACAAGCAAGAGTACAGTACAATTTACATACATGTCACATAATATTCTTAACTCAGCAACTACCCTCCTTCCATAGGTGCTGACTTTATTTGTGTGTTCTCATGTGTTTTCTTTCTGACCATGTGTTTAGTTGTTTTTGTTTTGAAAGGCGGTGACATCATCAATCAAACATTTGTGTTGAATTTCACAACATACCACATTCTCTAGGTTCTAACGACACTGTTGAAATAGTGATCACTTCCGACATTTTCATTGACAGGTCTAGTGCAGAGTCAGTCATTTCCGCATCCATGGAAAAATTCTTTGAAAAGAGAGGTGTCAGGAAGTTACAGAACGGAAAAGAGAAGTTTTAGTTGATGACATGCCTTCGTGAGGCGATAGTCAATAAAAATCTAATAACACTGAAATCTGCTTTTTCCCACATACCCACTCCCTTTCAACTAATTCAAATAAAACTATTATGATTATCTTCAAGACACCAACGTCCACTTTGGAATCAGTGTTTTCCCATTTGCACACAGTGTACTACCAATAAGAAGTAAAAGACTGGTAAAGAGACTACTCAGAGAATCTCTGCAGCATCTCTCTCATATTCATGTAGGCTTGTCAATGACTTTCTGGCTGAAACCAATGAACTCATTCTGAAATGTAATTGCAGTTTGAAATTCCTACCACAATACATTTATGTATTATTTGACTTTTGGCAAATATGAAACCATCATCAATATGAATGATGTCGGCCTTGATAACAATAAAGACACATTAATGAACATTAATGCATTATGAAAGGTTCGGCTGCGATATCTGATACAAAATGCCATGTGGACTTCCATAGAGCCACACATGTTCAATTTCCCTTTAGAGCAAAAGTATTTTGCTGAAAACACTAAAATTTACATACATATCAATTTGTCATTGAAATATGTAATTAGATAAATATTTTATATTACCACATAATCGCCCAAATACCACCTCAATGAAATTGAAATATCCATAGAACTCTAAGATGCTTTTGTGTGTGAACAGCAGCAAGGCACCTGTATGGTGCTGAAGATTCTAATTGTGAGCAAGTGCTGTATTGTTCCAGGTGAGAAGCAGATGTACATGAGTAAAAACAGAAAAACACACAACAAACAAGACAAAACAATCCAACACAACCTAGGTGTCTTTCTTGGTGGACTTGTCCTCCCTTTGGTCTTTCCTCTCGTGATTCTGGCCTCAATGGGTGGGATTATCCGCTCAAAAGTTTGAAACAGGAATGCCGGACTCTGAGACAGGGGCAGGTGATACTGGGGTCGTGGGAGCTGTCACTGTCGGAGTGGGAGGATCCGAGGGAGGGGCAAGGGGAGTAGAGGAGACGGTTGTGGAAGCTGGCGGAGGGGCAGCTGTGGTCAGCACGGTGGTAGTCTCAGTCATAGGGGGCACGAAGGTGGGCGGGGTCTGCACCTTCCCTGCCTGGGATCGAGGAGGAGTCTTGGGAGCTGATGACCTCTGCGGAGGTGGTCGGACAAATCTTGGTGGAGGATGCGGAGGCGGAGGCGGCGGTGTGGGCGGAGGAGGAGCTGCAGAGGTTGGGAAAGGCGGGAGAGATATAGCAGCCATGGGGTTCTGTTTAAGATTCGCTATTATACTAGCTATTGATGATGCCGACAAGGGTGTGGTCTTGGCATCAGTGGTGAGGGTCATAGGAGGTCTGGACAGAGCAGGGGATTGCGTTGACTGGGCAACTGGTGGTAGAGGCCCACCCGTTGTTCCCATGTGAGATGCCACAAACACTGAGGCAGGGATGGGTGCAGCAATACTCTGGGAGGTACTGTGTGCTTGGTCACTGATGTGCCAGAACCCGTTTGAGAAGATCCGGGTAGCTGCTCTATAATCGAAGGGACGGTGTTACCCAGCGCTAATGATGAGATGCCTTTGTGCTGAGTGGCAGGAGGTGTGGCGCTCCTGGACTGTGCTGCGGCAAGAGCACTCCGTATAGTTGCTGTCACGATGTTCGGAGGGAGTGCCGGTGATCCTCCCCTTGCAGGAGCAGCAGTTGTCAACGTGGTGCGCGTCGGTGATTGTGAGACGGCAGTAAGTTGTATTTGCACAGGCTGGAGCCGATGGCTCAAGGGCTGGGAGGTGGCTGCAGCTGCCACTACAGAAGCTTCGGTGGATGCAGAACTCTTGGCCATTGTGACTCCTGACCTTGGCAGCTCATTGGGTACACCCGACATGGGCAACGACATGATGTTGGAGCCTGGTGGCATTTGGAAAATGACCCCCTTTCCATCTGTCAAGCTCGATAGAGGGATTTGGCCTCCAGGGAGAAAGGGACTCGTTAAGAATGGCAGAGCTCCCTTTTGTATACCAGCCAGTCCTCCTGGACGTGCCCCAGGTAACAACACTGACAGTGGCACTGAGGTAAAGTCTTTCAATTCGTTAGCTGCTGCTGCCTTTTTTGCCTGAGCCAGCGCGGCCGCGGCTTGTCCTTGTGTGAACGCTCGCTTTGACCCACTCTTCTTTGAAGGCTTGCTCCTCCCTGAGCCATCATGTTCATCGACTCCAGCTTGAGAAGTCAGCACTTTAATATCGCCTGCCTGCATTTTACTCAGCTCTTCCGCTGCTGTTCCACCGTAGCCTACCTGCTGCTTCGCAACTCCGACCGGCATTGCTTTATTGTAAGGGACTGGGATGCTTGGCTGGTGGAAGCCACAGAAGAAGCTGGCGACGATGCAGATCTTGGTCGGTCTATTCCCAGAGCGACTGGTTGCACTACAATTTGACCGCCCTTCGTGACAGTTGTTAAGCCAATTGTCTGATGGCCGAAGGTGTGCTGCATACTCGGAACAGGTGATTTAGTGCCACTGACGGTAGGAGCTGAGGCCGGCCTGCCCTTCTGCGCTTGAGAGTTTGTCAACAGATTTACCATGGAGAAGACAGATGACTTCCTGTTATCTTTCATCTTGGCATTACTCTGCTTGCCAGGTGGCAGAGTTCCTGGGGTGTCCATCTTTGAGACAGTGACAGACGCATTGGACAGGGACATTCCGACACTTGCCAAAATGCTCTTCACTGTCTGACCCTTGAGGGCACCATGGGGCAGAGTAATGGTAGAGTGTCCCCTCGACTGTTGCCTGCCACTCTGCAGTGCTGCCTCTGCTCTCTTGAGAGCTAGAGCTTCGCTGACTGTTGTGAGCTTGGTAGCACCAATCGTCAATGGACTTGGAGTAGCCGTGGCACCTTTACGTGGTTGCTTTGCCACGCCTTGGCTAACTGTCACTGCACTCGGGGTAACGGCAATGGTAGCTCCACTTTTGGCAGCCTCTGACAGTCCACCAAAAGAAGCAGCTAGGTCTCCAATCTGTGGAGAGTTAACTCTCTTTCGTCCGCCACTACCACTCCTCGCTCTCTTTTTCTTTGCACCCGATGGAGTAATCATGACTACCTTTCCATCAGGGAGTGTACAGGGAACTGACATACTTTTCATCAGGGTGCTGCGGAGCACCTCGGAATTGGAATCCTTGCTGGCTCCGAGGACTTTAGACACGACATCACCGGAGCCTCCCATTGGTCCTTGTGAAGTTCCACTTAATGAATGTGGAGGTAAAGCTGTGTGGAGCAGGCCACCCTCACCGATACCTGGGGAGCTCTTGGCAGCTAATAGCTGTGCCTTGATAAAGCTGTCGCTGCTGGCACTAGACACCGATGCAGGAGCCTGGTGCAAACCTCGGAGAGCAGACTGCAAAGAGCCCATCTTCTGAGGGCTGATAAGGAACGGGGCCTGGCTGAAAACAGTTCCTGGCAGCACCTTTCCTCCGCTAACCGTAGATGCTAACGAGATGCTCGCACCTTGTGGATCACTCTTCCCGCCAGAAGTGACAAAGCTCCCAACCCCACTGTCTCCTCCAGTGAGGAAGCCGCCCACTGGATTCGTCTTCATGAATGCTGGACTCTTCCGACTCTGCTTTGGGCTGGCCGCTCTGCCGGGAGATGCCTTTGGACTGACCACCTCTATGCTGAGGCTCTCGCTGCTTGTGTCGCTCAGAGCAGAACCAGGTCTGGATGTCGGGAAACTGATGGGAGAGTCCCTCATACCAGTCTGGAAGTAAATGAGCAAATAAATCCTCAAGAAACAACTTTCTATTACAAGTAGGACAAAAAATTAAGTTACTATTCAGTATTCAGACCTGTCTTCAAATGTATGAACAAATATACAATTAAACTTCTCTCAACAACTTAAAAAAAAACGTACAAATGCTGCCTGATTAATAATTACAAAGACTTTTCATCATATCATCTGCTGGTATGGTCAAGCAACAAGTGGCTCCAAAAGGTCTTTGGTGAATACATTTTGTGCGTCAGCATTCAGTATCATTATTACAGGTACTATAATCATGACATTCTTTATTCTCTTTTCCATGGTCACTCTATAAAGTCCACGCACAGTGGATCACAAAAAGCTAAACAGTGACTGCTAAACAGTTCACTTCTGGAGTTGACACTCATTATTTCCTTTTTACCAACTCCATACTACTAATAAACTTCTTGAATGACAACAGAGCAGGGTCAGTGTTATCACGAAGCTACAAGGTTCGACCATCTTACCACCATCTTGGGAAGGAGTTTTGTCTGCCGTGCGATGGACTTCCTTGCCTTCACTTCAGCTGCCTGCTCCTGGTGCAACCGTTCTAGAGGTCAGACAGAGCAAATAAAAGAACAGTCAACCTTGCTTAAGTCGAATAATCACCGTAGTCGAAGGTCTTTTCAAGTCCTCTTCCCTTTACGTTCTATTGATTTTTATCCCTCACAAGTTGAATTTTCTCTAAGTCGAAACAATTTTTTCAGTCCAAATAGATTCGACTTAGGCAAGAGGTTGACTGTACTGCTGCATAATCACTCAGTTTTGTCATGTCAATCAGTCAAAGATGAATTCATACTGAAACCACAAAAGAAAGGAATATGCACATGTACAGGTAGTAACTATCTTGCTCGCTGTGTCTTTTGCACACCACCGTTTAAAAAAAAAAAATGTGTACTTTGAAGATTTGTGATTTCATATCCTTCATACCCAAAAACTTGTTTTTAGTATAAACAGTAGTGTTCACCATGTATTATAACACCTGCAATGTATATGATTTTCATTTGTTCATGGTTAGTGCCTTTTACACAAAAAGAACTCTACACTTCAGCTTTACTACTGTTTGGAATTCCTTAAAGTGAGATTTGTTGATGTTCAAACTTAAGGTTATTCAAATCATCTTTCAAAATACTCTCTCGCTTAAATACTGATTGTCTAATGTTTCACCATCTCCTGGAGTCGTGTGTGTGATATGTGTTCTGTATTATTGCACATGTATTAATGTAATTTGTTGATTGTGCCTACTGTATACAATTCTAATGTCTAGAGGACTTTTTTCCCCCAAGGCCTCTGAGCCCGTTTTGCAAAGTTCTCTGTTTATTTAACATCAACTTTAAACAAAGCCATAATTTCAGATTGGAAGAAAGAGATGATTCAATGTATTGCATGCATTGCATTTGTTGTATATAATTTTTATTAGAAATGGAAATGAATAAACGAAATGAAAGAAAAAGTTGTTTGCATTTTTAATGTTACAACTAATACTACTATGTACTTCTTTATTTCACAAAAGCGAGATTTTCTACAGCAACAAGATTGTGATTTGTGTTTCATTTGAAAGATACACAAGTGTATGTTCACGGCTGCACATCTACAGGTGAGGCATCCTTGGCATGTGCTCCACTGCAATATGGACATCATGACATAAAACTTCTTCCATTTGCAGACTCAAAAATACAGGCACTGCCATGACGTTCTATCACTGCATGCCTAATTTGCTATTAAAACGCATCCTGTCTTACCGAACTCTTCCTTCGTTCGGTCACGGTGGAGGTAGATCCACAGCTTTCTGTTGACGTCGTACTTGATGCACGGGTCCTTCTCGTAGTGAAGTCGATCGAGGGCGCCACTCACGACGTTGTTGATTTGTCCGTCGCTGGACTCGGCGAGGTACTGCGAGTCTTTCAGGAGTTCGCAGACTGCTGCCCGGGTTCCTTCTCCATTCGGTAATCGGGCAACTGCATCTCGTACTGGTGTACAAATATTCAACAAACACAGTGATACCTAAGCAATAACACTGAATTCCAATTCTAACAGAAATATTTGTATGGAGATGGCTAAACATGTCCACACACTGTAGAATGAAAAAGATTTGCCATTACCTGAAGTCACACTTCACACACAGAACAACACAAAGCCAAACGCAGAAGTGTACAATTTGAGAAAGTTGCATATTGTATAACGCACTTTCATACGTGGTTTACTCTTTGTGTGATAAACAAGTATTGCTAAAAGGGACTGTACAATACACGTTGAGGTGAGACCCTCCTGTAAAAGTGCTCTCTTACAAACAGGAATAATTACAATGGCTGCTGCCCTCCTGATGTTTCAAATACTGAGCAAATGCCTTCCTACACTGCAAAGGGTGACGTCATAATATACCTACCAAGAGACAGGATGGTGACGTAGGGCGGTCTGTCCGAAACGAGGAGGGCATGCTCCCGGGCCTTGTTCTGGGTGGTCTCCTTGCCGAACACGCCCTTGACCGGCCCAACGATGGCGCTGTAACCTGGCATTCGATAGACGAAGGCCTTATGAGGCTGGCTGTACCTCTCCCTTTCCTTTAAGAAGTAGCAGAGAAACAAATTTTAAGAGGGAAAAAATGAACAAGAAGATGTACATGACCATGAGAATTCCACACTTCCATGTGAAGAAAGAGTACATTACTCTTTGCAGGGCTGCTGTTTTTGCCACAAATAAACAAACAATATACAAATATACCTTAACAGAAGGACAGAAAATTATACATTGAAGGGAAAAAAAATCAAAAAGTAACGATTAAGGTGTGAGTTATTATGTGTGTAGAAATTGCAAATAATTAAAGTGTGAGTTATTAGTGTGTTATTTAAAGTGAAAACTAAGTTTCGGTAAGTGCTTGAGAACCCGTCTAGCACCATTTCATTTTTGCTTGCAATATATCGAAAGAGTCCACTAAGAAACTTACCTGGCTGACGCGGTTTGCCGGAAAGATGAGTCGGTTTGGAGTATTTTGAGAAAAATAATAATAGTAGGAAAACCTACTTTTATTCCAGAAGGCTCCAGACTAACTTGGTCTCGGGAAAAATTCGACCCTACTTCAGACAATTCACACGCAGTAAGTGATCGCCACATTCTACTGGCCACTGCATAATACCAAATGAGGCCTAACTGAATGGACAGGAAAGTGCAAGCTAACGTAATCCTGTACAAAGCAAAACAAAAATGACAGCGCGCGGTCCTCAATTGCTGAAACGCGCGGTCTTTGGAGTTTTTGTTGTTGTTTATCAAGCGCCTTTGATTGTTTTAGAGGTGCTTGATAGGCGCACACTAATTTTGCATGCGCGCAAAAGAGGTTTTTGATGCGCGCGTTGTAACTACTCGAACCATTACTGCGAGTAGCCAGAACACGAAGCGCTAGTTTATACAGGCCGCTCCCATAAGACAACATTGTACAATCAGAGGGACAACCATTACAACTCATCCCGCCGTCAAATCGAAGCTGAGTTACCCCCGAGTCCGAGTTTAGCCTGGCCCCGTTCGGGTAAGTACTGAGAATGAATCTTTTTTGGTTAATATTTCGCATTTTCGTCGTTACCCATCGAATATCTTGTAATAACATCGCTATCCTGCACATTTCCTAAGCATACGTTCACATTTGGGAGCGAAATTTGACAACTTTTGCAGGCGTACCAGTGCTTTGTTTGGGCTTTAAGTAGTAACTGTTTCCATCAACTTTATAGGACTGGAAATCAATCCTTACATGAAAAACAAAAGAAAGATAGTAAGAAGACAAGAATGGTACGACAAAACTTAAGGTCTGTCACAATAAGCAGTCTTCAGAAAGGGCCAAAAAACACATGCATTCGTGTGCTGTCATCAACATTGCTCTTTATTTATCAGGATATGACAACTGATAATATAGCTAAGTAGGGGATAACCACATGCATGTAACTAAAGTTGACACTGTTCTACAACTTGTAGCAACACACATGTCCGTTGGAGAAACAGAACTAGGTAAGAGATGTACATGTGCAATCATTGCTTCTCACCTGTTCAGCGAAGCTTGTCTTGATATTCACTGCAGCAGACTTACTTGAGCTGATAATAAAGATGAATAATGACATAGCCTGGTAAATTTCACATTATGCATTATGTCAGGCCATAAAGGCACCCTACTACACTGGCAAAGGACTTCCTCCATTATATGCTGCACATGATCTAGTTTTGATGTTGTTGATGTTGTTGTTGTTGTCTGTCACAGTTACTATAGAATGTATACACATTACAGTAGTACATGTGTTGTCAAAGTTTTTACCAAGCTTGATAAAGTCTGATAGAAGACAAAAATCGGATCATTGGCCATCTGGGCCCTGTTTTATCAAAAGATAAAATCAATTTTAAATTTCCTTACCACACAGACAGCCATAGACTTACAGTTGAAATCAACTATATAATCAATTTTAACTCTTCATAAAACAGGGTCCTGGACTGACAAGTTAACATACTAGTAAGTGGGCAAAATAATGCTCAACACAAGATTTCAGATTTCTTTAACAATCTTTAACAGACCAAAACGTTGTTGTTGTTGTCATTACTGGGCAGGACATACATGTATAACATAAAAGACATCACTGTTTACATCCAGTCATCTTAACGGTAAATCAAGGTCTGAGTTCCAGCCAAGTACATACAACATTATCTGGTTCGAAGAGCAAGTGAACTCTCTTACTCTAAAGATGTGGTAGTGGTGCTGGTGCTACTTTCTTTGGGCTGCGGTGGTACGGCCCTCATGCCGGGCAAGGTGTCAAGCCACTGCTTAAAGAGGGTCACCAGCTCTTCTTCCGAGTCAGGAGGTAGCTCGCCTTGAGGGAGAATAATAAAGAAAAATGACGGCTATAAACCTGGATGTGCTTTGATGGGAGGGACACTCCATCTTTAATATTTGCCTTAGAATGTGGGTCATCTACTAGGCAATGTACATATCATTATTGATGGTTTTAATGGTTTTAATTCCTAGATGCCCTGTGATGAATCGTTCATTTCTTCTTCTTCTTTGAGGTCCATCTTCCACACCTGAATCTTGTGTTACAAATGTCACTTCTTGTAGCTTCATCTAAACCTACACCGAACTGGAAGATATTCATGGATTAGCTTCAAGACAGAAATGCTTACAAAGTGTAATACATCTGTTAAATTGCTTACAAAGTGACGGTGAAAATGTCCATGTTATATTTCCCAGACCATTTTCCGAAATAGGATATGGAGTTCACTGCTTTTGCAGATAAGGGATCACTGAGTATGGTGCAATTCCTAAGTGATTCACTTTGCTAGTCATCACACTAAAGGAAACTTACACCTGAGTTACACCGAGAAATGATATGCTATTGTTTCTGCCATATCATTGTAGTCACAGCTAACACAGGATATTTTCAATCATAACTTCACAAATATTTCTTGTTATACCACAAGTGAGGTATCACTGAGGTTTTATTACCACATGCTCTATTTGATGATGGACTACATGTACATAGAAATGTTTAAAAATGACAATTAGCCCATTTTGTGATGAAGCTCTTTATGTACAGCTATGGAAGTATCAAAGTGCAATATGTTGGATCATTACTGAAGCACAAAGCATTTTACCCATTTAGGACCACACTCTCAAAAATAGCACTGACATAACATTGTATGTCCCAAAAAGAATTACAACAGCACCCTCCACAATGGCAACTTAAAAAATAGTGAATCAATCCAAACACAATTTCAGGGTATGAAACTATAACTGATTGCCCACATCTTACAGAAAACCCCATTCAATTTGCTTCAGTGGTCAAAGGGAAATAAGGATTTTTGTAGAGCATTGTCAGGAATCCCTTCCCTCCAAGTTCTGTCATTGTGGGTTTTTTTGGGACATACTGTACACAATCAGGTCGCAAGTATCATTAGAGTTAAAATCAGGCAAGTATAGGAGGTCACTTCTCACTTCGCCCACTGCCACATGTGCCTCTCCTCATCGTAGCGGACGCGGGGGGATGACCTCGGGCACGACGCTGATCTCGCCATTGAGGAACTTCATGGCGCCGTCGACCACCTTGGCCCAGCTCGGCTGTAAGACGGCCCCAGTTTGCTCAGCATGCTGACCGGGGGGAGCGCTGCCAGTTCGCCAGGCTCTCGCGGCCAGGCTTGGCGAGGCGTCAGCCGGGTGGTTTGGGCGCGGCGCTGAAGATATCTCGCACAAGGCTGAAGAACGAGGGGTGGACCCGGAGTGGGGGTTTGATGTCACTGGACCTTGAACAAACACACGTAAGATAAATGATCCTTTATAATGTAACAAACAGTAGGACTCTGGTGGACAGTTTGTCCTGGTAGACCAGGAGTATCGGAGAAGGCTAACAAAGCTATCACCTTGACAGACATTTCAACTCTTCAGAAAGCACTTCAATTTTTTCAGATAATCAACATTGTTTTAGATGACTGTCGTATATAAACACAAAATGAAGCCGTTTTCCAGTTGAAACCACTGCCCCCCGCTACACACTACCCTAGACATTTTTCTATTCTCTTGGTAAAGGTAAAAGGCAATTTCTGTCATACACAGAGATTTTTCCCATCAGCTGTCTCCTTTCTCTTGCAAATGTATCTCTATGATGAGAAGATGATACATGTACATTGAATTCTTTTACTTGTCCTCCTATCGCTAAAACCAACCTGCTGCAGACCCAATAAACATTATACACACGAGTTTGAGCGTCTAGAGCATCTGTCCACCAAAAAAAAAATGCACTATTTTGCAAAACCTCAACCCTCCCCTTCAAAACAACAAACAAACAAAAACAACCCACAATGAGGTGACAAGTGACATTAGAGCTACTAGTACAAATATACAGAAAATTCAAAATTATCATCCACCCCCCCCCCCCCCCACACACACACACACACAAAGAATGATAAACAAACACAAGAAATAAATTTTCATTCTATTTCATGTTGAGTGTATCAAAACTTCCCTAGTCTTCCAATGACAGGATTTTTCTGCCAGGTGTCTTTCATGTTTGCTATGAATCATAGAACAGTATCACTTCATGACCATCATCTTGACTGTCAATAGTTTTACAATATCAATTAAGACCCCCCCAAAAAAAATCCCAAGGTCATTATAAGATGAGTAAATATTAATCTTGCATTCACAGCTGATTTGATTTATTCCAAGTTTTGCCCCCACTTTTGTTCGATACACAGCCTATAAACACAACTGCGTGACAATGAGTAACAATGATATAATATATCTGCCCACAGGATGTCCTATTATATTTGAGCTCCTGGAAGCAACTAGTGGCCACCAGCTCCCTGCAGAGTGACGGCTGTCAACTTCGTGAATATTGCTGCATCTATTACATTAAAACCATCTACCAGAGGAGGTATGCCAGCATTCTGGGTGAGCACCCACTTAGCTAGGGCTTGCTGAGGAGGGGACAGGGGAGGTAGAAAAGAGTTAGTGCAGGGAGCTACTTTTAAAAGTTAAAGGACAAGTCCACCTTTATGTACATTTGGATTGAGTGAAGGCAACACTATTAGTAGAACACATCAGTGAAACTTTGGGGAAAATCGGACAATCCGTTCAAAAGTTATGAGTTTTTTAAGCATCTGCGTAGTCACTGCTGGATGAGAAGACTACCACAGTGTATGATGTCGCATGCCTACAACCATATGAGGAAAATAAAAAGAGAATTTCACAAAACTTTACTTTTTGAATAAAGTGCACTTTTCTTTGACTTGTTACTGACGTATGTTAATGGTATATTATTCCCCCTGCTTTCTGAAAGAGAGAAGTCAAGGGTTTTTTTATTATGCCAGAAAAGTGAAAATGTGTTGAATTTTCTTTATTCTTTCTTTATATCGTTGTACACATGTGACATCACAAACTATACTGGTCTTCTCGTCCAGTCGTGACTGAGCAGAAACTTCAGAAATTCATAACTTATGAACGGAATGTCCAACTTTCCTCAAACTTTCACTGATGTGTTTTACTAATATTGCTGCATCTACAAAACCCACATGTCTAAGAGGGTGAATTTGTCCTTTAAAAACCTCGCAAGCTCGCCGCAAAAAAAAAAAACCCTGCTGAACACACTAGCTAGCAAGGATGACGAAGGAAAGCAATGATATGTGTTTAGTATGGAGTAAACAGCAAAGTAGAGAGAGATGACCATGTTATCTTCATGATATTCAAAAGAAGTGCCGCGCATAGTAGTTTAAATGACTTAATGTAAAATGCTTCCAGACCAACATGCTAAATATCTGAGAAGGAGCACTGTTTAAGATTCCACAAACACACACAAACATGTTAGTCACAACAACACTGCCAGCATCATTATCATCATCACTGACGATGATTAAAAATGACAATAATGGTAAGCCTTTCATGTAATATTAATGAAAATTGATCCCTACACGATACAAGAGGAGAGATCTCTAACCAACACAATACGCCCAAGCTTGAAATTTGGACTATGGTTCAGAATAAAATCAAAGGCAAAAGAAAAATGAAAAAACAAAAAACAAATGTAAGTCTGAAAATCATCTGAATTCAAAGCAAATAGCACAGTTTAATATAGAAATAGCATAGCTATAGTTATAGAAGAAAAAATAAGCTGCTTCACTTCAGTATTAGCATGCTAATTTTGTGACAAATGGTGAGGCAACAGTTAATAAAAAAAGAGCATGTCAGAGCATAATGAATAATGCTACTAAAAGGAAAACAGTTTCAATGTCAATTTGTGAAGTAAAAGATATCAACTGTATCTGGCAATGGGAGGATTGAAAGAGGGAGGGGACATGTACGTGTACACATAGAAAGTTTTTGCTGCAGGATAGTTGTAAAGGTAGAAATTGTCAGGAAAGGTAGTTAATAGGAAGAATTGTTTGGGTGATGGGTTGCTAGCTTTACATACATATACAGTACTTCCATTTTTCCAAATGAAATGTGTGTTTTCAGTCTTTACCTTGTAATTTTAAAAAGTGCAGAAAACCGACATACTAAGATGTTTTGTTTTTCTTTCTTTTTTTGTTACGATGTGCAGCAATACCAAATTGATTGGTGTTTCTCTGTATTGTTTGAAGAGAAGTGAATGCAAATTATAGTATGGGGGGGGGGGAAGAGACAAGCAACTGCAAGGCAAGTTTTAAGGCAAATGTTATAGTTACTACCATTCCACAGTGGATGTTGAAGACATCCATAAAGGTTAAATGACTGCTGAAGTGATAAAAGCAAATATGTACACTACTTGGGCATTACCAAAATTCTCAAGGGATTGCTGATACAAGTGCTTCACAATTAGTACTAAGCTAAACCAAGGCAAAATTGCAGACCCAAACTGCAAAAGTAACTTATGAAACAATTTTAAATGCAAGTGCAAATCAAATGCAAGATGGACTGCTAAAATGATTAATAAACCAAATAATGTCTCAAAGACTATGGAAAATGTTACACAAAATGTTAAACAATGTTATGAACTAACACTTGCTAAACCAAGTGCTATTCTGCTAAACCATACCATAAAGCAAGAAATTTTTGTGGCATTAAATTTTTGCGAATTGAAGTCGACGGCCTCTTTCGCGGCATGAAATCTTTGTGAATGGCAACTGGCATTCAATGCATTCAGCATAGACAAGAACTTTCATGTGCATTTAAATTTCAGGAATCTTCACTATCGCGATATTCGCAAAATTAAAATGCAAGTGAAAATGTCTGGTTTTACAGTATACTCAGTCTGTAAATTGCTTGAACCAGACACTACACTGGTGACTACAGGCAAAGGAAAACAATATGTGACATGTTAGTGAGACGCAAACCCAAATGCTGCAGCAAATGTCACAACTAAAGCTGAACTGATTCTTAAACGATATGCCAAATGGCAGCAAAATATTGAGAGCAAGAAAAAGTAAATAAATCACAAAGATAAACCAAATACCACAGCAAATGAATACTAAGTAGTAAACCAAATGCTAAACTAAACTACAAACATGCCAAATCAAACGGAACCAGAATAAGAGGGGAAAAAAAGGAAAGTGAAAAGAGAGAAAGCAACCTATCAAGTCCATCAATCATCTTTTATTCATGTTTATGAGTTGCATAAAAAAGAGTTAACATTTAACTCTTGTTCAGTCCTATATTGTTTATATAATTGTTTTTAGTTGCAAGATTTTCTTGTGTCTGTTGCTTGCTAAAGTCATCACAGATTCAATTTGGCAATGCATTTTATGAAGACTAGAGTTTGTGTTTCTCTGTAATATTTTGCAAATCTTTGTTTAACACTTTCTGATTTTGTGAGGAACAAATGAATTTTAACAAATTCCATCTTATTTCTTTCTTAAATATGAGGTGTGTTGTGAAATTCAGAGTAGCCAATTTACTGATGGGCAAGATGATGATGATCTGCGGCAAAATTTCCTACAATTTGGGGTTGCCAATTTGATAATATGTGACCGTGCATCACAAAACCAACAAAAAGTCACACCACTTCATTTTACATAAGGACTCACAAAGGGTGAAACGGGTCAACCTAGTCAATCTTGAGTTTTCCATATTCTGCAAGAGCTGTTCTTCTTATACATTATCCTTAAGTTTGGGATCATGATCATGGAAGTGTTTTTAGCAGTTTTTCTAGAACTCTTTTTTTTTTCTAGAATGGTGTGATTAGGTATGTCAAACAGGCCCCTTTTCATTCCTAAAAAAATCCTTTTAATACACACTCTTCACTCTCAACTCTATTAACTTTTGAAAGGATAATGCTACTGCTTTGAAAGTTGAAAGTTGGTATTATTCATGAGTGGAGTGTGCTAATAGAATCTGCTCAATTTCAGCTTAATCTGGTAATCCCTTCATTGTTGTTGCTCGGGTAGTTTACATCCTTTTTTCTTTCTTTTTTTGTCCCAGACATTGCACATCTAGCACGGCTTGGTAAATATTTATTAAAAGCGCTTGAATAGACCCTACACTTCAAAGCTCTTTTCTCAGTTCACACTGTTCCAGAGTGTGTGCTTTCTTTTCAATATTTAGATAGGTTAGGAGAGTCCATTTGAATGAAGTTATACATCATTTAAAGCTTAGAGTCTGCTCTTTCAGAATCTGCCCCTAACTAAAAATCCATGTCTGGTGACTTTTTGTTGCTTTTGTGATGCATGGTCACATATGATAATGATGTGCGGCAAAAATTCCCTACACGGACTTGATAGGTTGTTGATGTAACTGCCAAAGTGAACGTAAAAATAAGAGGGAAATTGCAGGAGGCTTACAGAGACCATGTGGAGGAAACTGAGGAGGCGGGTGAGGGTGGGGCGGATGAGGGGAGGAGGTAATCATGGGCTGCGTTATACCTGGAGTCTGGAGAGCTAGGGGCGTCACTGAGGGTCCCACAAAAGCCCCTAGGCATACATCAGGGAGGGAACAAAACAGGACAATCACAAATCAAAAAAAAAAAAAAAAATGTAGGATGCTGCCAATAATTCTTTTTTGTTTTATTATTTTCTTTGTTTTTTTCAAAGCAGAGGGCTGTCCGTGTATGAGTGAAAACAAAGATTAATACCAGAAAAACAACAACAAGGTGATATGCACATGGTGGGGTGCAGTTACAACTGTATGTGCTCATGGGTGTTTCTTGGCAGCAAAAAAAAAAAAAAAAAATCATAAAAAGAAAGACGATAACCAAATAATCATCACATGCATGAGATTGTGAAAATAGCATGACTTTTTTAATGTCATGGAGCACATCAAAAATAAACAAAAATATATAATGTGATTATTATTTCTCTATATATACATGAAAATGATATGCAACAAGCACATGCATATGGCATAAAAAAATAATGAGTTGCCTGGAGCCGACGTGTGCGGTGCATTTTTTAATCCTGATGAACACAAGAACATTAATGCCAAGTTGAATTCTTCCTGTGAAAGATATCCACCTGTTACGCTATGGAAAACCATCATACCTGTAGGTGGCTACAAAATGCTAGGCCTATGCCTCACCGTCACATAGTAACTAGGACATGAATACACCATTAGTCATAAAAGAGAGGGACAGACATACCAATTACGGCAGCCTTGCATTGTGGAGGTCCTTGTTGATATTCTAAATTAAATACGGGAGGAGGTACGATATCGTATGAAGTCTTGGTGTGGTTGAGAGAGTCAATAAACTATGAATGGAAGAAAGACTGTCTGTTAAACTTGTGGACAAACAGTGATTCACAAAAATCGAAACCTCACAGAAAATATAACAGCTTTTACAGAAGGCTAACAATGATGCCCAGGCAACACGCTATTTGAGATCTAGCAGCTGGACTTACATTGACCCGGCAGAGGCTGGCGAGCAGGTTGCAGGCGAGATGGAGAGATCGTCCCTGGTGGACAGGCGAGACTCTGGGGTGCTAAGGACATCCACCGGCGAGACTCCCTCAAGGGAACCGGTGGAGATGGGCGTGGTCGGTTTGGGCGGGGCCACCACCACTGCCGTAGCTGCCGCCGTTGCAGCGGCTGCAGCCAGCATCTTCTTCTTCTTCCTCTTCTTCTTGTCGCGCTCTTTGTCTTTTCGTTTCTTGGCCTGCTTCGGGGGACTCTCCTCCGATGCCGGGGGTACACCTGTTGCAAAGCAAGAAATTCCCTTAGTCCCTACGGCTTCCCAGGGGCGGATCCAGGAATTCTGTAAAGGGGAGGTGCCTTTACAACATTAAAGGGGGGCGCATGTGCCCCCCCCCCCAATTTTTTTTCTTTTTATTTCTTTTGTTTTAACAAAAAGAGGGGGCATGCGCCACTGGCTTCCTGCCTCCTTCCACCGACCAAATTCTTTGCTGTTGTCAGGCACTCATTGGCTGAGTGCATGAGCAGGCTGTATTTCGAAACATACTGCCTAGTATTGTGCCATGTACTACCTACATGGTATGGCAATGCATAATGAAGTTTACACAGTACATGACCCATCCACTTTATTTCAGCATTGACATAAAACAATACCATGTGCAGTGGGCATTATGTTACTAATCCCGCTTACATAAAGCCTAAGGCATGTATTTTTTATTTCAGTTTGGTGGGCTAGAGGATAGAGAGATACATTCAGCAGGTAGGGCCTTCTTGATGTGCTCTACACTCCCAAAAAAAGTCTTTTCCTTCTCATGCTTGGCAGGCAGGAAAGATGTGAAGAGTTTGTTCGCAAAAACCGATAAGTCCATATTAGCTAAATACAGATATTTGCGATTAAAGGTCAAGAAAAATAAAGGGAATTAGTAAGAAAATTTTTGCTTCTTTTGACCATAACTTCAAAAATATACCTTTATATACGATTGACCAATATATCATTTGAAAGGTAGTATTTTGTAATTTATGACAGAGATCGTACTTCAAAATCTTCAAAACTGGACTTATCGGTTTTTGCAAACAAACTCTTCATGTGTTTATACATCAATCTCTCTGTGATCCGGACTGATCGCCCTTCAACACCAACGTCTCTCAAGCTTGACTTGCTCAGTTTAACCATTGCTGCACTTTGTTTCCCAACTGGTACCTCATGTATGACACGAGTTTCAATGCCCTGAACGTATCAAATGATATCTGCCTGTGTGCATGAGCAGGATTTAACATGAATTCTTGAGGCGAGAATTAGGAAATTAAATTGTCAGTTAATAGGGATTGCCCAATACCATAAGCCCTATTGTGTCTCCATGACCTTCTTGCTTAGACTGAGACATTGAAATACCAGAGTGGGTGTTCTGACTTTATAAGTATGTATGCAGGGCTCGACACTAACTTTTATTTTTGGTGGCCCGATTGGGCCACCAAAATCATTAATTTTTATTTTTTGGTGGCCCGAAAGTAAAATCTGGTGGCCCGAAAAAAAATCAAGAAAAACATAAGAAATACTAAATCGGTCCTACTGAACATAGAAAATGAATAATCGACAGAAGTGATACATGTACCCATGTCTAAAATAAATGAAGAGAAAATTCAATCATCTTACCATTATTCTGAGTTCTAAGATTTAGCAAATAGGCTTATAGATTATTATAAAAGTTGATGCCTATTTAGGTGGTCAAAACTTACGTTTGAAACGATAGAGTGGGAGCATTTGCAGACATTTGTGAACATCCAACATCTGTTTTGGCATTATAAAGAGCTGGAAGTTACCGTTATTCATTTCTGATTGTAAAAGCAATTATCCAATATTTACTAGTATTTTAACACCGTACGGAGCCGAATGTTACTATTATTTTTTTTTTTCAAATGTAAAAGCAAAGAACTGACATTCATTTTAGCATCTTACGGAGCTGAATGTTATCCTTATTCATTTCTGAACGTGAAAGCAAACATCCCCAATTTATTTTAGCATCTAACTGAGCCGATTGATACCGTTAATCATTTCCAAATTTAAAAGCAATAATCTGTTTTTCATTTTAGCATCGTACGGAGCAGAATATTACCGTTATTCATTTTAAAATAAAAAAAGCAAACATCCAACATTTGTTTTATTATCGTACGGAGCCGAATGTTACTGCTGTCCACTTCCGACAGTGAAATGAATTATCTGACAATTTAGCATTGTACGGAGCCGAATTTTACTGTTTTTCATTTTTGAACGTCAAGGCAGACATCAGACATTAAATATCTTACCATCAAACGCAGCTGAAAGATACTGTAATTCATTTCGAAATGTAATAGCGAATATCCGACATTCATTGTAGCATCGTATGGAGCAGAATATTACTGCTATTCACTTCCGAACGTAAAAGCAATCATCTGACATTCATTTTAGCATCTTCCTTAGCCGAATGTTATTGCTATTTAGTTTCGAAAGTAAAAGCAAACATCCGACATTTATTTAATCATCGTTCGGGGTTGAATATCATTGTTATTC
Organism: Diadema antillarum; assembly: GCF_040938485.1. Taxonomy (NCBI): domain Eukaryota; kingdom Metazoa; phylum Echinodermata; class Echinoidea; order Diadematoida; family Diadematidae; genus Diadema; species Diadema antillarum. The sequence continues at coordinate 4,611,101 of NW_027270896.1, forward strand.
ATTTCCGAACGTCAAAGGGCAAGGGACCATTCCACATTTATTTTAGCATCTTCCGCAGCTGATCCTATTCAACAGGACAGAAAATGATATTTTCGATATTCTTTCTACATTCCTATTTACTTCAAACCTGAACGTGAACATCCGGTATCTATTTTACTATCTATATGGAGTTGAATATTATTGTTGTTCATTTCCGAACGTCAGAGCAAAATTAATATCCGACATCTATTTCAGCATCTTCCGGAGCTGAATGTTGTTGCTATATACATTCGAACATAAAAGCAAACATGAGACATTATTCTTATCATTCACCTGAACGTGAACATCCGGTATTTATTTTACTATCTACACGTATACGGAGTTGAATATCATGTTTATTCATTTCCGAACGTCAAAGGGATCATTCGACACTTACTTTAGCATCTTCTGGAGCTGAATGTTGCTGTTATTTACTTTCCAATGTAAAAGCAAACATCCGGCATTTATTTTCTCATCGTACGGAGTTGAATGCTATTAGTATTCATTTCCGTACGTCAAAGTTAACATTCCACATTTATTTCATCATCTTCTGGAGCCGAATGTTATCCTTATTCATTTCCGAACGCAAAATCAAACATCCGACACCTATTTTAGTATCATACGGAGTCGAATATTACCGTTATTCATTTCAAAAATAAAAAGCAAACATCTGACATTCATTTTAGCATCTTACGGAGCCGATTGTTACTGCTGTCCATCTACAAAAGTAAAGACAATTATCCAACTTTTTGGTGGCCCGATTGGGCCACCAAAATCTTCATTTCTGAAATTTTGGTGGCCCGACGCGCGTTTTTGGTGGCCCTGGGCCACTGGGCCACCGTTAGTGTCGAGCCCTGATATATGTATGTATGTATGTATGTATGTATGTATGTATGTATGTATGTATAGTTCAAGTTTGGATGGAGGTATTGCAGAATGCTGACGAAAAATATTGGCTAATTGCCAAGGTACAAGGTTATTTTTAAAGCTGAGTGCCTAGATATATGGGGGGGGGGGGGGGTTGAATGATGTACATGGCTTACCTGGCGGACACAGTTTCTGCAGCGGCTTTGGAAACGCCCGTGTGACAATGTCCATCAGGGTGATGTTCTTGGTGTTGAGGTCCGGGTGTTTCTGCAAAAACGAAGAAAGTAGTGTGTGCAAACTTCACGACCTTCCGACAACATACAAATTCTAACTGAAACATCACTTCTTTACAATGGTCATGCAAAATAGTGCAAGGGAATTTTCTTATACGATGTGTACCTCAATCACAGCATTCAGAATCATAGAATTGTAAGAGGTCTCCAGATTCAGCTTTTTAAATTAGTCCCCGCTGATCAAACATGCCCCTCGTAAAAATCTATAATTCTACTTTCAATGTTCCATTTTTAAAGGCGACTTCCAATCTTACAAGATCAATTAGAATGTTGAGTATCATGGCTAGGGGTACATGTACTTGGGGTTTTCTTTGAACAAGTGAAGCTTCAGAATTCCACAACTTTCCAATTTACGGTTCAATTTCACTGAAACCCTTACCATGTTGGGTACCTAATTTTACTGAATTCATTAAAATGTGGTGTGGAATAGCACTTAAAAACCTATAGTTTAAGACGGTTGCTGTTGTTGCCACGGAAACATGGGAAATAAATCATCTACCTGAAGATGCTCATCCTCCATTCTGTCCTGGTAGTCCTCCAGCATCTTGATGTACTGCTGCTGGTTGATTCTGATTGGCTGGGAGGGGGTGGCTGGTGACCCCGCCCCTTTGACTAGGTGCATGAGTGGAAGGGGAGAGAGAGAGAGGGAGAGAGGATGCTCAGAAATAACTGTTTGTTTTAACAGTATGTATTAAGTTTTCCACATAGTATGCAAGATACAACATGATGTGGCAGTACATGTGACTAAAAAATCTTGTCTGAAAAAGACATCGACAACCAAAGCCAAAGTGCCGTATATGAAGAGAGTCTGGCCAACTGCTAAATTGGGTGCTATGTCATTACTTGGTGTATTACGCGTTAGAGGGTTAGTGCAGAGACTCCAACCCCAAGCACCTTCTGATCTGGAGATTCTCCCGCCTGAAACCCCTAGCAAACAGGAGACTCCAACTTGATGTGCCCGAAGTTCCTTATGGCAGGGGTCCAGCTCTAGGGTTCTAGATGTTATCTCATGCTATCTAAGGTTTATTTTTCAATATACGATGACACTAAGTTAGAAATTATTTCAAGCGGAAGAACAGGAGATTTTGCAAAAATGGGCTTTCAGCGGGAGATTTCCCGTCGAAAGTGGGAGAGTTGGAGTCTCTGTTAGTGTGTATGTTCCCATGTCATAAAAAAAAGACAGCTTAGTAGAGAGTAGTTAACATAAAAGCCAACTAAGTAGAGCGTAGTTGACAATAAGCACCGAGTATGCCCTCTCTTTGGTACAGTAAGATCATGGCTCCCTGTATGTCAAGATGTCAGCTATTGACCAATCTCAGGCTTCAAAAGCAGAAAACTGAGTTGGCCAGACGCTTTTTATATACAATACTGCAAAAATAGAATAAACAGCACCCCCTCTACACTGTTTTGTTACGCAGAGTGAAAAATTGTGCAATTGACATTGATTGTCATCTCAGTAGTAAACCATAAACTCAGCATCCTGATAATAAATGGCAACATAGTACACATTTATATGCAGGGTCTCCTGGTATACATTTGAAGAGTTTGATCAAGAAATGGATTAAGTGTCATATTTAAAGATCTTTAAATACAGTAAGTCTACCATCAGATATAGCACAAAAAAACAACAACAACAACTTTCAATCATACCTCACTTGTTGCAGAACAAGGAATATTCCTTATTTTCATATTGCTTTCTGTGTTTTTAGCAGGTTTAATCACAAATATCTATAATTGACAAGACTTGAATGATGTATTTATGAAGAAACGCTTCTTATATTCAACTTGTGATAAGCATTTATTATTACTGGACATATTTGAATTTGAATCCCTCTTACACAGAAGGTAATGTGTCAATCTGAAACTTCTCTACGACACTCGGCAAACGCAAGCTTCTCCACAGCACAATGGAGCTCAAGCAGGGTGCTATAAACCCGCTCACATGCTTGCATTGCACAAGTAAAATGAATACCAGTACTTGGTAGGTATTTCCTGTTAATGTGACAATGAACAAGGAAAACAATTTGCACTGCCTTGTTGTTGTTTCGCACAAGTTTAAAATCTGTACCTGTCTCTGCAATTCCCCCTTCTCCGATGGAAGCTGGTTTGGGGTCAAAGGTCGAGTGTGTGTGGGTTTCCTCCTGGGTATCCAGCTCCACCGGCCAGTAGTCAGTCCACTTCGGCTCAAGCATGGCGTCAATCTGCTGAATGTCCATGTGGCCCTTCTGATGACCATTCATTTCTGTGAAATGTATTTACCGAAACAAACATTTTTCATAATACATCACTAACAAACTATACATAAAACCATATATTCTTCATATCATTCACTCGTGTGGTGATGAAAATACTACATACGGTACACTATCATGAATAGTATCCATACTATGGTATACGATACTCTGAAAGTCTATCTACTGTTCATTCAGAAATCACTGCGAGAATAATCCCAATAAATGATTGTATCACTAATTAGCAAGGATTAGCATGATCACGTTAAGAGGGACATAGCGGGTAATCAAACCTAGCACCAGGTACGACTGGGACCAACGATGTTCAACAGGTAAAAGTGAAATGTCTCATAGATATAACATAGGACTCTAAATAATGTGCATTATCAATAGCATTCATTGAAAATATTGTCTTCCAAATATGGCGCTGAAAACTCTACAAACTAAATATAGTTATCATATGTATGACTTTTCTGTGTGTTTCCCGGATTATTTTCCTACAGACTAAGGTGTGCAATATCAACTTACCTTGAAAAAAAAAAAAAAAAAAAAAAAAAAAAAACTTCCTCTGAAGAACATGCAGGTATTGAAATGTACCATAAAAGTGAATGTTTCGTGAAAACATCAACTGGTATGGCAATACAGTAATATGCAAACCAAAACAAATACAGGATAAATATTTGACAATCAACCAGCTGCACAGTTCTTAATATTTGTCTACAAATCTCTACAAAATTTAATTGATCTGCACATATATTTTTTCACTGTCATTACAACAACAAAAAAGAGAAAGTGAGAGAGAGAAAAAAATATAAATAAATATCTCCCTCACATGAGTGTCATCAAAGTCCCTTCTTCCCGAGGAATTACACCTGCCGACATTATCCATCTTACAAAAAATTATATGCTTCAGCAATACCTACCTGGAGCAAATTCATCCTCATCAGACGATTCTGACAGCTGTAGATTGTGGGGTAAGGAGGGAAAAGACATCGGGGAGATTAAATGGGAATTCCATTCTAATATCATATTGCTTTTTATGTTATCAAAAAAATTGAAGTTTATATCAGCAGAAATTTGAGAAAAAACAAAATCACACACACACACAAACACAAACACATACACACAAAAAAAGTTATGAATTGTAAAAATTTACAGAGTCAGACAAATTAGCAATTTTGTCTGATCTAGGTGTTGAGTGACTGTCCATTTGGTTTGTACATAAGATTTCCTAAATTTTCTTTTTATCTTCTGAGAAATAATTTTTTCCGACCTGTTCTTGGTATAAAATAAGAGTAATACCCTTTTATAAGTCCTCCTCAGTGGATGAGTTATGTCTGTGCCCAATATTTGAGAAAAATGAAAATTACAGAAATCAATGCTAAAATTAGAAAGAACATCTGTCCACTCTTACCGTTTCATCCTCCTTGGAAGAAGCCAGCATCCTGTATCATGACAAAATGAGAGCATTCAACATGAAATCTTTGAATAACATCATAGAAATACAGTCGAACCTGTCTTAGCAACCACCTGTCTACAGCAGCCACCTGCCACATATGGCCACTAACATGATTCCCTCCAAGAGAAAAAGCATGTTAAAGAACCTGTCAACAGTGGCCACCTGTCTGAAATGGCAACTTTTTTGGTTTCCTTTGGGTGGCTGCTTTAGACAGGCTTTACTGTAGATGAATGATAAAAGAAAGTAAGAAAAAAAGAAAAATATGCGAGAAAAAAAAATAGCATCAAAATATAAACAACACGGAAGTAGAAATTCTCTTCAGCACATCCACTTTTATCTAATTCTGATCCATAATCTATCTAGAGATACCATTTGAAAGTGCAACAGTGTACATCCTTGGCTAACATTGAGACAACTTGAAATGGAGGTGATGTCGTCAGCCTACAAGCACAGGGTGCAGGTTACAACCTCCAGCTTGTCAGGCTAAGAATTTGCATTACCGAGTGTACCAGACATTTGCCCTTTGCAAAAACATGTGTTCTTTGCCTTAAATCATTGAAATACAATGTGGGGTAAAAAGAGTTAATTATTCTGAAAGAATTTTAGACTTAAATTCAGGCCAAATGAAAGCGACTCATGACAAGCACAGCTTTACAGCCCCGGCGATACGGTGCAATTAACTGAAGGACAAAAAAATCTTGAAAGTTCACCTCCTCGTATCTATCTTATTTTACCACCAAATCCCTTGAAACTTCAAACATATATCTAATATGGATATATCATCCTTCATATGATTTTTTGGGCGAAAATGCTGATGTATCTTTCGAGATATGTGTGTTTTTCTGTTTGACTCGACCGTGGGAAAGGGTTACGAGTTTTTCTGGATATAAGTCTGCGCCTGCATGAATATGCATTTGATTAACATATTGCTAGTCTGTATACACCTGACTCACTACCTGTGAAGTTTCATGTTGGAGCAATTAGTAGTTAGGTGAAAAAAAGAGCAAAAAGGCAACCAAATTTAAGAGAAAATACTGGACATGCACAACTAGATCATCCTCTTGTGCATGCGTTCTCTACTGGTCAGTGCACGCTTAGCCAATCAGCAGTGTCAGGTTCGGTGCAATGCCACAGGTTTCGGTTTTCGGTCCACAAGGTGGTGAGTGGGCAAGAGAGGAACCCTGCAATGTGCTTCTACTGTTTCCCGCAGCACGAAAACCGATACATCGGACTGCATGCCGCTTACGCTATTGATTTTACGTGGGTCACAAGTGACAGTGATCTCGAGTTTTTTCTGGACATATCCGTGTGCCAAATGATACAGAAAAGATTGTATTTGGAACATAGTATGGATATACTACCATAAGTCATATACCACAGTTTCATTTTGGAGCAATGAAGGAAAATGTGAAAAAATATCACTTGTTATGAGACCAAATTTTCTGTTTTGGAAGCTAAGTTTCGACATTATTTTCAGTCTTATCCTCAATAAAACCCAAAATAACTAACATTGCGAGTCAGAGAATAGTTTCTTCTTCAATTTGCTGTATAGCTTTAATCATTTGATGGCTTCTGAGGTGTGATATTGTGATTGTCCTGCAACACTTCCCCTGCAATTTTGAGTACACAGGCTGTCTACTTTATGCAAATGAGGCTTTGAGGTGTAATGCTTTAGGCAAGTTAATTGCACCATATCGCCGTGCCTGTTTAAGGAAACACAAGAGGTCATACCACAAAGCTAAAATATTACCCAGCAGTTCTGCAGGCACAGTGAGCATTCTGCTAGTCAGATTTGAAAAACACAGATCAAGTTTTAATATACAAGAAGGCACGGTTAAATTTATACAATCACTTTCATGGAAAAATTAAAGAAAATTAACTCTTATTGTACAATTTGTACATGTCCCATGACTTTCCATGAATGATTTGAATAGGCAATCATTAGGCCTAAATATTATTTTGCATTAAAACTGTGGGTAAATGATCATTTTTCTCCAAGCAAAAGTAGGACACAAGCATAATGTAGAACTAGCATTCATTCAAACAAAACTATAAAAAAAAATACTAACAAACAACTTTTGAAAATCATAGCTCACTTACCATAACTTTTTTGTCTAAACTATATTAAAAAAATAATAATTCTACATTGTATCACTTTTGAAAATAAAAAGAGGAAAGAATATTAGTATCTTGATCAATTACTTTGCGGGGCATGCTTATGAGTAGCCATCTTACTTTTTGTACTTCTTATTCACAACCCCATCAACTGTCTTGTCGTTTCGATACAGTCTCCGCTTGACCGGGATCGGAGCTGATGGTGACGTGAACATCACTGCTTCCAGCAGCTCCTAGAAAACATGATGTTGATGGTTATTTACAATGAATGCATTCAAAATACTTGCTTTATAGTTGTTAAAACATCAAAGACTGATCGATTTCGCACTCACAGAACATAATGAGAACTCATGTATATGAATATTAAGTGCTATAAATAAAATACTGTTAAAATATCCTTTTCATACAGTATAGTGATGAAAGTAGCAGTTACATAAATAGAACATTTCACCCTGTAAAAGCATTTTTGCCTCATGTTTAAATCAAACTGAAATGTTCTAGTATGCATAACAACTTAGTTTTTAGTTGTTGTTTTTTTTCTCTTTTTTCACAGAAAGGCATATTTTTTGATGAGGAATAAAAAAAAAGCCTTGATATCTTCGAGCACTCTCGTGAAATATGTAATTTTTGTTTGTTTGCTTGTTTTTTGTTTTTTGTTGTTTGTTTGTTTTTTTTAAGCAAAATTGGCAGAGCTCATGACAACTTCAGCCTGAATTCTTCCCCCAATCTCTCATGTATGCATTATATGTATAATTTTTCTCTTTCTGTCTCTTGGAACTGAGCCAATTCATGCCTTCACTCATCTAGAATTTTGCCTAAGCTATAGATTATGTGGTCTGAATTCAGTTTGTTTCTAAGTGCTTTTGTCTATTTGTTTGTTGGTTGTTGAGATCTTTTTTTAGGGGGATGGAGGGTGCATTGTTTATCTATTCCATTACCTGTCTGGATATCAGGACCTCCTTCAGCAGACGGTGCAGCCGCCTCTGCTGGGTGAACCGATAGTCCTGGTACGTGGCCTTCCGGTGGGCCTGCTCCAGCTCGGCAATTTCTGGATTCATGAAGCCCGCCCTCAGTCTCTCCTGGAATGTCGCCAAGGGGTTGCCGAACTTGAAGTTATCCCCACCAAAGAGCATCCTACGTCAAGGAGGTGGAGGTTTGTCAAAACGAAAAGAACAAAGCATGGCATAAGTGACTGCCAGGCGGGACCAATAAACATTTGGGTTGAGCAACTCAATTTTTATAAGTTTGTCTTAACTGGAAGAGAAGTCTCTTCCTGCTGTCAAAATTTGGTGGTTTAAAACGCTGGGATTTTCATTGACACGCTGTACTTTGCACAGCATGCCTGAGTGACCATAATCTTTACATCCCCTTTTCTCCCTTTTCTGTGAAACTGCACCTCCTAACTCTCATTAGAGGTACTTTTGGTATGGGTTTGGATGGTCCCATTTGACAAGTTATACATGTACAACTACAGAGCTTACTCTTTGAAACCATGTTGAAGAGTGGAAATTCATTGTGGCCTACTTCTTGTGGGTTGTGAGCCAAGCTGTCACATCTGGCTGGCACTACATAAAAATGTGCCACTTGAAGGACTAGAACTCTCGAATGAGGGTCATTGTTACTCTTTTTTTATTGCCTTGTGATGTGTGTTTAAAGGGAAGGTAAACCCCAAGAGCAATGTGGATTGAGTGAAAGCAGCAGCATTAGTAGAACACATCAGTGAAAGTTTGAGGAAAATCGGACAATCGATGCAAAAGTTATGAATTTTTAAAGTTTTGATGTTGGAACCGCTGGATGAGGAGACTACTAGAGGTTATGACGTATGAGTAGACAACAATACCAAGAAAAAATAAAGAAAATTCTGCAAAAATCAATTTTTCATGAAAATTGCAAATTCCATCAACTTGATATTGACATATGTTAAGGGTAGCAATTATTCCCCCTGCTTTCTGAAAGCGGTTGGTCCATTGCTCTTTCATAATTCTAGAAAAGTGAATTTTTGTTTAATTTCCTTTATATTTTCTTTGTATTGTTGTCCACTCATACGTCATATCCTCTAGTAGTCTCCTCATCCAGCGGTTCCAACACCAAAACTTTAAAAATTCATAACTTTTGCATCGATTGTCCGATTTTCCTCAAACTTGCACTGATGTGTTCCACTAATGTCGCTGCTTTCACTCAATCCACATTGTTCTTTGGGTTTACCTTCCCTTTAACAATTGGCATGGTCTTCACTGGAGAGCACATCCAGTTAAGGTAACAAAAATACATCATGCACCTACAATTTGTAGTATGAAGTCTGAAAACGAAACTGACGAAAAATTCATATCACAAAGTGATGAAACTGTCCTTGGTTATTCACAAGATGACATATGACAGGCAGTCAAATTAAAGAGATAAAAACACACTCTAAGATAATGAATACGGTGCTGACAGCATCTGTTGATGGGGACAGATTTGCACAGTATTTCATGAAGGTGTTAATGTCAAAATGACATTGCTGATTGGAATGATATCATCACAAAGATCAATTTCATAATTTACCTTAGTGTCTCTTTCTTTTCTTCTTCATCACTGTCAGGGAAAGACGGCATGAGTCCAAGCAGTTTTTTCCTCTCTTCATCACTCAGTGACGAGTCCCACACTTTCTGGCTTAGGACATCCTTGAAAATCAGTGGCTGTAAGAGGAAAGTACAAATGAACTGAATCTTGAAGGAAATGAGTTACTGTACATAACATGCATACAACATTTACTTCAGCAAGTCTAATTTTTCACTAGTCGTGACTTCACGGCAATTTCAGGAGTGGTTAAATTCTTGATCATGGAGTACAGTACTGAATGGAGAAATGTATGCTTGCACGTCACATTCATGTCCAGATCAGAGTCAATAATTTTGCAAAAAATAAAAACCTCCCGAAATATTTGGTGGATAGAGTACACTACATTGTACAATTGTAGATTCTTGAAGCCACATTTGAATGTTCAAGACACACTGTACACATTGTACACTGAGGATTGCAATTTCTACTCCCAGAACAACATGACTACGATCCCCCATCCATAGAGATTTTTTCTCATCAGTCACTCGTCGGAAACACAGATTATTGCTTCCGGCCACCCACAGAAATGTATCGGATTGCAGTCTAACGAGTCCGATTTGTGTTGGTTGACTATCAGGTCGGTGTTAAACATGCCGGGCATGATCCAATGAGGGAAGATCGTCCAATGACGATCATGCCTGACGTGTCTGACACGTCTGACACTGACTTGATAGTCGACCAATACACGTCGGATTCATCAGACTGCGATCTGACACACTTTGGTGGGTGACGGGAAGCAACAAACTTTACTTTCAACGAGTGACCGATGGGAAAAAAAAATCTCAGTGGAATGGGGGTATAACACTGAACATATTCACAGGGAATCAATATCAGTGCTGCCGATTATAATTAAAGAATCAAAATCAAGAAGATTCCACACAGCAAATCATGAAAATACTTGAGTGTTACAAATGTACAAACGTACATGCATGCATCCCAATGGGCAAAAATAATTCTTGAATCAGAGAGATTCTTTATATTCTCTATGCAACATGAAGTATAAAGCATTTGACTAGGTCATTACCACCATGCTCGTACACTTGCAAACATGTAAGATATCTGCATCACAGACATCATTATCATCATCACCATCAGGGTTATCAATAGTCTGGGGCCCCACTTCATAAAAACTCTAACTTAAGATAGCAACTCTTGCTGGAATGGCAATTGTCATGGTAATGACAAGAATCCAGCTTCCTGATCGGCTGATGCTACTGTATTGAAAGTTGCCATTCCAGCAAGAGTTGCTATCCTTTAAAGAGATCATCTTTTATGAAATGGGGCCCTGACCTAATGTACATATACACCATTGTATGTTTATCATTTCTCTCAAGCACAGAAGAATAGTAGAGCATGTTTAATAAGGCAAAGAGCTTGGCACTCACATCTTCAATGAGATCCACTGGCAGCCAGACTTTAGCTTTCCCAAATATGCAGGGTTCAAAGGTCAAGTCCACCGAGTTGCGTCCATCACTACCTGACTGCTTTCTGGCAGTCTTCTCTTTTGGCTCAACCATCCTGGAGCAGTCTCTCAATTTTTCTCACCTGGAATGAACAGAACAAATTTGGTCTAATTCACACTCACAGTTAGTGAGTTACACTGTAACTAGACATCCACTACAGTTCTAGAGCTATGTGTACACACACACACAAGCTCATTTGTACACATACTATGTACATGTAGATACCATGGTACGAAAGATAGTATTTCTTCTCCTTTTCAACATTTGTAGAAAAATGTGATACACTGTACATGTACAATTAAGTTGGTAGTTCACTACACGCGTATACTACATGCTGTATACACCTATTGGGGCACTCCTTGTACACAGTTATACTGTGGGAGCGCCCTGAGTCAACGCAGCACTATCTCTGTACGATGAAAGAGAAACACAAATTTTCGCCCCTCTATAAGTTACGTAATTCATCAGCAAAAGGCAAGTACTTTTATACTATACATGTACAATTGTACATTACATTTCCTATCTACAGTTTGTAATTCTTACCCGCCATGCTAATTTCCAGACTGATCCCATGGTCTTGAAAAAACTTTTTTCTACGAGTCCATCTCCATTCTCCCCGTTCCTCCCGTACTTTTTCGAAAGAACCTTTGCAAGGCACACTGCGCATAGGCGATATGAATATCATAGGCGATATGAATATGCATGAAAGGCGCAATGTTTTTTGCCTTAAGACAAGGCCCTTTCGCTCTCAAGCTGTCGTGCCTAGCTGTGATCGCTTCTTTACTCGCCCAGAAAGCAACATAATACAGCGAGAGGGCCTTGTGAACAGCGAGAAGGCCTTTTGAAAAGGCTACATTGCACTCCGGTTATCATTGTTACCACATGTGCACAGATTTCAAATCCATCGAACGGAGCAGTGGTCATTCTCACAGATTCCTCTTGACCAGATCATCGATTTTGACAGAAAGGGACTATTGGAGGAACCAAGCATTCCCAGGTAAGTGTTGTCAACAGTTGGACTACATGCTCAAATTGAAGCAACATTTAGTACTTAAGTTGCAATTCAGGGGCCATACTGCCCCATACACTGTACATGACTCAATATCCTATACATATGTATGTGCAGCCTGAATTCTTCGCGTTTGGACTGGTCGCAGTTACTTATACTATCTATACACTGTATATACAGTAGGCATAGGGCCTAGGCCTACACAGACAATTTGGTGATTGCTGATTTTTTGGTATAATTACATTGTGTGTAGGGCCTGTTTATGAGCCAAGGCCAAGGGCTAGAAGCCTTACTCTATGGAAATAGCGTTCTAGGGCCTGAGCCCCAACGCAAAGCGTTGTAGGATTGTAGGATTGTAGGATTTTGGATCTGGGAAGGCGTAGCATCGTGGCTAAATTTCACCTTAAATACTAAAAAATGCATCAATTTCAATACTTCCCTATGTAGTCCAATTATTGACAACAGGATACGGGAAACATAATACATGTTGTAGTCCGCTAATAGCCCATTTCTGTCCAAATCGATGACTTGAAATGATTCGGTCAGAAAGGATCTGCGTGAATGACAACTACTCTGAAAGACGGATTTGAAACTTCTACGCTTGCACGAGTCGGTAGCAGTGTAGCCTTTTTGACCAGGCACTCTTACTGCGCGACATCGTGTGGCGTCCGATGGCTCTCTGCTGGTGTGGGCGCCTTTCACTTGAACCCTTTCGCTCACCACTACACAGCGCGCAGTGAAAGGGCCTTGTTCAAAGGCTAAAATCATCGCGACTCTCATGCGTATTCATATCGCCAATGCGCAAAGTGCCACACAAAGGTTGCATCGAAAGCCAAAGAATGAACAGGAGGTGTGGAGACAAACTCATACAAAAACGTCTTTTCAAGACCACATGGGATCAGTGTGGAAATTAACAAGTGAACGTATCGCTTATATAGACCACATCGTAGTATCAAAGGTAAGAAACGTATCTGTTTGCTGGTAAGATACGAAACTTATGGAGGTGCGAAAATTTGTGTTTCTTTCTGTTACAGAGATAGAGAAGTTAGAACTCTTTTGACTCAGGGCGCTCCCACAGTATACACAGTTGTGTTAAGGAGCGCCCCCGGGTTAGAGGGCCTACCCAGTCGAGTCACGAACCACGGCACGGTCACGGATACACACGGCCACAGAACCACAGGCACGGTGCTTTTGATGCTGTCGGTGATTTTCGTAAATTAAAATGAAACTAATTTAGTAGATAGTTAGACGTCTATTCACACACATGATTCAGTTGTATGTGGATCGTGGACCCCAGTCATCAGTCAGTGTGTACTCTGCAACGCTGACTCCACTACCCCATTGCCGTGTACAACAAGATAATGTCTCAAGAGAAAGAATCGGGTTCTTTTCAGGGCTTGGGTTGGTTTTGAACACCGTACATTTTACACACCCACAGACTTCTTGCACAATGCACCATGTTCACGATGTTCTTCAAGATTCATCATGTCAATATCCCACTTCCAGTGTACTATACACTGACTGTAATGCACTTGTCAATGTAATGACTCACCCCACTACCCCCGGACATGGGTGCGTCATTTCCTCGTTTGGTCCGTCAAATTTGTGACCCAGGTGTTCGTCATTTTGCCAGCTTTGTCCGTCAAATTTTTGACCGAGGGGTGCGTCAAAATCCCATCATTGTCGGTCAAAATTTTGACCGAGGGGTGCGTCATGGTACGTCACTTGGCTATGGAAAATAACACGCATTATTTTGAACCAAGGGGTGCGTCATGGTATGTCACTTGGCTATGGAAAACTGCACGCATTTTTGCACGCTACCAGTACCGGATACACGTACCGCGAGTGAAATTACAGTGAGCGCTTTCCCGCGGCAAGTGAAAATCAAAGTCGGGAAACCTTTTGGAATAAGAGGGAAAAATGCTCGCCAGAATCTGGCAAGCAAATAATTTAAAAGCCACCCTTTCTCCTTACATTTTCCCTCCAACAAACCCATGAAATCATGCACACTCAATCTCGAACCAGGGACTGTTCAAGCGATGTAACAACTTGTAGTTCAACCTTTACTGTCGAACACTTAGTGCCTATTGCATATTGCGATGCAACACCAACACACATTGCTATCGAAGAAAGTTCGTTTACATTCCAATACAATGTGCGTCTAAATAATGTTCTGTGGTGACAAAGGCGAATTTTTGACAGTAAAAGAAGCGGCAGCAGAAGAAACTGCCTGCCGCATGCCATTTTCTGCTCGCGGAATAGCCCGACCAGACGCGCGACGCTGAACCCCTGTGCGAATCTCTATGTACAGCGAGCGACTAGGCTGAGTTACTCGCGGGAATGCCGTGGCGTGGTGTGTACCTGCGCTGCGCTGCAGCAGTATGCATCCACGGCACTAGCAATGGCCGCGCACACACAGCGCATCTGCACACATTTATGTGATTGTCATGTATGGATTGCATGCACAGAATACATACAGTACTACTGTACGGAATATCGTAGCAGCAGCGTGATGTACGGTGAATGACGGTACAGTGCTTACAGGGCCATGGTAAGGGAAACTTGCCGAAACTTTTACAAATTATGTTTAAGAACCAAAAGAAAATGAAATTGCTTGAATAAAACGTATGCAAAAATCGTTTCAGTATTTACGGGGGTGCGTCAAATGTACCGAGGATGTCCGTCAAAAAAGTGACCGAGGTGTGCGTCACTTTCAACGTGTTGTCCGTCAAAAAAGTGATTGTGGTGTTCGTCACTTGCAGCGTTTTGTCCGTCAAAAAAGTGACTGTGGTGTCCGTCAAAAACCCGTGTGGTCAGTCAAAAAATGACCATGACGCACCCATGTCCGGGGATAGTGGGGTGCGTCATTACATTGACAAGTGCATAACCCCGGCCAAATATCTCGGCAGACACAGTCAGTGACCTTCTGAAGTACGATACGAAGTTCCTGTAAAGGCTGTAGCAACCATTGATGCTTACAAATAATACTCTTTCTACCCCCGCACAATCAGGATCTGGAACCACCTACAAGTGTGTAGACTTCTACCTCTTCTTGCAGTCACAGCACCATCATTAACGTTACATCAATTGCTGCTTTCCAGGAGGCCGCCGGCCGCCCTACCTGTCATCGGAGGGATGCAGCCTCCTGTTGTGGGATCCAGGCTAGTCTAAACCCAGCCCTGGATTTTACTTGCACAGTCACCCTTTTATTGCACATAGAAGGTCTACAACTTTCTCACTGTCACCTACTCTTCTTATTCTTACACTGTCACCTACTGCCGCACACCCATCCCAGTTTAGCTTTACGCTATATGGACAAGCCGCCATCCCCGCATCGGGATCCCCGCATCGCATCGCCATTCGTTCTTCCCAAGAACTGTAAGGAACTGGAATTCCCTGTCGTCAGAAATTGTTTCAGCGCCATCTGTGGGATCATTTCGAAACCGTCTAACGGTTGATCACAGTGGCTAGTATTTTCGTGAAATTTTCTGTGTGCTTGTATATATCTGTAAATAAATTGTATTATAATGTAAATAGCACCAGTCTGCAAGAATCTTCAGTCTATTGAAGGAGGCAGACTTAATCAGAAGAAGAAGAAGAAGAAGGGATTATATCTTCAAGGTTCAAGGTAGCCTACATACTACATGAAACAACATGTATGGGACTACTCACGAACGATTGTCAGGACGCCGCTTCCCAAAGCACACAGCAAGTTACAGTTTGCATAGTCCACTTTGACGCATGCCGCTCGAAGTAGAGGGTCTCTGAAACTGCAGCCGCTGAGCAATAACATGGGTATGAACTGATTAGTCGATATCAATGTTTTTATCCATGATTTCAATAAATTTTCTGTAATTTCCCCACAAACAGATCACAACAGAGCGCCGTTTGCGCGCGCGTTTTCTCTCTGCACTCCTCCTCTGCAGCTCTGTTGAACTGGTTGAACTGTTTGCCGTTGCACGTTCAGCACTTACATGTACTGCACTGGCACGTACGCGCGCACCCGCAGCTGATATGAATAGTGTAGTAAACTAGCAGCAGCAAGCAAGAGCTGTTCGGTACTACCAAGGAGGTTCGAGAGATGGTCACAGGAGAACAGTGCAACTGACTATATTCAATCAGCTGTCAGTTTTCTATGGATGGACAAAATAATTCCACAGGTGCATTTGTGCCTTTGATGTTCGATGCTTGAAGCCGCCCTCTTTCTGAGCAATCTGAAGATTCATTTTCAACGCTAACATAATATCGGGTATATGCTGCTCGTTTATATATCAAATGCAATGAAATTTCACCTAATGATAAAGCATATAAAACAAAAGTCAATTCGTTCGAAAATATGTGCAAAAGTGTAAATCTGAGCTGTTTTTTGTGAAAGTGTTTGAAATTTTACCCTCATGGAAAGCCAGTTTTATCACTTTTCTCCTTATTTCCGCCAAATGAAACTAATATGGTATCATCTTCAAGTATAGTTCTTTATAAATTGATATGTCAGATTAGCGTACAGACACGTACAGTCGAGTAATTTTGATATCTATTTCAGCAATATTTGAGCAATTTCTATTCGCGCACCCCCGTGCCTTTACCATTGTCTACCGCCCATCGTTTGTATGTAGGGATAGCGAAAAGTAATTACCATCATAAAGACATATCTTCCATTGAGAGTGACGAGTCATGATGCAATGCCACATGAATCAATAGTCTTCCTATCTGTGAGACAGCTCCAGTTCTTCTTCTTCTTCTGATTAAGTCTCCCTCCTTCAATAGACTGAAGATTCTTGCAGACTGGTGCTATTTACATTATAATACAATTTATTTACAGATATTTACAAGCACATAGAAAATTTGACGAAAATAGCTAGCCACTGTGATCAACCGTTAGACGGTTTCGAAATGATACCACAGATGGCGCTGAAACAATTTCTGACGACAGGGAATTCCAGTTCCTTACAGTTCTTGAGAAGAATGAATGGCGATGCCATTCAGTTCTCGAATATGGTACCTGATAGGAGTGTGGTTGCGAGGCTCTCGTCAACTGAGTAGCCTGTATGATAGTCCTGTGCTGAAAGAGGAGTAAGATTATTGTGTATTTTGTACATCATAATTAGCCTGTCATTTTCTCTGCGCTGTTCCAGAGTGGTCCAATCAAGTTCTTGTAGCATTTTGGTGACACTCGAGGTGTTATGGTAGCGATTTAAAGTGAATCGCGCAGCTCTTCTCTGGACCATTTCCACTTGGTGGATTATAGTCCGGGAGCCAGCGGGGGTCAGCCTAGCTGAAAAGGTTACCAATTTTTATGTGTATAGCAATTTAGTACGTATGCCCCTGAGTATGGAAATGCACGTCTGGCTGGTCATCGGTGGTGGGTGTGGCCAGGAGAGCCACAGAAAGGACCCCCCAAAATTAGGCTAGCCTAGCTGGAAAAGTAACCCCATGAAAACAACTGGAACTTGTTCGTTACACTTACAGGATAAATGAATGACCATTGCCAGACGTTTTAAGTGGTGGGGGGTAGCCGCCAGACGCTCTTAAAGGCCCAACTCCAGCTAGGCTAGCCTAGCTGAAAAAGTAACCTCATGAAACCCACTGGAACTTGTTCGTTACACTTACAGGATAAATGAATGACCATTGCCAGACGTTTTAAGTGGTGGGGGGTAGCCGCCAGACGCCCTTAAAGACCCAAATTTTTCCAGCTAGGCTAGCCTAGCTGAAAAAGTAACCTCATGAAACCCACTGGAACTTGTTCGTTACACTTACAGGATAAATGAATGACCATTGCCAGACGTTTTAAGTGGTGGGGGGTAGCCGCCAGACGCCCTTAAAGACCCAAATTTTTCCAGCTAGGCTAGCCTAGCTGAAAAAGTAACCTAATGTAACCCACTGGAACTTGTTCGTTACACTTACAGGATAAATGAATGACCATTGCCAGACGTTTTAAGTGGTGGGGGGTAGCCGCCAGACGCCCTTAAAGACCAAACTTTTTCCAGCTAGGCTTGCCTAGCTGAACAAGTAACCTTGTGAAACCCACTGGAACTTGTTCTTTACACTTACAGGATATATGCATGACCGTTGCCAGACGTTTTAAATGGTGGGGGTGGGGGGGGGGAGGGGGTAGCCGCCAGACGCCCTCAAAGACCCAATTTTACCAGCTAGACTAGCCTATAGCTGGAAAAATAACCTCCTGAAACCCACTGGAACTTGTTCTTGTGATACACTCAAAGGATAATTGAATGATTGTTGCCAGACAATAGCCGGCAGACGCCCCAAAGACCAAACTCTTACCAGCTAGGCTAGCCTAGCTGAAAATTAGGAAAGTAACCCCATGAAACCCACTGGAACTTGTTCTTACACTTACAGAATAAATGCATGACCGTTGCCAGACGCTTTAAGTGGTGGGGCGTAGCCCCCAGACGCTCTCAAAGACCCAATTTTACCAGCTATAAGGTTCACATATTTCAGAAATGATAGCAGTGTAATTCCATAACAATACCGCTTGCTTGCGAGTTCACCTGTCTATAATCTATGCATGCCTTATTCTTCTGTTCTGCTTCCTTGAGCCCCAACTCATGCATTCTTATGGTGACTCTCCCATGTCATCATCCTTGTTCATTGCAATTTGTTCTATTTTTTGAAAATATTCTTATTCTTCATCCCAATTATCACAAATTCTGAAACTCTGTCCTCAGTATAACTAATTCATAGTTGTACAAATGTAAAAATCTGAGAATCACCCGGAGGTCTCCTTTAATGGGGGAGTTTCTTGAGCGCACAGGGAAACATGCTTTGAAATATCAATAGGGCAAGTGTTGAGACGAAATACTGTAGAAATATGAGAATATACAGTGCTGTGGTTTTGGTAGAAGAAATAGGGTATCTGTATTTGTCCTCAGTGATAACCAAAAAACTTATTTGGAAAGAATAATAGACATCAAAAAAGAATTGCCCAATCAAACATGTCGGGATTTTTCTCAAACATCAGTGTTCTCATTTTCTTTGCAGTGTAAAACAAAAATAAAAAACGAAAAACAAAAAACAGGGCTGGGTACAGTATCCGGATGGAAATTGGTGGGATGGGCGTAAACCCGCGGGTATTATAACATACTGACGTGAAAAAAAAAAAACAAGACCAGAAACTACTTTCTTTCTGTGCCCTGGGGAGAAATATTCATCAATTGCATTTTGGAAATGTTGAAAATCACAACTTTTGATGAAATTGCGTCCTACAGTATCTCTTCTTATATGAAGGTTTTTTTTCTAATTAAGTTTCTTTCCTCTATGACCATGATAAATCAAACCCCTGATGATTAAAACAAAAGACAATCAAAACTTGGCAAATGAACTCTTCGGACATTAGCAAAAGGGAATAAATTAACAGTTTTTGCAAACACTTTATACAATTGTCTAATACTCCATCAAGCTCATAAAAAATACAATTCTACTGCAACAAGAAATCCATTCAGTAAGACTTGTCCTCGGTGTACAAAGCTTAAAATGCCAACTTTTTAAAAATAATGCCCCAGCTCTTAAATTTACTTTAAAAAGGGGAAGTAAAGCTCAACACCTTTGGCCTATGACTTTTTAGGTACCGTATCACCTTACGGTTGAGGAGATGGGTAAAGAAAAATTATTAACGAAATAAAACTTATAGGAACATGCTTCACATGACCTCACCGTTTTCTTCTCTTAAGAAAGAAACGAAATCTGAAAATTGTTCAAGAGTGTTTTTGAACATAGTACATTGCAAAAGCAGAAAAAAATCAGTGTTTTTAAGAAACATAACTCACAACAACAAGGAATTCCTGTCGTGTCCAGTATTGCACGTTTTTGGTTTGGAGGGTTTTGGATGCTAACATTTCAAGACAAGTTTATGCTCCGGCACTTCAATGAACTTAAATGTAAAGTAATGATCAACCTCTCTTGCCAATAAACTCAACATTTGCTGTTCTTCAGTAAAGCATATGACAGAAACATATGAGAAACATGTCTAAAATTCATATGAATAAGCTCACAGCAACAACAAAAATATTATGTTATCTATAAACTAATACTGCATGTACTTAGTTTCGAGGGATTAAGATGCAAAATGTTATGACAAAAGCCCCTACGTGGCTACCAGCAATTAAACATCCTTCAACTTCTTTAGCAAATGAGCTCATGTGTATCATCTTCTTGTTGAGAAGACGAAGATGAGTAATGATAGAATAACCAAACTATCAACTTTCCTTTACATGTTTTACATGACATCATTATTGCCTTCTCGTAACGAAATTGAAAAAACCAGAACATCTGAAATTGTTCAAAATCGCTTCTTGATAACGATGAAAGCAAAGGAAACTTAGTGTTTGTAACCACTATGTCACGTGTCTACAGATCTGTCATGCTCATAAGAAACGTAACTCACAGGATCATAATTTTATACAGTAAGTACTTGGTTTGGAGGACATTTAGATGCCAATTTTTCAAGAACAATACACCAGCACTGACATTAACTGATGAAAAAAAAAAGGAATGCTCAGCTTCTTTATCCAATTAGCTCATAGGTAATTCCTTGTAGTTGAAAAAAAAAAAACCGAGTACACATAAAAATATAGACTTCCCGTAACATGTATCACAGGTCATGATCTCCACATTTGCTCCTCTTAACTTAAAAGAAATAAATATATATTTAAATTTGTTTTAAATGACCTTTAAACAATATGAAGAAAAAAATTATGTGTCTGCAAAGGCTTGACACGTGTCTAATACTGGGTCACGCTCATATTAAACGTAGCTCACAGGAACAAGGAATTCACGTGTGTATAAAATATAGGTTTTCCCGGTCAATTTCATACTTTTGTCATTCAAGTTCCTATTCCGAGCATTCGATTTCACGCATTTCACGCTCGCAGCACTGAATCAGCAATCAAATTCAAAATCCGGTCATTCGAATTCACTATCCGAGCATTCAAATTCACTCTCGGAGCATTCAAATTCACTATCGGAGCATTCAAATTCACTATTGGAACATTCAAATTCACTATCGGAGCATTTAAATTCAAGAGAGGAGCACGCATTTCATCAATGAGCATTCAAATTCATGTCAAGCTGGCGACGGAATCTCGTCGGTCATTCAAATTCGTGAATAGGCAACCATGTTCCAAATAACTGCATTCAATTTAAAAGAAGTCCTGAATTTAGTTAGTTTGGGGCCGTGTATGCATGTGTTTCTCACTTGCCTTTGAATTTATTGGGATTTATGATGATTATATATTTTGCAGTAGAGGTCCACCTGTTAATTGACAACTTTGAACTCGCGCTTAGCAAATAGGAATATACAGGCACATGTCCCTGAGATTGGACATAAAATGGAGGTCCCACGTGTAAAAGAGTCACAACTCATGCACGTAAAAGATCCCACTTCATTTATTCATCACAAAGAGCAAAACATCTAACTGGACCCCATATGGAAGACCAGCTTTTGCAGCTGAATATGGGTTATCCAGCCATCTTCTTTGATAGAAAATGAAACAAACAAACAAAAATTAGGCACTGTATAGGCCTACAGACGAGCATAATACGGAGGGTTGGTTGACACTTTCGAGAAAAAAAAACACAATTTCGACTATACTGAAACTGATACATGAGCATTTTATACGTGTTGTTTGTTGTGTATTGCTGTCTTATTGATTTAATTTTGCGGGACTATGTGAGATCATTGTGTGTCAGTTTGTCTTAAATTGATGAATTGTCATCATGTGGTTGGTGTTGGGGTATTGTCAGCATGCAGTATCATCAAGAAATATGATTACTAGTCGTTGTGTTGTTTGGATGCACTGCTGATTGGACATTGCAATTTGAAATTGATTGAGATGAAAAACAAAGAATACATGAACAGAGAACAATGTAAAACATGTAAACAATCCTAATTACACTATATGCAAGCATTCATTGGTTGTGTTGGCCCTTTTTCCTTTCTTAAAAGTCTCCTCCATTTTCCTCGTTAAATTGATTGCACGAAGTAGGAACTTGATCGCCTAAAAATGAATTTGAACGCTCCAAACAAGCTCATTGGGACTATCACGTGACTATCGCATGAATTTGAATGCACGAGTAGGAAAGTCGGTGCTCGCATTTTGAAATTGAATGCCCAATCGTGAATTTGATTTCACGAAAACGAAATAGAACGCTCATAAATGAAATTGATCGCTCGGATTCTGAATCTGAATGCTCCAATAATTTCGCGTGCGTGCGCTGCGTGAATTTGAATGCACATTAATGAATTTGAGCGACAAAAGTATGAAATTGACCGGGAAAACCTAATACTGCAGAGAGGGTGCAAAGTTGAACCCTTTATTGAGGGTGCGAAAATGTTCCCTTGGGTACATCTTTCCACCCACACTAAGTGGTGCTAGATTGCACCTCTTCTTGAGGGTGCATCTTTCCACCCACACTAAGTGGTGCTAAGTTGCACCTTTCTTGAGGGTGCGATCTTGCACCCTTTACCTTTCGGCGCACCTTTGCACCCCGTGTTTATAGCCTTTACATCTTGGTGCAACTTTACATCCTTTCGTGAGGGTGCAAAGAAACACCCAAAGTTCCAAGATTGTGCCTTGTTTTGAGGGTGCAATCTTGGAACTTTGGGTGCTACTTTGTACCCGCAAGAAAGGGTGAAAGTTACACCCTCGGGAGCAACTTTGCCCCCTTGAAAAAGGCGCCACCTCGTACCTTTAGGTGCAACTTTATGCCCGAAGGATGCAAGAATGTACCCTCTCTTGAGGATGCAATCTTGTGCCTTATTGGTATGATGTTGCACCTATGTGGTGCTTATTTGCTCCATGACTACTGCAAAATTGCTCCTTTAAAGGAGCAAGTCAGTGTCACTGCCTGCTCCTTTATAGGGGCAATATTGCCCATCATCTCAAGGTGCAACTTAGCATCACATAATCGGGTACGATTTATTTCCTTAACTACTCTAAACCTTGAATAGTGCGAACTGATGTAAGCCTATTTGCTCAGTATATAACTTATGTTGTTGTTGCACTCTGCAAAGTAAATAGGATTAGTGTAACTTGGATCTTGTGAATCATGAAATGTGTGTGCGTGTGGAATTTGTGAGTTGTGAAAATGTTAATGTAAAAGTTAACTTAGTTGTGTTTGAATAATATACTGAAACCAAAAATTTACCCAATTACCTTTTCAATAAGGTGAGCACTATATCTATCAAACAGTTAACCTTCTCGGCAAGAGTATACATCTGCATGAAGGAAGAGGTGAAAATATGATATATGCAGTTGTCTGGATACGTTTTATTCAAAACGTTCTTGAATGCGTACTTATTCACATAATCTATAAGAATAACATATGCTTCTTACCAGTACTCAAAGCATCTAAAACAAGAGCATGCTTCTGTACACTTCTAAAGTATACACCATTTCTTAAAAACAAAATGTAAGAGGATTTAAGAAGCTGTTTGTATGCATTCAAACGAATCCATATTTCTATCTAAAATCTAAAACGTGTCTTGTAAAAGGGGAATTCGTTTTATAATGACGATGCCAATAATTGTCTTAAAGTCCTTATCACGACATGTCTTGGAGTTCACGCTTATTGAAAACATGAGATTCTTGGCACGTAGATTACAACTATGGTTTAAAGAGTTAACTGAGATACGCATACCGTATACGGGCATTTCGATGAAAACATTTAAATACAAGGTACTGTAAATAATATGAAAATCAAACTTGATACCAGCCCTTATCGGCAACCAATAGAGACTATGGAGGACTGCAGTTATAATTGTGTTCAGATATTGTTTTGGGTGATACACGCATGCCGACTGATTTGGGATCAATTCGAGTCCCTCGAGCTGAGATTCCAGAACTGCAATGAGTAAACCATCATTATGCATAACAAAGTGACTGAGAATAATGCATGCACCAGTTTCTGTTTCGTTGTTCTATACACAGAAAGTTGTTTCGTTTTCCAATCCTGTGCAGGCACACAGAGATTTACAGAATTCAATCATCTTTGGCTATAACGCCATGGTCGCGTGCAAAATGAATGCAGCTTATCTAACTTAACCTGTAGTTACTGAATAGGGGACTACTGTATATTCAATTTATACATTATTAATCGGATGATAGAACCTGTCAAAGAGTAGACTGCGGATATCATATACCATTGTCAAATTCACTTTCTGTTCTATACATAGTATCAATGGAATGTTATGAACCACTTCAGCATTACCAATCATTATCATAATTTCCCTGAAACGGCTGCATTTGTATGAGCGGGAAGAGTTTGGCATCATACATAGCAAGAGTCGTGACTACAAAACTAAATACATGTATTATACAAGGTTTTAGGACACTTTGAATCATGCCCCCCCCCCAAAAAAAAAAACAACAACAACAACAACAACTTAGTGAAATGTTGTACAATGTATGCCCTACTTCCATTAACCTATGATCTTTGACCTTTGAATACATGGCCCGCATTTTTTTCAACGAATAGGCATTTGGATGCAACGTAGGTATTGTATAAAAGAAAAAATGTTTTAGGAAAATAAATTTAACCACTTCAGAAATGATTATGGAATAAATACCAAAATATTGACACGTTCACTTCTTCCGTAATGACATGACAGAAAACTTTCCTCACCGAATCGTTCTGCCGTAATTCATGAGCAAGTCATGGATATATACTTAGTTCGATTAAAAGTATACATTGAGTCATTGCAAAAGCATCTAATGAAAAGTATGCTTCAGAACTGCATCATTGTCACTTATTCTATAACACTAATAATATAGAGCTATTGGTCCGCCATACTGCCTAACAGGTCGTTGTCCTCCTATCACTATACCACGTTTGTTTAGCAAATAAGGCACAGAATTTAATTTTGCACTTGTTGCCAAAGACTCTAATCTTCTTTACCGCTATTCTCAGACATGTATGCTGGTGCTGTATGAATTAGAAACGGAAGCTTACAAATATTCACCATCTAACAAGGCAAAAGCAAAGTGATGTCTCGTCCACGTATCGACTTTGTGATTACAGAGATTTTCAAATGGCATAGGCCTAGTTCATTGACTTTTTGACTGTTGACGTAGTCGGACTTCACCAATATTAACACTTGGCAGCAATCATTAGATGATCTGAGGAGTGAATTTGGTGGTCATATAGCTCAAAAGTGTGGAAAGTTATTGAAAGAACACCAGAATACTATGTCGACAGTGTTTATCAGGTGAGATACAAACATAGAACAAGTTCCAGTGGTTTTCAGGAGGTTACTTTTCCAGCCAGGGCTATAGTCTAGCTGGTAAAATTGGGTCTTTGAGGGCATCTGGCGGCTACCCCCCCCCCCCCACTTCTTAAAACGTCTGGCAACGCGGCCATGCATATATCCTGTAAGTGTAAATAACAAGTTCCAGTGGGTTTCATTAGGTCATATTTTCAGCTAGGCTAGCCTGGCTGGAAAAAGTTGGGTCTTTAAGGGCGTCTGGCGGCTACCCCCCACCACTTAAAACGTCTGGCAATGGTCATTCATTTATCCTGTAAGTGTAACGAACAAGTTCCAGTGGGTTTCATTAGGTTACTTTTTCAGCTAGGCTAGCCTAGCTGGAAAAAGTTGGGTCTTTAAGGGCGTCTGGCGGCTACCCCCCACCACTTAAAACGTCTGGCAATGGTCATTCATTTATCCTGTAAGTGTAACGAACAAGTTCCAGTGGGTTTCATGAGGTTACTTTTTCAGCTAGGCTAGCCTAGCTGGAAAAATTTGGGTCTTTAAGGGCGTCTGGCGGCTACCCCCCACCACTTAAAACGTCTGGCAATGGTCATTCATTTATCCTGTAAGTGTAACGAACAAGTTCCAGTGGTTTTCATGAGGTTACTTTTTCAGCTAGGCTAGCCTAGCTGGAGTGGGGCCTTTAAGAGCGTCTGGCGGCTACCCCCCACCACTTAAAACGTCTGGCAATGGTCATTCATTTATCCTGTAAGTGTAACGAACAAGTTCCAGTTGTTTTCATGGGGTTACTTTTCCAGCTAGGCTAGCCTAATTTTGAGGGGTCCTTTTTTTGGCCCTCCTGGCCACACCCACCACCGATGACCAGCCAGACGTGCATTTCCATACTTAGGGGCATATGTATTAAATTGCTGTATACGTAAAAATTGGTAACCTTTTCAGCTAGGCTGACCCCCGCTGGCTCCCGGACTATTAGGTTCTTGGTAGATGGGTCCCAAACTGTGGAAGCATACTCAACAATTAGTCGAACCAACGTTTTGTAAGCTGTGGCTTTAACATCAGAAGATTTTATGCGAAGATTGCGTTTTAGAAATGCAAGCACGTTATTGGCTTTATTGACAGTATTGTTGATGTGTTGGGTCCACTTCAAATCAGAAGTGATGGTTACACCCAAGTACTTCACGGATTCAACAGATTCAAGAGGGGCGTTATTTAGATGATACACGTGTTGCACCTTTCTTCTTTTCCTGGATATTGTCAAAACCTTACACTTATCTGTGTTCAAATCCATCATCCATTTTTTCGCCCAGTCACCAATTTGTTTAGGTCCTCTTGAAGATTTTGCGTATGATGTTGATTGTTTGTTTGTTTGTTTGCTTTTATTTCTGCATTCAATCAGATGCAATTTGAATGCAAACTTCAAAAAGTACAAAGACAAAGAATAACAAGTGCAGTGAAATAAATCGATAACAGTACATAAGTAGATTCACATAGGTGATTGCATTGAGCAATGTAGATACACAGAAACATAAAATAAAATATACAGTATTTTTCAGTAAACAACAGAGATAATTGAATGCAGGAGACCACCATCATAAGCGATTAAGCTTGAAATGGATGGAGGCCTCATAAAATGACTATCCAACGACATAACTCTCTTGGAGAAAGGTGATCAGGTGAGTGCAGTGCAGTTGCAGGTGAGAGTGCAAGATGCAGTTGAAGGAAGAAAATAGAGATTGACAATAAGATGACAATCTATACTATAAATATTTGTTAGCTCAATTGGTTTGGAGAATATAATTGTATCAAATATCGTTTAAGTGAAGCTTTCAAAGAATAAATACTTGAACAAGACTTTATATTATCCGGGAGATTATTCCACTATCCGGACCCGAATGTCTTATAGATTTATGTGTCACTAATAATTTGGGATTCAAAAGGTGGAAATTTCTACATATACGAGTAGGGTACGAATGGACAGAAGTATTGAACCTAAACATGTTATCAAACGATGATGGAAGTTGATGATGTATATATTTGAACATAATTACTGCTACTTGAATAATATTCAAATCAAAAACCTTCAATGTTTTAAGCTCATGAAATAAAGAATCAGTATGAGACAGAAAATGCGATCCTGTACAAATACGTATAACTTTCTTTTGTAATTTAAATATAGAATTTATTTTGGTAGAGCCGCAAGTACCCCATACAACATTGCAATAACTTATATATGGGAGAATTAAGGAATTATATAATAGAAATAAAGTTGAACGAGGAAGAAAGAACTTCAGCTTGGAAATTATCCCTATATTTCTAGAAATACACGTTGTAACATGATGTAAATGCTCATTCAAAGTCAAACTTTCATCTATATATACTCCTAGAAATTTTGAATTCATTTTCTTTTCTAATGGGATATCATCAATTTTGATATGTATCAACGTATCTTCATTATGAGAATGAAGTTTGAAATGAATAAAATGAGTCTTTTTTATATTAAAAGAAAGTTTATTCGACTTAAACCAATTTGATACTTTACTAATTTCAATATTTAAAGTGTCATTTAAAATCTTAAGATCTTTATGAGAATAAAATATATTCGTATCATCAGCAAATAGAACAAAAGAGAGAAGAGAGGATGTATTTATGATATCATTAACATAAAGAAGGAATAATAATGGGCCTAGAATTGAGCCTTGAGGAACACCACATTTAATTAAAAGGGGGTCAGATTCACAACCATTATCGATTGTCATGTAGGAAATTGCATCATCGGCAAAAAGGCGAACCTTTGACGCGAGACCATCAGGCAAGTCATTGATGTAAACAGTTTGACATATATAACTTAAAATATTTTTTGAGTGGCGGCTTCGAGCATGGGATCAAAGCGAATAAGACTGTTGTGACTCCATTTCTCGAACCTCCTTGATACTACATGGTATTGTAGTAATTACTTCACGAAACATTCACATACAAGTGGGACCTTACAGAGCTTGTCCCCCAAAATACAGAGTATATGATGCAGATGGGTGAAAATGATCAAATTGCAGAATGAAGGGCTGAGATGACAAACCATATCAGAGGGAGGTGGGGAAAAGACAAATTGAAGGGAGATGTGACATGGGTTATAAGAGGACCATGCAAGTTTGCCGTTATTGAGATGCTTAGACATATTTGACTTCAGCTGAATAGTTACGTTTGTGGGTACAAAAACACACATTATTTAATATTGACCATTGATTAAAGGTAACATAATTATCATCAATCAACATAAGATGTGAGGAAGTGCTTTTCAAGTCTTTGCTTGAATACTAAGATAAACTGGGGGGAGATTTAACATAAATTGGCCAATTTTATTATTCAAAAGCTTAGGGGCAAGTTAGGGCCAGAATAAATCATAACATTGTTTTGTGCAAATGTGGTGCAACTGGGGAGAAAAACTGATTTCGTCCTCACGATTTTAAATGAGACTTTCAATGTAATCTGTGCGATTTCTTTTTGTATTCTCACCTTGTAATTTTTGACAAGTTTCGTAAAGTGAATACCGTTATTTCTTTGGGTTTTTTTTTGTCTCATACGCGCGCGCGCGCACACACACACACACACACACACTTATATGTATTTATAGGGAGGGGGATGCTACCCACAATGAGGCACCGCGCACCGCGCACCGCGCACGTTTGGGAAGGGAACTGTCTCTTGCACTATCATATATATATATATATATATATATATATATATATATATATATATAAGTAACAAAGCTGCAACAAAGTTCATGCTGTATTCACCAACGGTTTATTTCTTCACACAAATTTTCGGGCGTCTCGCCGCCCTTTCTCAAGTGTTGATCAAGTGTTGATCAAGTGTTGATCAACACTTGAGAAAGGGCGGCGAGACGCCCGAAAATTTGTGTGAAGAAATAAACCGTTGGTGAATACAGCATGAACTTTGTTGCAGCTTTGTTACTTATCTTTTTATCTTGCCAACACGTGGACTACCTTATCAACATATATATATATATATATATATATATATATATATATATATATATATATAACGAAGAATAAACCGGTAATGCAATATTTCGCCAATATAGAGTTTATTGAGCAACTCAAATTTTCGGTGGCTTCCATCCATCTTCTTCAGGAGTCTCGACGCATCGAGACTCCTGAAGAAGGTGGATGGAAGCCACCGAAAATTTGAGTTGCTCAATAAACTCTAATATTGGCGAAATATTGCATTACCGGTTTATTCTTCGTTACATTGGAGCCAATACGTGAATTCGCAACATGTTTGGACCTAGATTATATATATATTTATATATATATATATATATATATATATATATATATATATATATATATGTATGTATCAAAATATGAAAGATCTGCGTCGGTGTGTAGTAAATAGATATCAAGTGTAAAAACAGTCATATAAACACCGCAGGAGGACCATGCAAGTTTATTGTATCTTGGCAACTTATGCGTCTTCTCAGCTTCTCGCATCAAATTGTTTACGTTCAGATTTACTTTGATAAAGGTCCTTGACCGAAACGTCAGTCCAATTTTTTGGCTCCTGTGTTTATATGACTGTTTTACACTATATATAATATATATATATATATATATATATATATATATATATATATATATATATATAATATAGATATATAGATAGATATATATAGATATATATATAGATATATACATATATATGATAGTGAATCAATCCAAATACAATTTCATTGTATGAAACAACGATTCACATTCTCTGTGACCACTTAATCAAATTGAATGGGGCTTTCCGCAAAACATAGGAAAGGTGTTATAATTATATTTAGACCCTGGAATATCATTCAGACAGTTTATAATCATCATTATTCATAGCCTCCGGTGTATGGAAAAATCGTGGACTAGGAGATAAAATGGTATTGATTCATTCTACATCTCTTGCAAGAAATAGGGAGGGAGGGGCACGCTGAGGTCCGGCAGAAGAGAAAAGCAGCAGCAAAAACAAAAACAAAAACAAAAAAGACCAGAAATGAGTTCACATCCTTCACTCCCTATAAAGGGATGATACAGATGACCAGACTCCCGTTATAACGAAGTCCTCGAGACCCGCGGTTTTCTTTCGTTATATGGAAATTTCGTTAGAACTGAACAAATAAACAACAAAGTACATAGAGTGGACAATATTGCGGCCTGGATTCTTACTTCGTTAATTGCAACCGGAATTTCGTTATAACCGTGTTCGCTATAACGGGAGTGCACTTTATAGTATTGGTGAGGTTTGGGCATTTAACTTTTTGCCAGATACCAAGAAACCCTTATCAAATAGTACAGAGCATACCATTCTAAGAGGAATTCAAAGTTTATTTGATGAATCTTCTAATTCTGTTTTGAAATGGCTGAGACATCCACACACAAAAAAACACCAAAAACAAAGCAAAACAAAGAGATCGTAAAAAGGTGGTCCCACGTTTTATTCGGATTCCTCTGTTTTGGCTAATATTTCAACCATTTCAAAACCATTTTCATCAAATAAACGTTGAATTCCTCTTAGAATTACATGCTCGTTCATAAGAGGTTTTTCATTATCTCACCCAAATATGTTAGAAACCTGAAGTTAGGTTTACACAAAAATCATACGATCCCTCTAAAAGAACGTAGGTCAGATAAAGGGTCAAATCAGTGAACCCGTCACACAGCAGGCTTATACTTTCGTCACTAAGCAGGGCAGATAGATATTCGGCTATAGTTAAAAGACTTTTTTGGTTGTTTTTCGTCATACTTTTTGGGTCAGTAAAAGAATGAAACGGTGAAGTAAGTTTTCATCATCATTAGCGATTAGTACTACAGGTATTTCCATAACCAGCCGGATCCCTTTTAATAGCCAGATCTGCAAAAGATACCAAGCGTGTATGGTACAAACAAACAACAACAAAAGAAGAAGAAGACGACGACGACGAAGAAGGTGATGATGATAATGATGATGATCATGATGATGATGATGATGAAGGAGGAGGAGGAGGAGGAGGAGGAGGAGAAAAAGAGGAAGAAGAAGAAGGAAAAAGAAGAAGAAAACCTGAGGAAGAATCTCATTTTGACAATGTTTCAACATACAAATAATTTTTGGACGTGATACCGGATCTTTGTAGGGGGAGGGGGGGGGGGATGACAATAATACTTTATAGTTTAGCATTCACTGTATTTCGCAAACTTGATTGCACTCAAAAGAAACGTAAGATTGCGTAATCGAACACACACACACACACACACACACACACACACACACACACATGGACACACTTATTTGAATGAGTGATTCTGACAAACGGGATGTGAATCACGAAGGAAAACACTACGAGTTTGTATAGTTGAGTCAAAGACACACTTTATTATTATTTTCCCCCAGGATGTACAACAATCTCATGTATGCATGCTCCACGCCGCTCACACATGGGTTATAAATCACAATCACATAGGTCAACCGACTGAAATTTTGAAGCTTGCGATAGAAATTTGATAGGAAAACGAGTTCATGCAGGACAGTTTGTTACTAGAAGTTGATAAGTACTGACCGGTACACTATTTTGACACTGAAAGCTGAGTTTGTTTAAACACAGGTGTCAAAAGATATTATTGGGTTCATTTTCATCATGACTTTGCACGCCTCACAGAACAACCCTTGAAGGAAATAAAAACTTTTCAAGCACCAATATTATTCTGGTCCAAAACAAAAGCCGTAATCATGCGATCATGAAACTCGTGACTCCGTTATATTGTCATCAATCTTACGTCATTTCACAACAAAATAATTATTACCCTAACTCAGAGTGATCGATGGATGGGGGATACGTCCACAATCCACACATGTTATACGCCACCCCCTCATCTCCAAGGACACGTTGACTCACTTGCAATTTCGCCTTTCGTACGTGGCTCTATGCATTGTCGGGTGACAACAATCTTGTGGACTGACAACGCCATGCAACACAATGCACCTTCCGTGTTTGCTCTTTTCCTTTTGACATTATTATTTAGAAGCCATGCATGTTCGAAGAGTCAGGAAGACATAAATGATCTCTCAAAGGTTCCATGGTGCAAGGAAGTTTCTTCTTCTTCTTCTTCTTCTTCTTCTTCTTCTTCTTCTTCTTCTTCTTCTTCTTCTTCTTCTCCTCCTCCTTCTTCTTCTTCTTTTCAGCTTGCTTATTTTCAATCGCTGATGACCGGTTGCTACCTCTTAGATATAACACTTCCTTTTCAAATTTCAAACCCAACGTCGTAAACATTAATGATACAATACTCAATCCCCAGGGGATAACACGCCACACTTTTCAGTTAAACATCAGTAGTATAAAAATGCCCACAGCTAATTTTGAAACGACATTATTGACACTCATTAATTTTTCTTAGTGCATATCGCCATTCCCTTTTCAAATCCACAACATTTGATGCAGGCCTATTAAAGAATATGGCAAATGTAATCTTTACAACCAAGCCAGTAGAACAGTGTAAAAAAAGCAAAATAAAACAAATCACCCCATTTACACGAAACGCGGAGAATATAAGAGAAACAAAGTTGGTATTGTCATCCGTGAGTGCATTATGTGTTTGGTATCTTGAGCAGAACAGGCAAATTTAATTTTACGGTTTGTCTGTTTCACCTTTTCTAATCTCTGTACGAATATTGCACAATAGTGCAACAGTGAGTAGATTGCAACGCCAAGTGTATGATACATTGCACGGAAAAGAAAGAACACTGTAAGATTTGTCTCTGGCAAAAGTCGCAGACAACATTCTTGTGAGTCTGACATGATCTTCACGTAACTCGACGTGCAAAATACCGTCGACGAGCATCTGTTTCGGAACTCAGGATTCATTATCGAATCATTTTAAGCAGTCTTTGCAGAGCCCAATGCACCGTGTCATCTGATCATATAGCGCAATGATATTATTCTGTCTTTATCTAACATGAAATGTAGACAACGTAGTGATGTTATCCCTTTATTCTCTTTTTTTTTGATAGAGCATCTCCTCTTCGTTCCATTCATGCATCTTAATTAACATGCAAAATACTTACACTTCTACAAAAATATCTCTTTTGTCGGTGATATGAAAACAATATGGAACAAAAATAGAATAAAATATTTCCATGAACACTTTAAAGAAAAGATCGTAAGGAGACTTTTCAGACAAAAGAAAAAAAAAAGAAACCTGCTTTCACTTACCACTATAGTTGACAGCATTAAAAAGAATCAAAACATAAATATCAACATGAAACAGTCTTACTGTATATAACTTTTTTTTTCAGGTTTTCCCAAATCAGCAATACGACTCAGAATTTCAACCCTGCATCATAACGTAAATAGTAAACTTAATTTAGGAATTTGCGGTTCAATCAACACGGCAGCAAAAAAGGTACACAGCCCTTTTATCGAGTTTGAGCAGCATTTCATGCCCTGAATGACAGCATGGGGGGGGGGGGGGGGGAGTTAACACATAATGCAGAAACAGCAAACCTTCTCTCCATATTATATCAATAGACATTTAAATGGAATGATTTCTAAACACAATAACATATTGACGGCGAATCAAAATGTCAAAAACAGGTTGCAACAGGACGTCACATCACAAAAAGTATAAGTCGGAGAGTTTTCCCGATGTACTCATTGTTTCCGAACGAAATAGGGGTTGTAGGTATCCCATCGCTTACAGTCTTGGGGAAAAAATAAGATGAAATTAGAAAATTAAGTGAATATATATATATATATATATGTATATATATATATATATAATGGTATTTGTCATCACAGCTGAGGACGCAAATAATCGGGTGCACGTCAAGAGATCGACACCCACGAACCATACATGTGTACAGCCCACGAGTCATAGAGTCCAAGAGCCATCAGCCCACGAGTTATACAGCCTACGAGTCATGTACAGCCCACGAGTTCGACACTAAGCAAACAAGGTCCACGAGACCGACACATTAAGCCCCGTGTTGTAATGTCGAACTCATGGGCTGTTTTTACATATAGTGTCGAATTCATGAGCCTTATTTACCCAATGTCGAAGCCATGCGGCTGTGTAACTCGTGGACTGTATAATGACTCATGGAACCTTTTTTTTTTTCAATGTCAAACTCGTGGGCTGTATGACTCGTGGGTGTCGGTCCCGTGGGATGACCCGAAATAATCCTTCAAGAAGCTGATGTTGATGTTTGGCGGTGTATCACAAAACATAGCTGGTAGATTATAATGAGTAGGTACCTACTACGAGCATATTATGACGAGGTTAACGATGTTTCAGTTGATTCTTCCTTGTGAATATCTTGTTGACCTCGATGTCTGGAAGTCACAAGGGCAGTTTCATCTAGTCTATGGATTATTCAAAATTTGGTTGCGTCAATATGAGCAAAACTCGTGGCGGTCGTAACCTGCAGACAAAAAAAAAGCAGTCTTCACCATCTATAGCATTTTGTGGCAAGAATATCCAGTGTGCGTCTTGAAAAATTACACAGGGCAATCTCTCTTGAATCCCTATGATAGCACAAAATTTGATCCAAATGCTTGCAATGTTCTGGCGATTTCCAAAGAGGTGAAATATGCAGAATTCTTGAAATGCAATTTTGAATTGCATCGACTGCCACCTCGAACATTAACCTGTTTAAGACGTGTCCCGAGTATACTCTGGCTGACTTTTCGATTCTTCGCATGTATTGCGAATGAACGGTGACATATTATTATATATGAAACAGCTCTTAAAACAGAAACCTTACAAAATCAGGACAAAACAGAAAGGAAAACAACCACAATCAACGGTGGGATTGGACGAGTCATTACCACAAGGAATCTGCAATTTTAGATTGCACAACTGCATTGCAGTTAACATAGCTGACAATTCTATTCCATTGCATAGAAGTATCTGTAATCATTATCACTGATGCGTTCTCTTTTCAGGATTCCCAATCAACAATCACTGCATTTATTTATACATTTGTATATTATATCATGTATCAATACATATATCTGAGATATAGAATATTTTGTTTTCACTACAATACATTCCCACTTGAAAGGACCTAACAAAGTAAAGCTTACATACACAACCATGCAAAAATCTTCCGAATGATAAAAAATGTTACATTACACTTCGGAAGAGTTAGAAACATCAAGAAAAAATAACCACCATTGTCAAAGGAAGTGACGACGCAGCGCACAACATTTTTTTTTTTCGATCCCGCTGTTGCATCAAAGAAACAAGGAAACAAACGTATATCATATGAAGAGTTTTATTGCAAAATGAGCTAACAAGGATTATTCTAGAAGTGATGATTAAAAATATCCTGCATTTTCTTATTATTTTCTTTGTTTTTAGCAACTTTAATTACAAATATCTCAACTTAACAAGAATGGGGTTAGCTCGTCTTGCGATAAGACTCTTCATATATATATATATGTATATATGATAATTTAATATATTATATAAAATGAAACCAAAAACTGTTTCATCTGCTACTTTCATCTAATTTACGAATCAATTTGTGCATTCATTATTTTCACTCCTTTTATACCCTGAATGATCTCACAACACACATACACACGGCACATGCTGCTGAGTATACCCACCGTCTTCTATTTTCTTTTCTTTTTTTCTTGTTCTTGTTCTTGTTTTTCTTTTTCACAAATAAGCTGGGAACACGCTGGATAGAACAGTAACAGAAGTCATATACCCACTGTGAAACATGTTTTGCACAACTACTATAATATAACAGCAAATTACTGGGACAAAGGCGAGAATGTGACTTTAAGAACGATGGAAAGGTATGTGACGGAGAGGCACTTTAAATTTTCAACAGCAGAAACAAGAAGGTGTATATTGCACTCATAGCTGTTCGGC
This sequence comes from Diadema antillarum, assembly GCF_040938485.1. Taxonomy (NCBI): domain Eukaryota; kingdom Metazoa; phylum Echinodermata; class Echinoidea; order Diadematoida; family Diadematidae; genus Diadema; species Diadema antillarum. The sequence goes on from NW_027270896.1 coordinate 4,647,280, forward strand.
AAAGAGACCATTAAAAAGAAAATTACCAAATACACAGATAAAGAAACACACTTTCCAAGTACAATGATATCTTTTAGACACATCATCATGGCATTCTTCACAGGGTGAAACAATGGGAATGTTTTGGAGCTCTTATCAAAATTCTTGCCTGCACATTATACTGGCAGCCTACCTACATTGTATACGAAGACGTCATAAAGCATGCAAAAACGTCACCTTCTCTATACTCCAGAATAAATAGCCTACATCGTGACTGTAAATGTGTCGATCTATTTATCTATCTAAACGATTCGATGCATTCTTGTGGTAACACCTAATCCTATTAATATCACTGCATTTAAAGCACTTGTGCTAACTACGTTCCTTCAATATTTCCCACTTCCATTTGTTGTGTGCACCTTATTAAAGATGTGAGTTTTCTTCCATTTGTCTCCCTCTACAAACAACTGCTGATCTATCAGAAAAAAAGGGAACCACGGTACTCGAACCTGCCATCTACTGCTTTCCGGGCACCAGGCAGCGACACTACCACCAGGCTATCCCTGGTTGCCGGTAGCGACACGATGAACTTGGAACAAATCCCCAAGCTCCGAAATTCCGACATTGCTATGTTAAGTAGTCCAAGGCGGACAAGGCATTAATCTGTGTTAATGAAAGCAAGAGATCATTACTGAAAGTAGAGGAGTGAGTTTTCTTCAACTTGTCTACCTCTATACAAACGATACCATCAACTTATCGTTGTTGTTTGTTGTTGTTGTTTTTGTTGATGTTTGATGTTTGATGTTTGATGTTTGATGTTTGATGTTTGATGATGATGATGTTGTTGTTGTTGTTGTTGTTGTTGTTGTTGTTGTTGTTGTTGTTGTTATTGTTATTGTTGTTGTTGTGAGTGACGAGGAAGGATCTCTGTATTTACATTAACGTGAGACTGGTCGGACCATTCCCAGTACACCCTAGGTTTGGAATACCTCAAGTGATGAGACCAATAAATCATCCCGCCTGCATCTAAACACTTGAAAGTTGATGAGCGTCATTTCTTTGTCAGCTAAAAAGTAAACCCGCCCTCAGCTTATTTCTATATCTTATTATACACTTCCAACTGAAAAGTAAAACCCCTACCACTCTACGTTAGGCCTGCATGTTGTAATACGCTGAACTCACATCGAGCAGACGATAACTTAAGACGTAGTTGTTTGAGACGATTTAAGATACACGGAAGTTTGCCAGGTTGTAGTCAGCTCATGTGCCTAATATATGCCTGGAACAAATGACATTTCTGTTTTTTGCTTTGTTTTTTTTTTTTCTGAGTTGGTTTGGCACTTCATTGGTTTTCAACAAGACAATGTAATAAGCTTGCCTGACGTAACAATACATTTATGGAATTCATCACTAATGTTCAAACAAAGCATGATATGATGGGCAGGCGACCGGAATGGTCCGCCAATTATTAAACACGTTGGGAAACAGCATTTAATTATTATCTATTAGATGCATTAACATTATTTTGTTTAATTATATTTATATCGCCAAATACCAAGCCAGTTGTTAGGTGCATGCGCTGACAAGAGCCACTAAAGATTACATGAAAAATGATCATATCACAGATGCTTATCTTGGTGAATTAAATAAAATGGTTGTTAGTACAATGATCTTTCTCTACTCATGTGCAATGTGAAACTCCGAAACGAGCATATAAAAAACGGACAGAACGATGCTACAACAACAATAACAACAACGGTATATTGCTATTTATTGCAGATTGCACGAGATTTCGTCTACTAGTAATAGACCGGCTCGATAATGTATCAAGTTCTATGTATGCTTGATTGTATTTTGTTCACAAAACATGCCCTTGATAACCAAAACCCTTGCCGGAGGCTTGCCCCTCCTAGCAACATATAAATGAACTCCTGCCTTGTGAACGTAATTGGAGGAAGCCACATTAATGATGATTCTTCATTACTACGCTATAGGAAAAAGAAACAGCCTTGAATTGCAATACATTGCAAAACGGTCTATGGTCGAAGCTGTCGTGGAAGAAACTATATTTGTTTATATTAAGCATTAAAAAAAAAGATTCCCTGATGGATCAGAAAACAAAGTATATCAACATGGGGCTGAAGAAACTGCAGATTGAATACACTGAAATTCCCGATTATGGTAAAGTCGATAGCTTTAAACTCTCTTTTCGTACGTTTGAGAAGTCTGGATTCAAAGAGAGTCAAACGGAGCCAATAGGGTATATTTGTTACAGAATGATCACAAAGATCCATCGTCATGAATTTATCGTAAGATACAAAAGTATATCATCGGCCTTCCATTCCTGATGTTTGCAAAAGAGTCGATCTACCTAGCACGTTCTGAATCTGTGTGATTATGTTGAAGCAGCAAGCACAGTGAACGATACCATTGTTCTGAGTGGACCAATTGAACTTTAGTTAGATTTTGCGGGGTGGGGTTGGTTAGTTTTGTTTTTATACTTTACCTTCAATATGAAAGTTGTGTGTGTGTAGTCTTGCGTAACAGATGGGGAGACCAGCACAAAAAGATAAGTTAATGACGCAAGAGATGATGATGATAACGAAAATAATATTGATGATAATATTCATAATCATACCAATAAGCACGATAAGAGTTATCAAAATTTAGAGATAGATAATTCTTCCATGTTCTTGAAGAATGCATCATATATCATGCACATTTTTAGGAGAGGTAATAGGAAAAGAAAAACCCCTTGAGACGAATAGATGTCAACATTCAAGTGTCAGAAATACCTCAAAACAGTGTCGAGTAGATTATTTCACACGTCGAATCTTGCCAAGTTGTATAGTTGAAGTTTCGAAAAACGCATTTCTTTCATGAAAATTTGTGGGTGGGTATGGTTAGGGCTACTAGAGAGCAATATCAGATATATGTTCCTGAGACGTAGCCTATAAATTATCAAAGACAACGCACCTACAACGACAGCCTAGTGTCCGAATACATTTATGCTGAAAGAAAAAAAATCAGACATGGGAGGAAAATTTGGACGAAAACAGACCTTCTACCAATTTCTTACGACTGCTGGTGGTCATTTTCTTTATGTGTGAATGTGTGTGCGGTTATGTGTCCAAAACAGAAAACGGACTGGCTTGAGCACTTAGATGATGCTTTCTCTAAGAATAGAATATGTATGATCAGATAAGAAGAGCATTGCAGACGTGTGTGCAGCTCTTGGCCCAAGTTTAGGCCAGCGAGATTGTTGCTGGCTATAAAATGGCAGATAACATTTTACATTCAAAACAATGTAGTACATCGTTCGTCCTACGCAGACAATCTTCGGTACACATCATCACCACTTAATGTCCTTTCATATTCTCGAATGCTACTGAATTGATGCAGATCACACCGATTGCATGCCACATTGTAATTGGTAAGATAAGAAATAAAAACAAAAACAATGCAAGGAAGAGTGTACACGATTATAAAGATGAACAAAACTGTTCCTGTTTGACTCGATGTGCAGTGTCACAGACAGTTCTAGCTGATGAGTTTCGATCGTCCATTCGTTCCATGTTTCCGCACGTCATCCCGTCCACTTCTTGCAGAACTTCGAAATTTGCAGCAGAGCTTGGAGTATACTCAATCCGTGCTTCGGTGACACGCCAATTCCCGCCGCAAAAAGAGAGAAAGGGTCAGAGAGAGAACGATGGAGTGATGTGGGGGGAAGAAAGATAGCCCGGGGGAGTTGTCATGAAGACTTACATGTTTTCTTGGCGGACATGCAAAGCAATACAATGAGCAAGGCGGAAGCAAAGAGTTGTATCCCGCCTAACATAAGGAAGGACGCGTTGTAGCTCCCGAATTGATCGTAGAGCCACCCTGCAGAAAAGGAACCGAAGATAGAATGTTTTTGTTTATTCCTATTATAATGCTATATTTTACAAAGTTTATAGATTTTTAATTTTACTTCTTTCATTTGTATACAATTATCTAATTTTTAGTTTTCCCTTTTAACTGTTCTTTTGTAGTTTTTTTTTTTCAAGATAATGCAGAATATTCAATTTGCTGGACAACACTTGATAAAGATTATCCAGGAAATTAACTGAATTCTTTCAGGACACACCGATAGGTTGGAACGTGGTAACACCTGAAACAGAGGGGCACGAAAAGTTATGTCTAAAAAGTTCACAAAATTTTGATACAAAAGGAGACCGATAATCTGCAAGTTATCCCTACGGCTTGCACTGGTGTAGGTAGCCGCTTCAGTTGATAACTAACAAAACGATAAATAGTGGCGTGTCTCTTTTAAGGGTTTATTCTTTTCTTGACTCTTTTTGAAGTATAGTGTCTAGGCAACTTTAGACAACTTTTCCTTGATTTGATGTCAAAATCAACGACTTCTGTTCCTTCAAAGTGATAAAGAGTATTCATGATAACCTTGTTGATGAAGCCATGAGACATTCACCTGTTAAAAAGCCGGCGGACATTCTCCCTATTCCTGCAAACCCATAGGACCAACCAAGTGCGTTCGGAAAGCGCTCCATCCCGATCGTCTGTTTGACTACCACCACTGCAATGGGAAAGAAGACGCCGCTAGCCAGTCCGTAGACGAGAGAGCCGGCTATTAGCGTCCCGTACGTATTTAAAAAAGGGTCCAGTATCATGGGCGCTGCCGAAAAAAAGGAAGCAATTGTGAGCAACTGCCCAGCGGTAAGTAGCTTGTAGTCAACAAGAAGCCCGTGGCCAGCGCGGGCGATAATGTTCGACACGCCGGCGACCGACGCAATGAAAGTTGCTTGCATGGGCTCAACGCCTTTGTCGTGCGCGTGGGGCACGAGGTAGATGAGCCAGCCCATGTAGGTGAACCGGCCGCAGAACTGGGCGACCATGAGGATGAGGAAGCCGGCGTCTGTGAAGAGGGACAGGCCCAGGAGAGAGAAACAGCGCTCTCTGGCAGATTCAGCCTCGGCCTCCACCTCGTCTTCGCTGTCCGTTTCATTCTCCGCTTGCCCTTTCTCAAGATCGACTTCTTCGTATTCCATTTTGTCATCCGTTCCATCTGTGTCTCCTAACACACTGGTCTCCTTTACCTCCTCCTCTGTTCTCGTCCTTGTCTCTTCTACGCCTTGCATTTCAATATCCTCCGTGGATCTTTTCGCGTCGTGCACTCCGTTCACTTCCGGCGCAGAGTTGTCATGGGGGCGGTCTTCTTGAGCGTGCGTCTGGTCTCCATTGGCAAGGGAGTGCTGTTCATCGGCGGGCACTTGTTTGTATTGCATCTTGTTGCTACGGCGAGTCGGCGACGTCGAATGGCGCAGCGGCCGCAGGAGAACCCCGCACGTGCTCACGTGAAAACACAATGAGCCCATGATAAGAAGTCCACCCCGCCAGCCGTACGTATCGATGAGGAGCTGGGCCAACGGTGCTAGGACCAGGATCCCTACACCAGACCCGGCGTAAGACAGACCGTTGGCCATGCTGTACCGCTTGTCAAAGTACCTTCCGACCATCGTAAGACTAGGGGTGAGCGCCAGACCTAGACCGATTCCTGTGTGTTTATGATTATGAAAATTGACATAGCCAAATATCAGAATTAGATAAGGAATATTGTACATGTTTACCATCTTTTTATATATATTTGTCCCAATATTGAAACATTTTTCATGAAAATGAATGAAAGCATTTTCACCTGAAAAGACATTGTGGTGTACTACCTCCGGATTCTATGAAACATTTTACTCATTTTACACTGTTTATTAAAGGTAACTTAACCATGAAGTGTAGTAGTCTAATTTTTCATCCCACAGCCATTTTGGGTTCCCTTGGGGGAAACAAAAAGTTTTTAAAGCTTCTGAATGTTATATTTCTGACTGATTCTAAAATTGGCGACATACTTCACAAAATGCAATGATAATTCTAGGCCAGAAAGAATTGATTGAAAAATCTACTGTACAGGAATAAAAGTGAAACGAATAATTTCAAATTAATGACTAGGGCATGGTTACGCTTGAAGAAGAAGAGGAAGAACAACAACAACAGGAAAATGGAAATTTCAAGATGTCGTGCACAGTTATTTCAATGTAAGACGATGACATCGTCGTATTTGCATATTCATATTATTGGCTGTCCGAGAATTGTTTGTGATACCAGTCAACACTTAGCAATTCATTACTTTCCTTATTTTTGCACGATTTTCATCAAGGTTCCACTGTTGCTCTTTGCTCTTTCTTTATAGATTAAATTTTCACTGGTCTTGAATTGCCCGTTGAGACTCCATCTGCTTTCTTAAATTTCTGATTTATTCTTAAATTGGCGTGGTTTTTTCAGTTTCTGCAGGCTTTGGCGTTTGGGCAGATTGAAGTAATTCGACCAGTGCTCCAAATCTCCGACTCCAATAAAGACTATTCAGTTTATGTCAGAGATTCTTGTTTCTTTCTTAAATTGTTTGTTTTTTTCTGCAGGCTTTGCACAGATTGAAGTAATTCGACCAGTGCCCCAAATCTTCGATTCCAATAAAGACTATTCAGTTTAAGTCAGAGATACCATTTTGACGATGATAAGGGAATCACTCTGTGAAGAAAAAAAAAACCTACAGTCCCGACCTGAAGGTTTAAAGATGGGACACAAGTACGACAAGTCACTGTCTTACCAGAAAGCGACAGGCAGACGGAGAGCTCGCCTACTTCTGTTGTAAGCGAGGCCAGGATGAGCCCACCGCCTCCGAATAAGCCTCCCGCAATAGCGATGGGTCGACAGCCAAACCTGCGACAGAGGGGTCCGCTTATTAACCCTATACGAGAAGACAAATTTGAACAAATACGTAATCATAATATACCTCATTATTTCAGAATTGCGGCTTCTATTTGATCGATTATTAAGGCAGGGAAAGTTCTCTTTACTCAGCAAAAGTGCTAATGACCGCTATAAGGGCAGCCATAGGCCCAGAAAAATGACGTCATAAAAAATAGCTCCGATGTCTGCAGCGAGAGGTCATAGTAAACATGACTGCATTGGTATCACGTGTTCGCAAGAATGGTTGGTCGCCGCGAAATTCCAGTTAGCTCCACACACAAGACAGTTCGTTCTGTAATGGTTGTCATACAATCTTGCTAACTGCTTCAATCAAATAGACATGTATTATTTGCCTATCGCCATCCCCTACTCGGTATTACTTGCACGATACTATTGTCCGATATACCGAAACAAATGTTGACTGCTTTACCATCCGTGCGTTGATTCCTTTGCTCTCGTCCACACCTCGGGTCAAAGCATTATGGGTCATGGATTAATTGAACTGCGGCCTAGAGGCTACTCAATACTTGCATACTTACTATTTAATGGCATTGTATAATATTCGTCGATCCTTGATTATACGTGAAATAGCCATAACAAGCATGCGTATACTTCGGTGTTACTCGATGATAATCTCGGCGAAATGAAAAAAAAAATATTAGAAAAGAGAACTATCTGGAACTGTAACGAATACAACCGAATTTATCAAAATGTTTTCGGTGATTTGTTGAATACCAAAGAAAACTGACAAAATATACAGGATACTTAATTTTCATGATTTACCATGAATACTCACAATACATGTCAACGTAAAATCATTGCTTCATCTTCTTCCTTTTCTCATGTTTTCTTCCCTCAAGAATTATTGCGTGTCTAGATCATTTAAAAGAAGTATCTTCAAGCAAACGTGAAAACCGTGAAGGACCCAATGATGACCATAAAAAGTTTGCGGCGTTGACATATGGGCATTTCTTTACTTTAGTCATTCTTGCTTGGATCTGATGATTCTTACCCCTACACGCGTCTTCAGACAGATGAAATTATTGACTCAGCATTAATACTTTGTTACACTTACAGCCGACGTCCTCACTTTGTATATCCCAATCTACCCCCCCCCCCCCCTGATCTCATTCGTGGTGTGTACTCCGGGCAGGTCCTACATACTGGGGCAACTGGGCCAACTCATATCGAGCCCTGTAATTTGCCGGCTCTTGAGATGCATGCAACAAGGACCTTGTGATATGCTTTCGCATAATTTCAAACGTTCATACGCTTTGGGCAGGCCCTGTACTCTTTGAAATTCAAAATGTGTTTTGAGGAATCAATAAGGCCCGTGTCATAAATATCAATGGCAAATTCGTTGTTTTATGAGCCCTTTACGTTGAAACATTTATTAGTACCATGGTTACAATAATTAATTAAACAAAATAATGAAATTCTGAGGTGCATTATCCTTACTACAAGAATTCCTGGAGCATATGCATATTATGTTTTTCTAACACGACATCCGATTGGCCAAGCTCAACATACCCGTAAAGTCGGCGAAAGTGACGCACAGGGAACTGACCCATCCAATCAGAGACGTCGACACACCGAAGTAACTACGGAACGTTGGCAGGAATATCCCAAGGCACTTGGCTATACCCTCGCGGAAGATGAGTGTGCAGTGAGCTGCTAGCAGGATGAACCATCCGTACCCTGGTTGGGGGAAAAGCAATTAATGATGTGAGGAATTTCTTGTACCTTTTCAACACTCAGTCAGAGTGGTGAGGGGGCATTATGAAAACCCTGTTTTATCATAATGACAATAATAATGATAATAGACTACGAACCCTGCTCTTTAGCAGTCCCCTCCGTCTCCAGCAACTCTATTTCAGAATTAGCCATAAAATATACAACATATATCTGTATCTTAGTTTCTTCGTATTTTTTTTTTTTTGGTCACATTCATGTATTGATTTCGTGTCATTATGTGCATTCAAACGCTTCGTTGTATGTACATTTTGTTGGAGATGAAATAAATAACTTGAACTTTGACTTTAACTTGAACAATAATGATGAATACAAATAGAGTAAATAAAAATACACGTAGTTATCATCATTTTCATAATTATGACAAATACTTCTAGAGCTAATAATAACAGTTATCATTGTTAGTTTCATTATTATTATCATTAGTGTTATGATAACCATTTTAATTTTCATTACCGTTAAGATTATAATTGTAAAGATGAAGAAGAAACACGAAAGAAAGAAAAACAAAGAACGCAGATATGGCAAAGATCTACAGTCCTTAATCCCCCCCCAAGTTTTTTTTCTCTCTTTCTCCCTCTCTCTCTTCATCTTTGTCTCTCTCTGTCTCTTTATTCCAGTGTACTCCCTAGTAAATGGTTATTTCCATTAGTTCTCAGTTCTGTTAAGGCCCTCTGTCTCATTTCCCATCCAGTCGTGCTCTGGGACATAGAAAGATTATTTTACATTCATTTCCCTCTTGCCGTCTTGTGTTTTTCTTTCACATAATGGAGTCTTTCTTTTTGCAATTCCTTTAAGAGTGTTTTGCTTTATATCACTCGGAAGCATAGAAAAGATTCTTTCAGCAATTGTACGGTTTCTGCAGATATCACGAAAGTGGAGGGGGAAAATGAACCGGCAACTGCAAAGGTATACCAATCCCGTTTCGGGGCATTTTTGGTTTACAAACTGGTTTTATTTCGTCATCGTTTTTAAGTGCAACAATTTGCAATGGTCACCGGTATTGGCACTGTTGTCACCAATTGTAAGGGCTCGGTCACACAGCCCCAAAGTCGCGTAAACGCATGAATCATGCAAGAAATTTGCTTGTGCGTGCTTGTCCGTCGAGAATTTTCGCTGATTTACGCGATGAAAATCACCGATGAATTGCGCAAGAACTACGGAAAGATCACCCAAAAATCACTTACAAACCACGCACTTTCAGCGCATAGGCACGCGAAGGCCCCAAACAGTGCGAGGTAGCGCGACGACTGAGGTCCACGGAAAACCATGCATAATCTGCGCATTGTCACTAATGAACTGAGTATAAATCGCGCATGATTCGCGCATGAACGCGATAGCGGTAACATTTTCGCGAACGATCACTGATATTTCACGCATACATCGCGCTTTTTTCGCGTAAGGACTACGCAAACTACGCAAAAATTAGGTAAAACAGCGCAATACTGCGTGAACTTTTACGCGAAGCCGAGTTTTGAGCTGCTCAAAACCTGGAATCGCGTAAAGCGCCGATCCGGCGCACATCGGCTGACACCTAGGAAGGTTCCATGTCAGACAAACTCATGAAATGCGCAAAGGCTCGAATTTCTTACGTGATTCATGCGTTTACGCGACTTTGGGCAGTGTGACCGGGTGCACGTCACGAGACCATACAGCTCACAAGTCATACAGCCCACTAGTTATACAGCCCACGAGGTCGACACTGGGTAAATAAAGCCCACGAGTTCGACATCAAGTAGATTAAGCCCACGAGTTATACAGCCCATGAGTTCGACACTACATACAAAAGGTTCACGAGACCGACACTATGAAAACAAAGCCCACGAGACCGACACTACGCTTAAAAGGCTCACGAGACTGACACTAGGCATACAAAGCTCTCGAGACCGACACAAGGCAAAAGAGGCTCACGAGACCGACAGAACGCATATCGCCACCTATAGACCAATTAATTGTATAGGGTGTCCAGATAATGGCATAAGGAAGATATGAGAGATGGAAAAGGAGAGCTGCTAGGGGATTACCCCGTCACTTGCCCTTCCCTCACCCCCTGAACTGTTCAAGATCTTTAATTGTGTTTGCGTGTTTGAGTGTTTGTGAAAAAAAATAAACAAAATTAAGTAAAAGTGCATCAGATGTTTCAACATTAATTTCGAAAAATGCCAAAACACCGTCCTTTCCCTTTCCACAAAACATATACCGGTACGCACCTGCTTAGGGGAAAAAAAATAAAATAAAATGATGTGGACATTCAGATCAACCAACTAGAATAATACCCAGGTGTGAAATGAAGTTTACAAGAAAATATTTCACAAAATGGTCCATGTTGCAGTGCACACTTGCTTTATATGATGGGAGGGGAGTAATCATGTGCAAAGGTGCTGATTTAGGACAAATTCACAGAAAATGATATAATCATCTATTAAGGTAGCTCTAAGGATTCGGAAAAAGAAGATGCATCCATGAAAACAGCTACTGTATTCTTTTTCATAAGAAATGTACCGTTTTGAGGAGAATAATTTTACAAATGCAAGCCACAAATCCAAGTGAATCGCTGCGATATAAAACCTTTTCATCCTTTAAAATGTCATACATTATAGTTACAGAAAAAAAAATACAAATTGAACTCTAAGCAGGCGGGTATGAGCAGGAGGATAGGATATCTAATAAGGAATACTTAACTAGTGAAGCGAGAAAGAAAAGAGCTAAAAAAAAACAAACTTACATCCTGTCCACCGTCTATCTAGGAATTGGGAAAGCATATAAAATTACACCATACATTGTTTTTGTCCTCTATTGTTTTTTCATACATTTTTCTTTCTTTTTTTTTTGGTGGGGGTGCCCATGAAGAAGACAATATTATTCTTTAAAATAGATAAATTTGTAACAATGTCGCTCACCGTAGCGTGACAGAACTGCCCTCTAAAAGCCACACGTGTAAAAATACATAGTTACTTGATGTCGTTGATATGTAGATGGTGCTGTTCAATTAGTTACAATCCCTCGCTCGATAGCGTGACGAAATTGCACCCGCCGGTATGTAATTTTCCCCTTCATGGAACACCCTGTATATGTAATTGACATGTAGATGGCGCTGTTCATCCTGTCGGTCTCGTGAGCCTTCTTTGCCTAGTGTCGGTCTCGTGGGCTTTCTTTGCCTAGTGTCGGTCTCGTGAGCCTTCTTTGCCTAGTGTCGGTCTCGTGAGCCTTCTTTGCCTAGTGTCGGTCTCGTGAGCCTCTTTTGCGTACTGTCGGTCTCGTCGGCCTTTATTGTGTAGTGTCGGTCTCGTGGGCTTCCTTTGCTTAGTGTCGGTCTCGTGAGCCTTGTGTGCGTAGTGTCGAACTCATGGGCTGTATGACTCGTGAGCCGTATAACTCATGGACCTATTTTTTATGTCGGTCTCGTGGACCGTATGACTCGTGGGATGACCCCGTGTGACCGGGCCTTAAAGCGATGAGATAATTGCCTCATGTGGTATGCATCAGCGGTTATGAACCATTTTCATGCTTCGTAGTCACAATCACGCTTGTAATAGCTCTAACACGATCCAGTCTTGTGCACGCTATTATACAATAATCACATTTTATTTTGAAAGCAAATGAAAACTAAGTCACACTTGCGGTTCACCTTTAGTTTAGATTATACAGATGTATCTCGTTTTATTTTTTTGTAATTTCTACTTAATCTGATCAGAAATTTGTTATCTGCTCTTCTTTTCTTCTTTGAAAAAAAAAACACCCTGATTTTTCGGGGCTCACAGCTAAACAAGCTTGGTTTAATGTAGTTTTTACTTTGATGGAAATAAATAAACTATTGAATTGAATTGAATAGGTCCTGTCACACTCCTCTAACATTAAACTGCATAACTCGAAAAGTAAATCGCCATACTTTGATAGTTATCATCGAAAGTATAGTGTATAATGTGTGTAGGTTTATTTTTTGTTTAATATTAACAAAATACCCAAAAAAAATATGTAGGCCTAATCTAGTTCACATGAGACGTATGGAATGAACTGAACTGTACTGAACTGAAATCAATTCAATTTGATTGTATGTGAACACTAAACTGCCACAATGACAGCCATTCTCACCAGTTTGTTCGATACTATCCCATTATGTCAGCTTGAACATTCATTTCTTGTCTTTTTAACTCATTTCCTTTGATGTCAGGTCAATTGATTTTAATTGATGTCTTTCAATTAATTTCATTTAATCGCCTCGGATAAAAGTGTCATTTTTGTCACAGTATACTGTATAACTGATATTCAAGGTTGATAGTGTAACGGTTTTATATTCATACGTATATGATTAAGTATAGCGGTCAGTACTGTGTTGTGTTTTTGTTATGTAAGCTAGGTAACATGCTCTGTTGTGTAAGCTAGGTAAGCTGCCAGCTCAGCGTCTTCTCTGTCTCTTCTCTTCGTCTTAATTAGCTCGTCTATTGTCTCTTATGTTGTTCTTTGTCTCTCGCCTCGTCTCCCTCTCTCCCTCGCTTATTTTGTCCTTTGTTCTCGTCCAGCCTCTCTCTCTCTCTCTTCCCCTCTCCTATGTTGTTCTTTGTTTGTAATCCGGTCCTCGATCCTCTCTTCCCCTCTCCTATGTTGTTCTTTGTTCCCCGTCTAGTCTCTCTCCTGTCACAAATGTACACACTCAGTAGTTATGTACCTGTATGATGTACTGTATATGCATGGTTGTTTTAATGTGTATGTACACAGGTTGACCAGATTAATGGAGAACATTCTATGTGGTATAGATATAGTACATACAGGCTGACCAGATCAGTGGAGAATTTTCTAGGTGGTATACAATGTAGCTATACAGTACATGCATGTAACAGGAAATACATTATAGCTCACTCAATCTAGAATGATTTCACCCATTCCAGAATGTTCTAGGAAGTGCTTACATGTTTGGCTGAGTGAGGCACTGTCCCTGTAGCCCAATGTGATTGGTAGTTAATTTTGGCAATGATGTTATGCAGGGAGTCATCCAGGATTCCTGAAACTAGGACTTGCTAGTATGTTCAGGTGTGTGGCCCCAGATTGGAGAGAGTTACAGAATGTGCTAGAAGGGGGTGAATGGATAGTATATAAGCCAGAGAAATTCTGCAGTAGGCAGAGTACCCAACACCTCTGCTCTGAGAGTTACGTCACTTCTGGCTCTGAAGCGACTTGTTATAGTCAGTCCTGTGTTACCTGCTGACCTGTTATGTTTGTGGAGATAAGGCCTGGGAGACATTTTGCCTGCAGATAATTAATTTGCCTACATTGGAAAAGCTGTGACGGGCTGGATTCCATGCTGAACATTTATTGAGCGAATCATCATTCAACGCATCGACTGGACGTGGTCGTCATAACGTTGGATTCTGCACATTTCGCTGTGGACATATACTGTAGAGTTATAACGTGGACATCTGATACCGTGGATATATAACGTGGAATATATATTGTACCGTGCGCCTCTGGATTTACGTCGGAGGTATCATTCTTCGGTGCATCACGGATCATTCATTTGTGCATCGAGCATCGTATTTGGACATTTCCAGGGATATTGCATGTAATGCGTGTAAGTGATTCCATTACTGACTTATATTTGTTTTAAACGATCATTATTGTACTGATGTGAAACCGATTACCAGTCTGTACCCACATTAGTTGATTGTTTCTTTTGTGCGATCATTCTCAGTGTGATTTTGGTCGTAACACTCCTCTTCTCCCTTCTTGTTTTTGTTTCTTGTTTACGCTGGGTCTGGTGTGTCTAATTTGACCGTCTGCTTTGTAAACGTGATTGACAGCTAGCCACACTGACGGTCACTGTCATGTCCACTATAAATAGAGCAGGGTTTCCCTGTGTCAAGGTCTATGGTCTATGGTCTATGGACCACCTGCTTCAGTATGTCAAAGACACAAACCAATATTTTAGTCTTTGATTTTTTTCTACCTTCTCTCTCTATCCCACTACCTACATTATACATAGGTCTAATGTTTGTAGAGGCTTCTCACTCGATTGCATTTATTATCATGTTTAGGCTCTATTAACTTAGAAGTATACCCACCCACTGGGAGAACTCCACCCTCGTGTACCATCGACATACTCAACACCGTCTCTGTTTTTTATCAGTACCATGGCACTCTACTACTTGTATTCAACGCCGTGCTTTGTTTTTATACCGTTATTTTTCTCTCAGACCTGCGGATCATCAATGGCTCGTGATAATGCCTAGTATATGTGACTCATTTTTCACATTCCTTTTCTTTTGTAACTTTGGTAACGGGCTGATCTTTCCACAATAAACCTGCGAGGGTGTCGATTTAATAATAGATAATAATAGTGAGACTCTTATAAAGCGCACATTTCTACCTAAAAAAGATACTCAAGGCGCTATAGAACAGAGTACATATTGTGTCACGTTACAACAGTATCACAGAAAATAATAAGACAGTAAACCAACAAACAATAGGCCTATATACGTACACATACCATACATACAGGTATACAATATTGTCAATTCAAATTAAAAATATATGTCTATTTAGTATTAATTAAGAAAATAACGTAATCGTCTATTAAGGTAGCGTTAGGGATTCGGAAAAAAAAACCCAAGATGCATCAATGAAAACAGCTATTGTTTTTCACGAAAAAATGTACTGTTTGGAGGGGAGAATAACACAAGCCACAAATCGAGGTGAATCCCTGCGATATAAAACGTTTTAATCAGTTGAATTACATTATAGTTACATAGAAAATTACAAATAGATCTTACTCCAAAACGTTTAAGCAGGAGGGTAGGGTATCTAATATAGCCTAAGTAACTAGTGAATCGAGAAAGAGAAGAGGTAAAAAGGTACGTCCTGTCCATGATCTTCTTGCTAAAACCGGGAAAGCCTATTAAAAATAACACGATGGCATTATCAAAGCTCTAAAATTAATCCATACATCGTTCTTGTCCTCTTTTATTAATTCATTTGTGTGGTTTTTTTTTTTCTTCTTTTTTTTTGGGGGGGGGGGGGGCATGAAGGATACAATTCTATTTTTCTAATTGATAACAATGTCGCTACCTGACAGGCCTGGCCCCCTAGAAGTATGTAGAAGTACATATTAATGTCGTTCATATGTAGATGGTTACCATCTTTCACTTGATATCGTGACGAAATTGCACCCGCCAGCATGTTATTTTTCCGTTCATGGAACACCCTGTACAGGTAATTGACATGTAGATGGCGCTGTTTATCCTGTCGGTCTCGTGGGCCTTCTTTGCCTACTGTCGGTCTCGTGGGCTTTCTTTGCGTAATGTCGGTCTCGTGAGCCTTTTTTGCTTATTGTCGGTCTCGTGGTCCTTCTTTGCCTACTGTCGGTCTCGTGGACTTTCTTTGCTTAGTGTCGGTCTCGTGAGCCTTTATTGCTTAATGTCGGTCTTGTGGGCTGTGTTTGCTTAGTGTCGGTCTCATGAGCCTTTTGTGCGTAGTGTCGAACCCATGGGCTGTATGACTCCTGGGCCGTATATCTCGTGGGCTGTATGACTCGTGGACCTATTATTGATGTCGGTCTCGTGGACCGTATGACTCGTGGGTGTCGGTCTCGTGGGATGACCCCTAATTTAACACCTAGGCCGATAAGTCACTAGAGGCGCCTGCCCCCGGGAAAGGCCGAGACTTCACCGGCGTCGGCCGGTGGGTCCTCTACCTGCCTGGCCGACGGGAACGGCGTAACCCTGCATTTCTCTCGATGCAGGAGTAGGCAGATGACATCATTTCCGGAACCCTGTCCCTTTTCCTTCCGATGTACATACAATGTATATCACTTGTAAATATGAAAATAAATGTCACTGTTTTTTTTATAAATAATTAGAAGTAACTTAGGTTTTTATAATTTTTATAAGGGTATTTTTGAATAATTATATTTTTTGGAGCAAATTGCTCACCCGGCAGAGAGCTCCACAATTCAAAAGAACAGCAACATGTGTCAAGCAGATTACTGTGAGTGAGATCGAGTTCTGGGATTAGTGTCAGACTTCGGCAGATCACAAGAATGACAATGTTATACCGTGTACATGTATTGAATGTCATGTGGAGCAGGCGAGTGTCATGTCGCCTTGATAAAGTCATTGTGAACCGGAATCTTGAGTTTTAGTGCAGTCTGTCATGCTTCAAATTCCATTCTACAGTCCGTGAGGCCCGCTACCAACCTCATCTATCACGAAATCTCAAAAGGAACAATACATGTCTTCTCACACTTCTCCGACCCAGTACATCACACTCACAATCTCCTAATAACTATACCACATACGCCTATGTTCCAAAGAGAGACCCCGTGACAATAGCATAGCGTCATACCTTGGTCAACAGTAGATATGATAAAATCAGGATTCGTGTATTGTAATCAATGAAAATACTCTTTTAAAGTTGTAGAAAGAAGCATACACAAACAGAACGTCCATTAATTGTCTGCTTAAAAACAAAGATACTTTGATGGATAGTCACATTTTAGAAGTACACTTATTTCCTTATACTTACGTCATTTCTGTTTGCTGCTTACCATACATGTATCATAAAGCACCACCTCTTTGCATTATTTGTCATTCTACTTAGTTGTGATTGTGGTGTTTTGGGGTTTGTTTGTTTGTTTTTTTGCTGGCGTGATTATGTTTGTAATTATATACTAATGGTTATGTGTTTCTAATGTCCCCTGCTTCCTGCTTGATGAAATTTAGAAAGTATAGATATAACAATTATTACTGGCTACCGTTCTGTGTGGCAATTCATAACACAATGTAGGGCCTACTGTAATTATGTCACACATGCATATGTAATGAAAATTATTGAAATTGCAGAAACTGGCTATAGTGAGTATCATATATGTATGTATTGTGTTTGATTATATTGCTAAAAAAAAGGAAATGTAAATGATGCCATACAGAGTGTAAATGTATCAAATCAAAATCAAATCAAAAATTGATACAATACACTTCGTTATTTCCCTTGTCATGGAACCCTCACCCTTAACCATGATCAGGGAGAAGACAATTGTTGCATATGCTTTTGAAGTATCTATTAGGCCTACCTCCATCTGGGGCACGTGGCGCTGTTTCCGACTTCGAGTCCTCGTCGGGGGATGCCCCCTTTCCCTTGGCCTTCTCTGGCGTCGTGACCTCGTGACCCGCGCCGAAACCATTGCTATGTGACCCAGTGTCGCCATTGTTGTTGGAGCTGAACTCTTTCGGGGACTCTGACGGGAGTTTCGCGTATTT
The DNA here is from genome assembly GCF_040938485.1 of Diadema antillarum. Classification (NCBI taxonomy): domain Eukaryota; kingdom Metazoa; phylum Echinodermata; class Echinoidea; order Diadematoida; family Diadematidae; genus Diadema; species Diadema antillarum. The sequence continues at coordinate 4,665,054 of NW_027270896.1, forward strand.
CAGGAAACCTCTGCGAGAACAGTCACACAAATGTAGCAAGTTACAAATAATCGTGTCCATTTTTTGCTGTCTCTATTCGGGTAAGACAATAAATATTTGCTAACATTCCGCTGATCAGCGTTGACTCGAAGTCCTTCCGAAGTTTTGCACTCTCTATTGGAGGTCGAGAACCTCTGAGGATAAAACTCCCAATCATTAATTGAGTAAAGGTGCGAGTATTAGAAAACACACATACAACATGTCCAGATCACTCGTCCACTTTAACCACAGCACTCCCACTAGAGCTCAACGTTCAAATGTATCTTTGTCACGAACATTACATTATGCAAAGTGACATGCAGGTCAAAATCACCGAAGTTTGTCTGTATACGATAAACTCCTCCTCCAACGTTATATTTGTGTAAATTCAACAAACATGAACATCAATTCCACGGGGTTTGCGGTAAGAATTTATGGTCTATACGTCATATTTTAGTCGCAACTATTCTTGAACTGTGGTTTCCTTGTTCTTAGTTTTTCATGTACTTTTCTTTCATTCAAAAAAAAAAATCCTTAATCGGATGCGACGGATGGTATAACAAGTTGAGGAAGATTAATGGCCTGAAACCTCAAATGAATGTCTCATTATTCTGTTGGCTCTTCTCTCTATGTGTCCGTGTGTGTGTGTGTGTGTGTGTGTGTGTGTGTGTGTATGTATGTGTGTGTGTGTTTGTGTGTTTGTGTGTTTGTGTGTGTGTGTGCGTGTGTGTGTGTGTTTGCAGTTGATAAGTCGACCATAATGGTAAATCAAAAAAAAAATAAAGTTAGGATTGAGTGTTTAGTATGATAGCTACAATAAGGGCGCTAACACACTTCCAAGGTGCTCTTACACAGTGGTGTCAAGGAGTGAAAATTCGATTTTCATGCCGCACTATCCAATACTAGCAAAATAAAGAAATCAAAGATTTTCTTCTTCTTCTTCTACAGAATGGGGAAAACATGCACAAAAGCAAAGTCGAGCATTAATGATATCCTAACAATGTTTCAGACGTATTATACTACAGTTACATGCTAGGTCTAATCTGAAAATGTTGGTGACTTCGATTTGGGTGATTTTGAAAATGCCACGTGCTTTCATTTTTTCAAAAGTAGAAGTGAAGCATATTATTACACTCCACTGCTGGCCACTTTTTCGTGACTGTGATCTCTAGTGTGGCGAACACTTACACATGCAACCGGTCCAGGATGAAGCTAAATCACGAAGCCATACGTCATGAGCATCTGATGGAAGAATGCAACTCTTGGCAAAAAGTGGCGTCGCCGTGAAGGGCGCATAATTGTGAACAGAACTAGAGTTGGCAAAAGGTCTGGAAAGCTGACAATAAACAGCCAATTCTAAACAAAGTCCATCAAGTGTGAAAGACACACGCACACACATACACACACAAGAAAAAAAATGTGGAATTTGCCCAAAATGCCGTCACGATTCACCTATATACTGCGTGATGCAAGGCATTCATGTGTTCCCTTATACTCGTCGCTGTGCAGCTTTACATTTTTTATATACTACTGCCAGTATACTGCTTGGTGTCATTTCTAGGGGTCAGAGTCATGATTAACAAAGAATTGGTAATTCGAACTTGATTATGAAATATCACCACAAGTCGTCCAAATATATATAGCTTACCAACGAAAAGTACGCTTTTGATTCCATTGATGGATAATGCAGTGTACGTGTATATTCCTTCTTTAGAAAGGAATTTATCTGCATTCTTGAATTAATTTCCTTTAAGAACAAGAACAATCAATTGCTTTCTTCTGCTCTTTTCCAAGGTTGTTTCAAATAACCATTTCTCTGTAAATATATACTCTAAAAAGCTAATATCAAAATATCGTCGGCTTTGCTCTCTGTATTAACATAGATTTTGGAGGGAATTTTGTGTCCATACATTGCTGGAAGCAACATTTGCCTGTAATTTGAAGTCAAATATGTGTTAAAAGTACGGTAAATGGTACAATTATGCAGAATGACATGCTTATTGAGCTTTTTGAAAATATGGGCATTAGTTCTTAAGTATTGACAGCTGAATCCTGATTGGATATTACTGGTTGCCATGGCCACAGGAAAAAAACTTTTTTGAACAATAATCAATAGAAATGTTTGTTTTTAATTCACCTATCTATAAAAAAAAAACTGAACAAAAAATACCAAAGTTTGCAGCAGTTGGAGGCATTTTTGGATTATCAATCACCTGTATACATCTGGTTACCATGGTAACCATGCACAATATTTTAACTTACAATGTATCCCATTGTTTTGCTGACATCTCTAGCAACATATATATATATGGTTTTACGGTGTTTTGAGGAATTATTCATGAAATGACTGCAAAAAACTGTGATTATGTTGTGATTTTCAGTGCCAGCCGTAACCGACCCCAGTCTAGTTTCTAGTCGTTTTTATTTCGTTTTCATCTCTCCGAGTTGCAGCTTGCGCATGTGTAGAAGCCCACTTTATTGTGCTAAGCCGATTGAAGGCGCATACCAAGTGATTGCGACGCCCGAACGGTTTGGGGTCACAATCACTGGGTATGCAACCTCACTCGGCTTGCTGCAACTCGGAAAAAATATACACGAAATAAAAACGGCTAGAAACTAAACTATTCTGACCTCAGCTAGTGAGTTTGCTGGCAAAAACCCTTGTTTGCCGAGGAAAAAGTCTGCGTGCGCTAAGACTACTACACGCAGCACTGGCGCCTGTAGCAGTGCTAGTGGTGCGGGTAGTCTTGGCGTGCGCAGACTCTTTTTCGAACAATAAGGTCTTGTCGCAACTAAAATGGCCTGTAAAATTTTATTGATACCACAATTTCAACTCACATACTACCTGGGGGTGTTCCTGGAGGTCCCATCTACCACTCTGTGTGGTCAAACCTTTTCTGCGGGGTGGGTTGAACGAACTCCTTAATTAAGGCCCGTACAGGAATTAGCGCCTTGACTATACCATTAATGTGGCGTGGGTGTGGTTATGTTTGCTGTCTTATTTTCTTATTTTTTTGCTAGTGGAGTGTTTTTCCCCTGACGACTGGGTAATGGTCTGACCGCCCCCAAACATCTGTTTTTTCTTCCTTTACCTACCATGCTTAAGTAGGTTTATAGCTTATTTGTCAACCACTTCACTGCATATAATGGATATTTGCCAAATCCCCTGTGCATGATTTGCAAATTTTGACATGATCAGGGTGACCTTTGACCCTGTAAAAGGTGGAACAGTTAGGGCAGCATTATCAACAGGTATAGGTGTATAGATTTGACTGTGATACATTTACATACCAAATTTGAAAAAAAAAAAAAAAATCGGTCAAGAAACAAGGCCAGCGTCGCACACACAAGCAGACCCTGTTAAATTTACCTGTTCATGTATAAAGACGGAACAAGCGAGGGCACCACCACTAAAAACAATAGGCCTCTTCGTTTTACCATAATGCACCTTCATGCCAAATTTGAAGATGATCTAAGAAGAACTGCAGCCAGTATATAGCGCTCACAAGAAAATCTCTGCGGCGGACGCGGCGGCGAAATCCATAGTATCCTCCGAACTCTGTTCGGGGGATCCAACAAGAGTACTCAGTAATTATATAACATAATGATTTCTTTCCATCAACCAAATGGAACATTCAAACATCGGCTCTTAAGTGACGTCACAAATCTGAAAAGGATTCATGTTGTGATTCTCATCATCGTTGATGAATCGGCTGTTGTTCACATGATCATGTTGAACTGACAAGACACAATTAGTAGTATGTATAAACCTGAAATCAAAGTAGCATAGAGGTACAAACTAAAGTTTTGTTGAAGTTGCCGACGCCTCCTTTAAAAGACCCCTCTTGAGCAGCCCCATGTAGTGCTGAGTATACATGGTTTCTAATGCCATGACTGCATTAAAAGCATTGATGTACGCTGATAGGCACGCCTCTTTGATGTGCCATTTTACCTCTATTCCTGGTCACAATGCATGAAAATAATATGTAGAAACCCATTCACAGCGCCATAACAGAATTGGCTGAATGAAAAGGTGGTCTGCCCTTTAAAAACCTCAGGGCGACGATGAACTTATGCGATAATGATTCGAGTCTACTTCAGCAAGAACCACTATTCACGAAAAGGTGAGATTTAGGAGACAAAAACAGCGCAACGCTGTGGGCGATTATGTATAAAGGGAATCTGTTCACATTTATCAGGTACATTATGGAATATGGCGCCTCACTTTGTCAGTAGGATTAAAAAGGGGGAATGGAAGGGGGATTGTGGCTTGTAGAGAATTGAGCTGGCAGGTAGAAGGTTACATGAAGTTCAGTCAGCGCAAATGACGAATTTCGTCTGCCGAAAGTTGGGAGAACATTTTCGCTGAATCGGATGCTTATAACATCTTTCACGCAACTTCGTCGATAACTTCGCTAAAAGACAGAACGGAATTTTCTGAAGACTGCATAGCTTTTCTGTCTTTCATCTCTTGCGTTTTCGCTCCTATGTATTTCTTTTAACCTTACCAACACACCTGCTCCTGTGAGTCGCTTCCGTAATAGAGTATCGATCGAAGCAAGCAGTCTCCGCTGGGCGGAATAAATGCAACATGCACGAAGGAAGGAGATTATACGACTACTGCCTGCGGTTTTGGATACTGCCCGATATAGACATGAACGTATTGTGACACCTTTTTTCCTGTCACTTGCTGTTGTCCTTGTTGTTGTTTTGAATTTTTTGTTTTTTCTCAAAACTGATGCGAATGATGAAGTATAATCAACCAGTAAATCCATCTATATAGTAATAATAATGATTATAATAACAATAATTATGGTAATGATAATAAATCTAATAATGATCCTCAACAGTGCAGCTGCTTTATACTGCAGCGCAACAATAGGAATCTCCTGTCTGCTTAAATTTTCTTTTAATCATACACACCCAAAACAGTTATAAGTGAAGGGTTCGTTCGCAAAAACCGATAAGTCCATTTTTGAAGATTTTGAAGTACGGTCTCTGTCATAGAATACAAAATAATACCTTTTAAATGATGTATTTGTCACTACGTTATATAAAGGTACATTTTTGAAGTTATGGTCAAAAGAAGCAAAAATTTTCTTATTATTCTCTTTATTTTTCTTGACCTTTAATCGCAAATATCTCCATTCGGCAAATATGGACTTATCGGTTTTTGCGAACAAACTCTTCAAGTTTACAACAGGATCAACTTACTAAGATTTGTATTATATTATTAAAAAGAATATTATACACAGATTGCACCATATAGTGTATGTATGTATGTATGTATGTATGTATGTTGTATTATATTATTAAAAAGAATATTATATACAGATTGCACCATATAGTGTATGTATGTATGTATGTATGTATGAAACCTTAGCCTTTCAAGTCACCTGCGCTTTACGATTGTCTTGCGCATACTTAGCATACACGAATTTACGGATTGTCCGGGTGGTATCTCGTGGTAATGCAACAGTAGGCCTATAGGGGAAAAGCTGGGCACCTTGAAAAACAAAAAGTGCGCTGGCTTTGCCGCTAAGTAAGCTCATGTTTGCCATGATTTTTCTTCGGTTATCAAGAGGAAAAGGACCAGGGAGAATGAACACAATGTCGACACTTTTTGCATTCCTCCGAGTTGATGTCTCCGCGCATGCGCCGTACAAACCTCTTTCGCATGCCTCCGAACTCGAGATCACCGCTTCCTCAATTCTGTTCATTATGGAAATTTTCCTTCTGTGACGTCATCTACCTGTTGAGACTACACAGGGGATTCTTTCTGAGAAGAATTTACCGAAGGGAATCCAGGCATTGATTTAATTACGAGACTGACGGTCTCAAACTGATGAATAGAATTAGGACAATACATCCTCCCATTGTATGCCGCTCTTTCGGAAATTGAATTAGGAATATAATGTTAAAGATAAGAAACTGTGTATGTACAGTATACAACAGGAGGATCCGGGGTGAAACTAAAAATACCTGTGCAGGACTTCTACAGCAGACTAATTCATGTAGGCCTATCGTAGACCTATTTGTGTGTGTAAAATAGTTCAAGTATGAATGGATCTGCTCGATCGCGAGTGGCCATGTGCAGATTCTTCAGCGTTGTGACAGACATTCTTATGACTTCTGGAGAACAGCTTCGTAGTGTATATTCGACACTCGATCGGGTACTACAGAGTGAATAAATGGTTTCAATTACAGAGAACGCCTTTCAGCACAGTGCCTAATCGACACCATTAGGAATCCACACTTTGACTGTGATGTCATTACAGATGGGAAAATAATGACAAGCGTTAGTATACAAATGATGCACAGGATAGAGTGCGATAGTGGAGATGTAGCGCACTCGAGGGTATTTACAATTGTGAAACATGCACGAGGCTTCGCCTCGTGCATGTTGCACTACGTTGTAAATACCCGAGAGTGAGCTAACAGCATTTAGCAAACTAACAGCATTTTTCACGTACCTTTGTGGGTCAATACCAGTCAGCTATAAACGTGTAGCACTCGCTCAAGAGTCAAGATGTCCGAAGATGTTCGTCCCAAACATTTACGCACGTCGCACTCGGAAATTCCGCACATATAAGTACTGTACGTATAAGAGTATACGTACGCCACACATGTTATGCACACAAGAAAGGCCGGCCGGCAGCCCGAACTAGAAGTTGTTTACAGGATTGACAGCACGTATAGTAGCGCGCGACGCACTTGTAACAACTGATTGAGTGCGCACTGCTAGTGTAAACATTGTGACGTCAGGCCGTGTATGTAAGTGAGAAATTAATGCACGCACACGTGACTCATTTCAGCGCTTCCAATTGGCTACATTCTTGAACCCATTTTATGATTCTACATAATGGCACCCTATAAATGGTCACTGTTGCCCTGTTGCCTACGTACAAGTTGACTAATTAAAAGAAATGTAAAATAAACAGGTAATACACACACACACACATACACACACACACACACAAACAAACAAACACACACAAAAGCCAATCAATAATGAGAGAAGAAAACGAAAGTTTACTTTGAGCGATTTATGTGTCAGTGCGCTTAGAAACGCCTATTCGAAGCATTATATGGTTGTTATCGATTACTATCATTATTATAATGCTCTATTATACGCTTGTTATGTTATGGTTCCTCCACTTTTTTGAGGCGAAGGGGCAAGGTGAACCGACAAATTTTCATCTCTGCCGAAACTTGATATCCCTGCTGATATCGGTATGGAGAGACTAGAAATTGAACTTTGACACATGTTGATACGTCGCATGTGAAATTATCAGTTAACATCTTTCCTATCGAATTGATGCTTTTGAACATCAATGGAAATACCCCCTCCCCCCCCCCAAAAAAAAAAATGAGAAACGAAGGAAACCCGCTGCATTCCAATGACCTAGTTTTTGACGATTTTGTAAACAAGGACATAATATCTCGGAGATTTCAAGAGCTTATTGATAAGGGAAATAGCTGCGTTACTGCCGCGGATGCAAACATTGCAGGACGCTTGACGCTCGAGAAAGCCGTTGTCATAAACTGGAATTAAGCATTTAACCGGAGGGCCAAACCCCAAAAAGTCGCTTACTTAACGAGTGAGTTGCACTCTCTCTACAAACTAAGTAGACCATGCCTATTTTCAAGTTTTTATTGTAACAAACAACATTCCACTGGTCTACCTCAAAAAATTTGTTGCGAAAGCCTCCAAATCCAAGATGGCCGCCATATTTACTGAATTTGTTATTTGAAAGATAGAATTTGATTGAAAGATCAGATTTCAACAAATGTGATGTCATATGAAAGAGAATAAAATTTTCCACAAGTTGATACCATTTTTGTGGGTTATTGTGATAAGTGGATTGAGATTTTAAGGAAAAAACACTCATTTTTTGATATTTTTCTGAAAAAAGGAAAATCATGAAAATGCTTGATTCAGCATAAATCAGAGAAAGACTGAAGGATTATCTTGAAACGTTTCAAGAATTTTGTTTGACATATAATTAATATTTGGAGAAAATTAGGGGTCAGTACCGTTTTTGGTTCAGGAGTTATAATGTCTCAAACTTGAAAACTCACTATGTAAAAATGGCCACTTTAGTTGTGACAATACCTTGTTGGTCGTAAAAAGAGCCTGCGCGCGCCAAGACTACTACACGCACCACTGACACTGGCGCTTGTAGCAGTGCCAGTGGTGCGTGTAGTAGTCTTGGCAAACGCAGACATTTTCTTTGACAAACAAGGGTTTGTGCCTGCAAACTAACTTTTCATACCAAGTGGTAGCTCAGGTGACACTGATTGCTATTATTTCAAAGTAGATTGTTCTGAAGCAGATGAGATGAAGCAAAAATATCTTTCAAATAGAGGTAGAAGCTTGAAACAACCTTGCTATAGAAAGTTTGAAACAAAATCTGGATCAATCACTCGAAAAATTCAAGATTGCAGGCCATCAAAGCTGACATAGTGTATTGCGCCAAAGTAAATGTATCATTTCGATTTGATACAATTTTGTCTGTTTTGCTGTCTATTTATATGGTTTTTATATATTCTGAACATTTTAATGCTATTTCAAACCATCTTAGGTTTGTACGGGGATATTTTTTTTTTCAGAATGCACCATAAATATTTCTAAAAAAGTAAAAAAAAAAAATTAAATTAAAAAGTTCATGAAAACCATGCAGAAATTAACATCTTTCCCATATAATCAATATTTGGAGAAAATTAGAGGTCAGTATTGTATTTGGTTTAGGAGTTATAATGTCTCAAACTTGAAATCCCATTTTACATAATATGCATTTACACGCATCTCTTCCCAAAGACGTCACAGAGGGTCAAATCCACGATCGTGCTTACTTTTCGAGTTCCACTCTCTCTATAAACAAGACCATACATAATATTAAGCATACTAAGCAATGTTCCGTAAGTACACCTCAATAGATTTGTTGCAAAAACGTCCAAAGTACAGATGCGGTCCAATAGGGCCGCCATTTTTATTGAAGTTAACATTTCAAACATAAAATTTGATAGAGACATTGGATTGCAACACATTTGATGTCATATGAAGGAGAGTAAAACTTCCTAACAGTTGATACCACTTTAGCTGTGTATTGTGATAAATTGGGGGGGGGGATCCATATTTTTACATTGTCTTGAAAAAAGGAAGAAATGTGAAAATGCATGATTTAGTATTTATCAAAGAAGAACTGAAGAATTATTTTGAAACCTGCGATTGAGATTGCAATTTACTGAGATTGAGACATAATTCATATTTCTGGAATTACAGGCAATATCATACACTATTGACAAGTTAACGTCTAAAACTTGAAAAAATTGCATTTATGCATTATACATTTTGCATACAATGTGTTTATATGGTCACATGTAATACTGTAACGGTCTAGTAACTTGCAAGTTCCTGCAAACTAACTTTTCATGCCAAGTGGTATAGGTGACGCTGATCGCTATTACTGTAGCATTTCATCATAGTAGATTGTTCTGAGGCAGATAAAATTGAACAGAAAGTATTTTCCAAAAAGAGATAGGAGCTTGGAATTTGGCACAAATTTTGCCAATGTGTAATATTTAGCGATAAAAATAGTATCCACACAAAATTCAAGATGGCCGTAATTAATCGAGGTTGTCGTTCAAGGCATTATTTACCATTAGTGCACGTAAAACAAAAACCCAGCTTTACTTAATTCCTCAAACTAGTTCTAAACTGTGAGTTAGGGATAGAACAAGTAATGTACAAACTGAAATCAGTATAATTAATGCTAAATATTGTTAGATATACTAAATACATCTGATAAGAATGTTTTTTATATACTAAATTGTCAACAGTTATGGCTATGGTTTCTTGAAAAGCAATGGTGATATCTCTGTATGTTTTAGGCTTTATTATAATTTTTTTATATGGTAGAATGTTTTGTAATACAACTAACCTGCACATATAAACCGAATGTGATATCTCTCCCAATGGTAAAATACCTTTAGTGTGTTGCGTCAAAGTTAAATCTCAACTTATTACTTATAATTTGATATATTTTTTAAATCTTCTTATATTGCTGTCTATTACATGTTCCTATACATCCGAACGATAATGTGCTAGTGTAAACCATATTGAGGGTCTTTTTTTTTTTGGGGGGGGGGGGGGTGGAGCTCATTCCAGTGTTAGGGTAAGTCCCAATCTTTGATAAAAAAGAAATGCTTCTGTATCAAAGATATGCTTTTTTACTTGTATGTTACTCTGCTGTTGTAGAAACGCCTGAATGATAATGGTATATGTGTAATAATGTCTGATCCGTAGATGTCCTTGAAAGCCCTTCTGATCCGAACCCCCCCCCCCCCCCCCCCAAAAAAAAAAAGGAAATCCGACATGGCGGCAATTTCTCAACTTTGTTATGCGAAATGTGTTGTGCGAAATTACTTTTCAGTATATTGTTCGAATAAAATTGTCCAAATTGATTATTCGTGCTGTATATTCACATTTACAAATAAGCATTCTGAAACTGTATTTTCTGTTACCAGATTTTTCTTACATTGTTTTTAGGCTGATTTCAATGTGTCACAATTGATCTGAGCTTATGGCATTGGTAGATGCTTTCCCATATTAGATATCAGGATCACTCGAGAGTGAAAATGTTCATTTTCACTCATTTTAGAGTGACCTCGGGGATCACTCGAAGAGTGACAAGTGATCCCTAAGGCAGGGCTCGACACTAACGGTGGTCCGGTGGCCCGGGGCCACCAAAAACGCACGTCGGGCCACCAAAATGTCAGAAATGAAGAACATAGGTGGCCTGATCGGGCCACCCAAAAAGATCGGATATTTGCCTTTGGGCCACCAAAAATAAAAGTTAGTGTGGAGCCGTGCCTATTAAGGTCACTCTAAAATGAGTGAAAATGAACATTTTCACTCAAAAGTCACTCCAATTTCACTCTAAATTCACCGTTTTCTTGTTATTCACTCCTCACATCAAAAGCAAAATCTTCTACTCGATTTGTTTTTTTTTTCTTTTTCGGAGAGTAGAATATCACTGGTTCTAAAAATGTGTCCATAAAAACCTAAGACAGTTTAAGATAGCACAACAGACAAAATTGTATCAAAAACGAAATAATACATTTACTTTGGCGCAATTTTATACACTATGTCAGCTTTGATGGCCTGCAATCTTGAATTTTTTGAGTGATTGATCCAGATTTTGTTTTAAACTTTCTATAGCAAGGTTGTTTCAAGTTTCTACCTCTATTTGAAAGATATTTTTGCTTCATCTCATCTGCTTCAGAACAATCTACTTTGAAATAATAGCAATCAGCGTCACCTGAGCTACCACTTGGTATGAAAAGTTAGTTTGCAGGCACAAACCCTTGTTTGTCAAAGAAAATGTCTGCGTTTACCAAGACTACTACACGCACCACAGGCACTGACAAGCGCCAGTGTCAGCGGTGCGTGTAGTAGTCTTGGCGCGCGCAGGCTCTTTTTACGACCAACAAGGTATTGTCACAACTAAAGTGGCCATTTTTACATAGTGAGTTTTCAAGTTTGAGACATTATAACTCCTGAATCAAAAACGGTACTGACCCCTAATTTTCTCCAAATATTAATCATATGTCAAACAAAATTCTTGAAACGTTTCAAGATAATCCTTCAGTCTTTCTCTGATTTATGCTGAATCAAGCATTTTCATGATTTTCCTTTTTTCAGAAAAATATCAAAAAATGAGTGTTTTTTCCTTAAAATCTCAATCAACTTATCACAATAACCCACAAAAATGGTATCAACTTGTAGAAAATTTTATTCTCTTTCATATGACATCACATTTGTTGAAATCTGATCTTTCAATCAAATTCTATCTTTCAAATAACAAATTCAGTAAATATGGCGGCCATCTTGGACGCCATCTTGGATTTGGAGGCTTTCGCAACAAATTTTTTGAGGTAGACCAGTGGAATGTTGTTTGTTTCAATAAAAACTTGAAAATAAGCATGGTCTACTTAGTTTGTAGAGAGAGTGCAACTCGACCTCTGTTTTTAGCTTTTGGCCCCCCGGTTAATTCATTGACAAAGAATTTTGAGAAAGCTAAAATATAGTCTTACGACTCAGTTGGAGCCATATGGTTTAAATATGGGGTAATTCGTCCAGATTTTTGCTTGATTCGCTTTTCCTCCTCCAAAAACGTGCCATCAGAATTATCAATAACGCTGGATATCTATCTCATACAAATGAATTTTTTCACAAGAATAGAATTTTGAAATTGCCTGACTTGTTTGATTACAACCTAGGTATTTTCATGTATAAATACTCCACGAATGATCTTCCTGATGTTTTTCTTCATATGTTCAAAAGAAACTACTCAGTTCACAATTATCCCATCCGCCAACGGGACGCTTATCACCTTCCACGTACTCGAACAATTTTCGCGATGAAAACAATTATGTATGCGGGACCGAAATACTGGAACGATCTCCCCTCTGAACTCACAGGTTGTTTATCACTATCATCCTTTAAATGCAAATTAAGACAATATTTATTGAATAATTACATTAATTCAGCTCACTGAAATCTGTTTTGTGCTGTACAGGACTATCCCGCTGTACCGTACTCCAGGGTTGTTGTTATGTTAAAACCAGCCATTTGTGCCCTCAAATTCTGTCACAGTGTCTATGACCTATTGCATTTTCTTCCTTCTCTAAGACATGGGGCGAGGTAACAGCTGGTATTTTAATTCCTTCTGCACTGTAACTGGTTGTTGAATGTTTTCTTCTTTTTTTTTGGGGGGGGGGGATTTGCAGGTGCATGTGTTCCCTCCTTAATACACGCAATGTATAAATCTTTAATATTTTTTAACCGTATTATTGTTATCATATATTGAGTCATATTGTTATTATCGCCAGAACGACAATGGTTCATCCGCCTACAGCATGTGGCTTATCCGACCCCAACTCTGCATTAGAGAAGAATTTGCTATATAACTGTATAAATGTACTTTTTTCTCTATGTTTCGGTCATTGTTGTACCCGTGCTCCCCATCTTAATCTTTAACTCGATTTTAACTGGGACCTACGCTCAACAAGCTCGCTTTTAAGTAGGTTCCTTCATATTTCTTTAGTATCCATTCACAGATTCAAAACGTCATAGATCGACCACTATATGTTTTATATATTTGCAATATTTTATGTATGTCTCCAGCTTGATATCATGTTCTTCATTTAATTTTGTTATATTTGATGTATTTTTTCATCGAGAAATATGAAAATAAATAGAAATCGAAATCGAAATACCGTCACTCCAGATCTACCTGAAAACTTAGATCAATACTTGATGCCAAAGTGTATTCGCCTTTTTAGTGTTCCAGAAAAAGGGGAAGACCCGACAAAGACATTCTGAGAAATCTCGAAAGGAACACGACAATCGATCACCTCAATACCGACCATTGAACATCCTTGATTGATCGAGCCCGTAGATTTTATCACCATAGACAATGAACTCACCAGTGTCATATACAGAATGCATATGATAAAGGAAGAGAAATTTACAGAATCATGTCAAAAAGAGCAGGTGGTGTGGCTGACTAACTTTTGGAGTCAGTCATGCAGCGAAGGAATGTATATCTACCGAGTACACAATTTTGTTTCTTCATTATCAATCAACATTATTAGTAAAAGTCTGCTGTCTGGCGAAATGAAGCTTGAAAGTGATCTCGATTTCGATCCAATTCAATTCAAATTTATTTCGTTCTTTTCACAATGAAATGATATATAAACATAAATCTCACTTTCTTCAATGACAAAAATGATGCATGCAATTTTACACATAACGGTAGTTAAACGACCTGTTGAGGTTTTAGGTAGTGGATTATCACTGTCATCATTTGATTGCAGGGGATTTCATGCTTAAAATATGATATCTATTTCATTTGAAAGCTACGTAAGGAAATACATTAGAATTGCATCTGCTTTACTTTTTTTCCTCTACAGAGGCACAGACTGTATTCATTCATTTCCAAAAGTATACATCGCGCGAAATCATCTGCTTTATAAAATGCCCTCCTTATTTCAGAGGCATACATTTCCAGCCAGTACTATCACTCATCCCTTCTATTCTGCATCGATGCTGTCAGTTTGCACTTTCACAGCAGGCCTTTCTCAATCTTTATCAATTTTGAGGAAAATTTATTTCATTTCTTTATCTCTTCTTTTTTTGTACAGTTCTACCCAATTATTTTCCTGTATTTCCCTTTTCTTATACTTTTCTTCTCATCTGTTGCTTTTGTTTTGAAGGCTTTTTTAATTTTTTTTCCTTTTCAAAAATGATCCTTTCAAACGTATTGTTCACTTGCCTTACAATCATTCTCTGTCGTCAATGAAATTCTATGTAAGCTCTTACATTTGCAATTTCTCTGTCTTTTCATAAATTCGTACGAGGGATGCTTCATTTCACGTGGTTCCGGATGGTTTGGTACTTGCTTTACGCTTCATTTTGGCTGAATCTATCAGCCAAGTTCCCAGGAACAAATTATCTGGAGCTTTTATGTTTGCTTTTGGGATATAGACAATTATACACACTCGGAAGTCGAAGCACACTTGGTCTACACCTTACCCCCCCCCCCCCCCCCCCATCCCACCCCTCCCTTTAAATTGATTTATTGATTTCATTCTATTTTATTTTTGAATTCATTTTTCGTACATAAAAAAAAATACAAAATCAATTGAACGAGCTAATTGAGCACAGTCAAATGTCAGTAATTGCATCAGTTTGTGAATTTTGGTTATAGAGCTCTGCATTGTGCCGCTCTATTCCGGTCGTTTTGTTCCCAAGCATAATAGACAAACACTGCTTAGTCATAGCACTTATGCAGCCAATGATCCTTATAATAGTGGAATAACGTTGTCCTGGTTTGATACCGCTCGTAAGTAAGCATCCATTGTTGCCAACAGGCTAGAAAGATGCATGTATATAATACCCCCGTCATACTTATTCGGAATCAGCACGAATCAAGCAGAACCAGCCGGAATTAAAGATTTTCCAAATTCGGGCCACATTCGGGAGAAAAATTCAAATTCTAACAGTTTGACAGGGAATGCTGTTCGAATACTATGCACTTCGAACCCTTCTCGAATCATTCCTGCACATTCCGAATGAATCAGCTCTCAAATGCAGCTCGAATGTACTTTGAACGCTGTAGGCATATTCAGAATACTGTTAGAACACGGTCAGAATCTTTAGAAAACACTTCGAATGCCGCAAGATCGCGGTTCGATTGCTGCCCGAAGTCTTATGGTCGGAAAGCGCCTCGCATGCAGTATTTCGAATGCGTTCAGAACGTTCCCGGAATGGCTACCAAATATACTTTGAATGTTCACGAATTCAAACAGAATGCAGCCCGAAAAATTAGAATACACTTGGAGTGTACTTAGAATGCAACACCAGGGGCGTCACCAGCTTTTTTTCAAGGGGGGTGCGTTTTGACACTAAATGTTTACGAGATTTTTTTGACAGACATTTGGAATATAGGAAGCTCTCAATCCCTAGACTTTTACTGTTTTTTGAGGGAAACCAAGCGGGGAAAGGGCACCGGCGCGCCGGTAGCTAGGATTTCATCTTAGGGGGGGGGGGGGGGGGGGGAGGGGTTAGTATGCGAGGGAGCGAGCAAGGGTGGGGGGAGGGTGTGGAAGTGCCGGAGAGGGTTGTACCCCTTATAAATGGATTATGGAATGACGGTGTGAAACGACAAATTACTGGCAGCGATATCAGGAGAACGGCATCACGGCTACATGCGAGCGAGCGGAGCGAGCGAGCTTGAAAAATTTGACATTTTACAGTTCCAAAACTGCCGTTTGTAGCCATATTTTTTGCTTTGTAAATTAAGGGGGGCGCACCGGGCGCAACTGCTGGCAATTACTGGCAGCAACATCAGGTGAATGGCATAATAATTAAATGCGAGCGAGCAAAGAGAGCGAGCTTGGAAATTTTGACATTTTACAGTCCAAAAACTGCCATTTGGAGCCATATTTTTTCGCTTTGGAAATAAAGGAGGGGTGGGGGCGCAACGGGCGCAACTGCCGGTAATTACTGGCAGCAACATCAGGAGAATTGCATAACAATTAAATGCGAGCGAGCGAGCGAGCGAGCGAGCTTGAAAATTTTGACATTTTACAGTCCAAAAACTGCCGTTTGTAGCCATATTTTTTTTTTTGCTTTGTAAATTAAGGGGGGGGGGGGCGCAACGGGCGCAACTGCTGGCAATTACTGGCAGCAACATCAGGTGAATGGCATAATAATTAGATGCGAGCGAGCGAGCGAGCTTGAAAATTTTCACATTTTACAGTCCAAAAACTGCCATTTGGAGCCATCTTTTTTCGCTTTGGAAATAAAGGAGGGGTGGGGGCGCAACGTGCGCAACTGACGGTAATTACTGGCAGCAACATCAGGAGAATTGCATAGCAATTAAATGCGAGCGAGCGAGCGAGCTTGAAAATTTTCACATTTTACAGTCCAAAAACTGCCGTTTGTAGCCATATTTTTTTTTTGCTTTGGAAATTAAGGGGGGTGGGGGTCGCACCGGGCGAAACTGCTGGCAATTACTGGCAGCAACATCAGGGGAATGGCATAACAATTAAATGCGAGCGAGCGAAGAGAGCGAGCTTGGAAATTTTGACATTTTACAGTCCAAAAACTGCCATTTGGAGCCATATTTTTTCGCTTTGGAGATAAAGGAAGGGTGGGGGCGCAACGTGCGCAACTGCCGGTAATTAGTGGCAGCAATATCGGGAGAATTGCATAACAATTAAATGCGAGCGAGTGAGCGAGCGAGCTTGAAAATTTTGACATTTTACAGTCCCAAAACTGCATTTTGTAGCCGTATCTTTTTTTTTTTTTGCTTTGGAAATTAAGGGGGGGGGGGCGCACCGGGCGCATCTTACTGCTGGCAATTACTGGCAGCAACATCAGGGGAATGGCATAACAATTAAATGCGAGCGAGCGAAGAGAGCGAGCTTGAAAATTTTGACATTTTACAGTCCAAAAACTGCCATTTGGAGCCATATTTTTTCGCTTTGGAGATAAAGGAAGGGTGGGGGCGCAACGTGCGCAACTGCCGGTAATTAGTGGCAGCAACATCGGGAGAATTGCATAACAATTAAATGCGAGCGAGTGAGCGAGCGAGCTTGAAAATTTTGACATTTTACAGTCCCAAAACTGCATTTTGTAGCCGTATCTTTTTTTTTTTTTGCTTTGGAAATTAAGGGGGGGGGGCGCACCGGGCGCATCTTACTACTGGCAATTACTGGCAGCAACATCAGGTGAATGGCATAACAATTAAATGCGAGCGAGCGAAGAGAGCGAGCTTGAAAATTTTGACATTTTACAGTCCAAAAACTGCCATTTGGAGCCATATTTTTTCGCTTTGGAAATAAAGGAGGTGGGGGGGGGGGGCGCACCGGGCGCAACTGCCGGCAATTACTGGCAGCAACATCAGGAGAATTGCGTATAACAATAAGATGCGAGCGAGCGAGCGAGCGAGCTTGAAGATTTTGACATTTTACAGTAAAAAAACAAACAAACAAACAAACTGCCGTTTGTAGCTATATTTCTTCGCTTTAGAATTTATAAGGGGGTGCATCGGGCGCAACTGCTGGCAAATACTGGAAGCAATATCAGGAGAGCATATTGATTACATTCGAGCGAGCGGAACGAGCGAGCTTGAAAATATTACATTTTACAGTCCAAAAACTGCCAGTCTCTTCTTAGCCTTTTTTTTTCGCTTTGGAAATTAAGGGGGGAGGGGCACCGGGCGCAACTGCTGGCAATTACTGGCAGCAACATCCAGGTGAATTGCATAACAATTAAATGCGAGCGTGCGAAGAGAGCGAGCTTGAAGATTTTACATTTTACAGTCCCAAAACTGCCGTTCTTAGCCATTTTTTTTTTTTCATTTTGGAAGTTAAGGGGGGGGGCGCACCGGGCGCACCTGCAGGCAATTACTGGCAGCAACATCAGAAGAATGGCATAAAGATTAAATGCGAGCGAACGGACCGAGCGATCTTGAAAATTTTTACATTTTGACAGTCCCCAAATTGCCGTTTGTAGCTATATTTTTTTGCTTTGGAAATTAAGGGGGGCGCACCAGGCGCAACTGCCGGCAATTACTGGCAGCAACTTCAGGAGAATGGCATTACGACTAATGCGAGCGAGAGGAACGAGCGAGCTTGAAAATTTTGACATTTTACTGTCCAAAAACTGCCGTTTGAAGCTATATTATTTTTTTTTTCGCTTTGGAAATTAAAGGGGGGACGCCCGGTGAGCCCGGTGCGCCCCTCTTCCTGGATCCGCCACTGGTAGTCAAGGGTGTGGGTTTATGTTCATGACTGGGGGAGGTGGCGTCGAAGTGACCAAGCGGGGAAAGGATGTCCAAAATCTGCACTTTAGAGCATCCCGTAAACTAATTGTGCGTGTTTGTTTGTGTGTGTGTCTTATATGTACAAGGAAAAGTTAGGAATTAGCCCAGGGCAAGTCTTTTTATTGGCAATGCAAGACATTTTTACATAGACTAGTATGTATAAAGCAACACTGCAAAATCAATGATCTAGCTTTGATATAACGAAGAGTAAGGTACAAAAGTATACATTCTACATCACATTGCGCAGCATTGTAGCGACTCTTCGTTCGGATGTACTGAGTACACTGCGCACATCCTGCTTATAATTATGCAGAATGCCAACCAGGAATCACGCTGAATCACAATCTTTTGTCGGGTCCGGGCTTTTTGAACAATGTTTCACACTATACCTATCTAATTATGGTTAAAAGGAATCATAGAAAAATATCTTATTTCTTGATCACCCTTTCATTCAAAAGCAGTTTACTAACACTTGAATCACTATTTCGGTAAGTCTTTTTTTTTTTTGCCAGCGGATTGGGAGGGGGGCGCACCCCCCTCCGTAGTTACGCCACTGCTTTTGGGTGAACTAATTGGACAGATTTCTTGAATTCTAACAAAAAAGCAAGAAAATCTTTTCATTGCGGGAATTATGATTATGTGGGATGGGGCAAACGTGTATAAGTGCTCCGTATCGTACGGATGTACAGTACGGTCGATAAATAGTAAACACTGTAGAATACTAATAGATATGTACAAAATCAGTGCTGCCAGGTGACCAGGGGTGCGAATTATTATTATTATTATTTGTGTGTGTGTGTGTGTGTGTGTGTGTGTGTGTGTGTGTGTGTGTGTGTGTGTGTCCCTGGTGCAAAATATAAAAACAAATTAGAAAAGAGTAATTATTTAGCGTCCGGCGTTGAGGTCGCTCGCAGACTGATTTTTTTTTTTTTTTTTTTTTTTTTTATAGATCTGAAGGGGGGTGCGTTCGCACCCAACGCACCCCCCCTGGTGACGCCCATGAACACGAATGTCCCGTGTGTGTCAAGAATGTCGCCGGAATGGTCTCCGATAGCGTATAAAAATGTAATGGTGATTTTCATCAGTCTCAACCCGATCATCCTTGGACCATATTGCTTTGCTATAGATTGCTGTCTTCCGGCAAGACCTCCTTGAAAGAGAGTGTTTAGGCCAGTTACCCCCCCCCCCCCCCCCCCCCCGGCAATTACTCCAGACCCTTCCCGTGACCCTAACCCTACTCCTAATACTGAACCTAATCCTAACCCTAACCCAAACTCTTATCTTTACTCTAAACTCTTCAATCACCAGTATTTAACTTGGGGTAATTGTATGAGCATTTGAGCATTTACGATATTTTGGCAGAATTTGAGATGCAACACCGTTCCGATTCTCCCTCAAATGAGATCAGATTGTTTCAAATGCTATTAGAATGCCATCGGAACATTTAGAATGCCGTAGAAATATTTAGAATGCAATCAGAGTCCAGTTAGAATACCCTTCGAATAAAAATCGATATTTCTCCACTTCGGGCTGGCCACAAGAATGGGGCCGAATGTTTGGAACGCACTCGGAATGTCGTCAGAATTTTTAGAATGCACTTCGAATATGCAGGAATGCAGGAAGAATTTTCATTCCAACGGCATTCCGGCTCATTCCGCCTCTAGTGTCAGCGGAGATGTTCAAATTCGTTGTTTGTTTGTTTGTTTGGTTGGTTGGTTGGTTGGTTAGTTGTTTAGTTGGTTAGTTGGTTGGTTGGTTGGTTGGTTGGTTGGTTGGTTGGTTAGTTGGTTAGTTGGTTGGGTGTGTGAGTGGGTGGATGGGTGGTTGTTACTGTTTGGGGGGGGGTGTGAGGAAAAGTTAATGCAAGTTACAAGGGGAAAAAATCTTCCATTTATATCCTCGTATTCTGTTTCCTCAGCAAGAATGGCTACGATATCACCTTCTCTTGGAGACTCCATTAGATTCTGAAGGAGAATCAAACAAGCGAACATGAAAAAAAAAATCACAAAATCTGGACACAAGATGGAACAATCGTCTTGAAGATACCTAGTGGCGTCCGCATCGAGGTGTTAGGTGAGAAAAACAACCATGGACAACCATAAAATTTGGAAATGTACATAATGCCATAAAGAATGGGTACACGTTGAATGTTTAGGTTTATCAAAGTTGAAATACGGTGATCTAAATCAAACCTATATTGAATTGCTATGTTCAGATTTTTTGTCAGCCCAGTTGGGTACCTTTCGTGAATGATATTGATTATATACGTTCAGCACAACAGAGGAACCAGAAAACGAACAATGTGATGTTTTAATGTGAACAGCTGGTGAAGGGATGAAAGTAGCACACTCGAGTATAAGAGGCCTTTGAAATAAGATTGGAGATTCAAACAATTATTTTTTGACATTGTTACCCGTCTGAAATAATGTTAATTTCAGAAACATGGGTAGCTTACAGCATATAAGTTCTGAGGCCTGTTTCATAAAGAGTTTCGATTTATTGAACGTTACTCGGTGAATCGAGCGTATAATTCCTGTTTCATGAAAACACACTCAATTTCAAGAAAAATCAAGTGTAACTTTCAGTACCTTGAGCGTTTACTTGCGATCAATCGCAAAGTTGTTTAGGTAACGCAATTTGTGATTGATTGCAAATTACACTCAATCGTTATGAAACAGGCCCAAGATGTGGTTGAGCTTATATAACTGTTACAAACTTGTTAGCAAATTTGAAAAACTTCATATTGGTAAAAGACACAAAATTTCGATCCCGGATTGAGCCGATGTTAATACGGACGTCCCGATGTCTTCACGGATTGTCCCGGAATGAATACGGAAACAACGTGGAGTAGACGGTGCCAACAAGGAAAAGTTCGTATTGATTTTCATCCGTGATGTCCGGAAAAAAAAGCACGGACATGCCGGATGATCAAGGATCAGGCCAGATGACTTCACGGAGTCATGCCGAAAACAGTACGGATGATCCCGGACCGACGATCTACAATGATCCTTGATGTGATTCATGAAAGTTTAAAAGGGGCTTAATCTACAACTAGGCTGGCCACTGTCATGGCTTCTTGACAGGTAAAAAGAAAAGAATTAAAAAAAAAATGTGCGATTAAAAAATGCTTCGACGCTGAAAGTATCAAACCTTTGACCGCACATAGGAGTTGGAAAAATAAAGGGCAAGATCAGGGGCCCGTTGCATAAAACTCCAACCGGATTTTTTTCCGGTTGAAATCTCAAAATTCCGGTTGGAAGCTCCCAAACCAGAGTTTTTATGCAACGGATTTTGCATTCTTAGGTTAGCAACTTTAAAAAATTCAGGTTGGGCAAAGACTTAATCCCAACCTGAATTTTTTAAGGCTGCTAAAAATGTTTTATGCAACAGGACCCTGGTCAATTAAAAAAGAAAAGAAAAGTAGGAAACATTACAAAAAACAGAATGCGAGCAAGGAGCCGGTTTGTTAGTAGGACGTGCGGGCACTTTGAACTCTACCAATGCATGTCCTTTGTAAGCTTTGTATTACTTGGATCTATTGAGATTACAAGAGGTCGTGCATGGCATGGGGTAGTGACCTACAAAATGACTACCCACAGAGCCCACAGTGCTGCCAGGAGTCGGTCGACACGGGTAAAAGGTGGGAAAAATCACAGAAAAGCCAATATTTATTTTTCGAATTCAGGAAGAAATTATGCAAAGACAAATAGATTTTGAATTAAAAAAAAAAGATGAAGTGACAGCTTGTACAAACTTCGTTAGATGTCGTAGTTATAATAGCG
This sequence comes from Diadema antillarum, assembly GCF_040938485.1. Taxonomy (NCBI): domain Eukaryota; kingdom Metazoa; phylum Echinodermata; class Echinoidea; order Diadematoida; family Diadematidae; genus Diadema; species Diadema antillarum. The sequence goes on from NW_027270896.1 coordinate 4,687,255, forward strand.
ATACTTTCGATCATTACATTATTTGAAGGGGCATCCTAAAAGGACAAAAGACTACCTGTTGAGGAATCACTGACGAATGGGGTGCTGGATATTCTCGAATTCTTATTTCTTTTCCTAAAGAAAAAAAAAACAGAATCAGTGACTAGTTTTGACACATTTCTTGAATTGACATAACATATGATATAACCGATACAATTTTTATTTTTCACGTTGTGATGACAAGAAAATGACGTCGTTTCGGGTTTGCTTTTTCTCTCTCCTCAAATACTTATGTACTAATTTTTCTTTTTTCCCGCGGACATGTCGGATGATCAAGGATAATGCCGGATGACCTCACGGAGACAACACCATAGAACTCTGTGTAGAGTTCTGTGGTCAAGACGGTCATGCCGGAAACAGTACGGATAATCCCGGATCGCCGATCCGCGATGCGATCCATGAAAGTGTAAAGGGGGCTTACTATACTATACTCTACTCTACTATACTATACTATACTATACTAAACTAATCTAAACTATACTATCAACCGTTTGTTGGATAGCAGTGTCTACAGTCTACATTGCATTTCCTGTTTCAAACTAATTTCCCGAAATGCCCCATGCACCAAACAGTTCTCGATTTCTCTGGCTTGCATCCTCGCTATTAAAACTGGAATGGAAAAGGCATACCACCACTGAATTACTAGACCTGACACTGCAATGTTCAACCCTTTCATCTTCTCCTACTTTACAGTAAACTGGTACAAAGGTTTCGGGCGGAAATGCAGCTTCAAGTTGCTTTGATCAACAACAACCCCCCCCCCCCCCAAAAAAAAAAAAAAAAAATGATCGTGAAGCGACGATTCCAATGAAAAGAAACATCAACCGAACATTAGCATGAGAGAGCGGGTTCAAAATTTGGAATTAGGCGCAGGGAACCGAAAAATTAGCTGAAGGAGGAGAAAATTAAACAAACTCGTGGAGGAGAAGATATCATCAAAGTCTTCATGGGAAAAAAGAAGAAAGGAACAAGCAAAGGCATTCGCACCCAAGGACACCATGCCGAGTGCAAGGATCTCAAGTCGTGGGCCTAATATGATTGTTCCTATTCTTTGCGCGTTAAGATGAAAAGCAAACATAAGAACACAATATCTGTTATGGTATTAACAGAATATAGAATGTGTCAACATTGTCGTCTCAATGATTGTCGACCACGCATATGAAACATAGGTGAGAATGAAATCACAAGTTATAGTCGTAGCTGGTGGTGGGGATGCAAATTTGAACAGTGCATCTTCATTAATTTTAAACATCAGCATCAACCTGCCAGCTAACTTTTACGGGTTAACCAATGGAAATTCAAGGGGTTTTTAAATGCGAAATAAATTTCGACCCCGCCAAAACAGGAAAATGAAGATTTTTTTTTTTTGTTTTGTGCAGGTATGATGTGTAAAATGTTTGGTCCATAACCGAACCGAGCAAAATTATAAAGACCAGCAAGCAACTGCTGAATTACCACTCTCTATGCCGCTGTGTACCCAACGTTATCGAAAGAGGGATTTTATTTTCCCTTTCGCTTTTATTCATCAAAATTGATGTCTCCGCACGCAGTAACTTTATATAGCATATCTTTTTGCTTTTTGATCAGGTTTGTTGTCGTGTTTATCCACCATGCTATCCTACAGCTAAAGAAATAAAACAAGAAGGCGTACTAAAATGGTTGGTACATGTAAACTTTCGTCAATATGCTCGTAAGGGAAATAGATCACCAACATCTCTGTACCCTTCTGTAAAGTCGTAGCACTATAAGTCTTTATCGTCAAAGCGCTTTGCGTGGGTTTTCGTTGATGCATGCCTAAATTGCTTCATTTTTCTTTCTTTTTTCTTTTCTTTTTTTTTTGTTAAATGGATATCACTTGCGTCTACTGCTCAATCTTAAAATTGTGTGACTGAGAGGTAAGACGATGTGAAATTCTATTAACATGTGTACGGAAAGGCACGCCCCGCCTGTGACCTCGTATTTGTCAATTTTTTTGAAACAAACATTTTGACAACAAGCGTCGAGAATAAATACCTGTTGTTTTTTTTTTTCGAGAGCACAATTTTTGCGTCACATTTTATGTTTTACTTTTCATTTATATTGTGTCGTACAATGTAATCCTATTATCAGTATAACAGAATATGTTAATACTGTTGTAAATTTATGAGTGTAATCAAAGTGTAAATGAACACATCACAATTTCAATTGAGTCTCTTTACCGTAAAGTTTACGTATAAATGAAACAATATGCCCGACCTCGTTATAATGTTAATCTCTTGAGCTAGACAAGGAAAGGATGTAAGCAAATAAGCAAGCAAACAAACAAACAATAAAGAGAGTATGGACTGTGAACAAACAATAAATTGACGGTGTCCTGTCGCTCCACATGGTGTACCTGTCTACTGTGACCTTCTCATGGAAGCTGTATTTTTCACCTGTCACTCTCCAGCTTGGGTAAGAACAAAACGACGGCAACAAAAAGGGCGTTAAAGTCGAATTGCTAATTGGCATCACAAGGACGATAACTCGAATAACTTGAAAGCGCTTTTAGTGTGATGCGCATTTCGGTAACCGTAGCTTCTTGTGAGTAGTTATGCTGAAGCTATGCTAAACCCCTTCCAATATATCAATATTTCCCTTAAATATTATTGGAATACAAACTATAAACGAACGTCTGTGGAGAGTCTGCAAAAGTTGTAGTCATGGCTTACCGGTGTGTTCTTCTCCTGCCCATGTCGTATCCGAATACTTAAACCTCTCTCCCGAATGCCTGCGGAACAGTGCACTGGACCGGAGAGATGGAGTTCTTTAAATGAGAAATATCATGGGCTTGGCTAGGCTCTCAGGCGCACCCTATGGACCATTCAGAAGTAGATGATTATTGTTTGATTGCCACACCATTGATCTCAACTCAACGTTTTATTTGTGTCGTTTACATTTTTTCCCTTCACAATAGCAAGTCGTTTTTCTTTCCTCTCTCACGTTCCTTCCCTCCCACTCTTCCCATCCCCTCCCCCCCCCCAATCCATCCCTATAATTCATTTCTTTCCACTTCATCTCTCCCTCTACCATCCCCACGTGCCTGCTCTCTGTCTGCCAACCCCAACCCCTCCTCCTCCTCCTCCTCCTCTTCTTCTTCTTCTTCTTCTTCTTCTTCTTTGTCATACTTCTTCTTGTATTTTACGTCTACCGTCGAAGTTTCACTTGACGTTTAGACAATTACGTACGGCGAAGTTTATTTATCATGACTTGGATTTGACACGGCTTCACACTCGAAACTGCGGTGTGTGAGGGCGTGCAATGTTTTCATTACTTGGCTTTGACAACGTGCATAATATTTTCATCATAATTATATTTTGACAGCTTTTATACGCCTTAGATTTGACATTATTCCCATGCCACACCTAAGTGTAAGGTTTACAATGTTGTAATCATTATTTTTCGGTATGTATCTTTATTAGTTTGTTGACTATCGTTTATCCTTCGTACTTTGCAATGTACATACATATGGTTATGATGGAATTCCTGATTTACCTTGTGTTATGTTTTGTTTGAAGAAAAATGAGAATGTAATAAATGAATTGAATTGAATGAATGGAATTGAATTGAATTGAATTGAATTGGTTCCTAACAGGCTTCACACCTAGAACTGCACACTCTAAAACTTGAAATGGTAAATCAACATATTTAAAGTCTGTCCTTCCTCAAACTTGTTTTTCTTTGTAAATGTTATAAATCTAACACTCAAAATGTTAGATTTACCATTGATTTTCTAAAATTGGTAAATTTCACATTTTGGGTGTTAAATTCAACAATTAAGAAGGAGCTGGAGGAGTGAAAACATTTCAAATTTTGATTTACCAATTTGTGGGTTTTTTTTTTTTTTCGTTTTTTTTTTGTGCAGGAAAGGGTGTACAGTGTTTTAATCATGATTTCGATCTGACAAGATTCACACCCAGAATCAGAGTGTACTATGTGCAGCGCTTTGATCACGAAGTGTTATTGTGACAGCCTCGACACTTGGAGCTGCTAATGTACGCTGTGGTTGCACACACTGAAGATTATGACCATCATGACTTCGATTCCTCTGAGTCTACACGTAAAGCTAATGTGAGCCCGAATCTTACGGAACCTGAACTATTTTGTAAACAGTCTTTTTGAATTAGGACCACGCATTACCTTGCGAACCATAGGCCTATATCTGCAGTTTTTAAGTAGGGCGTTATGGTTCACAGTTCTAAGCAAACGCCTTCCAAAAATCCCCCACTAACACTACTCTCATGAAGTTTCCTTGATCCATTAGTTTCAAGCCTTAATATCATAGACGCAGTTAACAGTGACACCAAAGAGGCCTGACCTCTCAAACTCTGTGTTTGTTTAAATGTGCTGATATCAAATTCAAATAAAAATCATAAAATAGATAAACAAATTTTGTGCATCCCTAAATGTTACACACAAAGAGAAAGAGGAAAGGGAGCTATGCCAAACCTCCAAACATTCCATATAATATCATGCCTTTCAAGGGATTGTCAAATTCCATTGGACCATGACTATTGTCAAACAAACAAGATCATGAGATTATGGCAGATCATACAATGAGAGAAAAAAAAAAGTCTACTCAAATTGCACACAATACAAAACTATAGAGTCAAAGGAAGAAACAAATATGATCACGCGAGGTAGCAGATTAGTTCAAAGGGGTATTTGGTAAGCACCTCCTTCAGCTGCCCTTGGGGACGTTGTCATGTGGTAAGGTCCCGTGTTCTCATATGACATGACTATTGTATGATGGAACGTAATTGAAAAACAATTGGTGCAAGCGATGGTACGAATTTTCGTAAATATAAACAAAAAACATACTCATTCACTTATAATTTGCACCGCGTCCGGATGGAGAACTTATTGGTATAGCAGTTGAAATCGGGTATTAAAAGTATTCAAATTCTGGAACGGTATACTGCCCGCATTTGCCCTGCGCATGCTGTGTTCTGGCCTTTGTTTTTATAACCCTCACGCTGACTAACTGACTGCATCTCTCCTGTCTCTCGATGACGAGGATGACGTCTTCAATCAATCGATTTGAGTTTGGCATAGTCGACGTCGATAAGTCAATATGATGTGCCATATATGTCTTGTTATGACTCTAGGAGGCCAAAGCGGAATTTGCAGCGGCGATCGCAGATGTTCCACGTCCATGGTTATTGTGCCTTGTAATAGTCGCCTTTTCTCTTCCATAACACAAATGCACTTCCCAGCATCTTTAATTCAATGTTTCCACGTAATCAATCTTTTCATAATCATCCCACCAGGCGATCTAATGGGTTTCATTTACCCCTTCTGAGAACTTCATTGGTTCAAAATACATATACACCGGCCCTAGATTCTGGAATTCTTTAAGCTGTGATATAAAAAAAAAAAATCTTTATCTTTGAATTTGTTTAAGCGTAAGTTGAATTTTTTTTTTGTTAAATTCATACTAAGATATACCATTCATTAGCTAGCTGGTCTCTACAACGTAAGGGTTCATCGTCAATCATTTAATTCATCATTGTGTAATCTTAACATAATCTTATTTGTGCAAACTTTTCTCAGCTGTTCGAGCTCTGAAGCACCTCAATTCCCTCTTCCGATCCAGATGTTCAGCGTGTGGGCTTTTCCTTTCTTTTTTTCTTTCCTTTCTTTCCATTATCCTGTTGTGCTTTATTACTTTCAATGGTATACCCTTCTGTCAAGTCATGTAATGTCGTTGTGTTTCTCCCGTCTTATTCTGTCCTGTTTTGTTCTGTCCTATCTTTGTAAACAAATATGTTCACAAGAATCCTTTGAGTGGTTCACAATTTACAAACATGCTTTTCAGTGGACCTCTCAATTCTTTTTTTTTCCAAACATAACTTTGTATTTTGCCTGTATGCATGTATATGTTTTTTAATTTGTTAATCATTATCTATCATGCAAAGTTGAATACATGTCTATGTTATATCTTTCGATTCATTTTGTGTTATGTTTGTTGGAAAAAAAAAATAATACCGATAGGCGGTTTCTTCGGAATGCCTGTGACCCTTTCAAAATCTGTTGCCTCCATGCGGTGCGGTTCATTGCAGCATTCTCAAAGGTGTCAAACGCGATGTGGATTTTTTTCCAGGCTGCTCTTCAGTGTATGAATCCCGTGATTATCATATCCCATGACTAACCTCAACCTCATCCCCATGACTAATTGACTACTGACTGACCTAAGACGAGCACGTCAGGGTAGGAGTTCTTTGAGACAGTTTGATAAATGCGATCATAATTCATGAGGCAGGAGAAAGTTAGATACACTCCTTTACAGTGACGCTGAATATTTGATGAGTATAGAATCTCTTTTGCTATCGAAATGCTAGATTCGGTCTTTCCCCATAAGCAGATAAGTGTAAACTATATATTATATGAACAGAATTATGCTGATCGGTTGATTTCAAACTTCCAAACTCTGGCAGAGGTAATTCGGTACTTATTTTTGCTGGCGCAAGTTATCGGCCTTAAGGTTCGAAGGGGTCTTCAAATGTCCTCTCCCACCGGGCTGCTTCCCGCTGGATGCCCGACTCCGTCTTGTGTTATGACCCTTTTACTCGCTTTTGTGATTCTAGTCGTCACGGTTGGAGGGCCATAGACCATGAGGACAATGGGGGGCGATCATGACTTCGGACATGATGTGCATGCGTGGTGGTGATGGCGCGATCAAGCGTGGATACCAAAGATGGTAGGGCTGCGCGGCGCTGGGCGGAGCTCTATCATCTTTGGAAGCTTCCACGGAAAATGTGTGCGCTGCTATCATGCATTGAATGTACTATTATGATATGTCTGTTATGGGTAATATGATGACAATTGATATCGGCAACATGTAGAATTTTCGAACGTATAACCTCGGGGTTAGACCAACTACTCCGGGACTCCCATCATGTACAACTTCGTCTTTGGACTTTTTCAATAATCCCAAACCATTCATTGTGTATAGCGTTCCAAATACATTGGTATGCAGTACTAAGCCTCCCAGGCAAACAGGAGCACAAAAGATATCAAATAGACTGAAACGCCAGAAGAAAAAAAAAAAACTGAATCTTTGCGGCTCAATAGTCACAAGAATAGGCAGAGATGGTGGATAAGTGTTTTGAATGCAGTCATAAGGGCATGTTTATCAATCATGCACCTCCCACTAATATATGTAATGAGGTTACCACCTACATTGACCTCGGGAAATCTTTCTTACCACTTCACCATGAGTTTCAAGGGCTGAGACTTAAAGGACAAGTTCACCTTCATAAACATAAGGATTGAGAGAATGTAGCAATATTAGTAAAACACATCATTGAAAGTTTGAGGAAAATCAGACAATCCGTTCAAAAGTTATGAATTTTTGAAGTTTTTGTGCAGGACCCGCTGTATCAGAAGACTACTGCAGTGTATAAATAACTTAGATGTCACATGCGTACAACAATATAAGGAAAATATAAAGAGAATTTCACAAAATTCCATCTTTTGAAAAAAGTACATATTCCCCTGACTCGTTACCGACAAATGTTATGGGTAATATTATTCCCCCTGCCTTTAGAAAAAGGCAAGTCAAGTGCTCTTTTATTATGCGAAAAAAATGAAAATATGTTGAATTTTCTTTTACATTTTCTTTATACTGTTGTACGCATATGACTCACAAGATGTAGTAGTCTCCTCATCCAGCGGTTCCAACACAAAAATTTAAAAAATTCATAACTTTTGCATCGATTGTCCAATTTTCCTCAAACTTTCACTGATGTGTTCTGCTAATATTGTTGCATTTTCTAAATCCTTATGTTTATGAAGGTGAACTTGTCCTTTAACTGCAGGTTTCTAACATGTTTGGTGAGGTATTGAGAAACCTCTTATGAGTAATATTAGATAATATTACATTCCCAGAGGGATTGAACGTTTTATTTGATGAAAATAATGGTTTGAAATGACTGAGATATCCAATAAAAAAAGAGCAATATCTAAATATATTAAATATAGGTGGGTCCCACCTTTTATTGGGATGCTTTGTTTTACTTTGCTTTTTGGACGTCTCTGCTATTCCAAATCATCTAATAAACTTTGAATTACTCTTTGGTATATGATCTGTATTATTTTGTAAGTGGCTTCTTGGAAGGACCTTCATCGCACAAAGTTAAGAGTCCAATCGTCATCTCACCAATATTACACCATCCTTTTAAACAGTCCACAAAATCATGACTTACTGAAGGGAAATTTATGCTGAATCAATAATGATCTTCAAAAAACAAGGAAACAAAGATGCTGCTAGCCTGCTTATGTATGCAATGATTGCTATTACTTTGTCATAATTTTGTTTTATTTTGGGTAGGGAAAAGGTCAACAGATAGATTTGATAATTATGTATACCTATATATACCTTGAGTGCATTATGAATGTGAATGTGGGCGATGAGGGAGCTTCTGCAATCATTAAATGATGTTGTGCAGAACAGCACTAACGGGGGCATTCTTTTAAAATCACAAAATAAAAACAACAAAACAACAACAAACAAACAAAAGAGGCCAGCAGAAAGATTTATTATAGAATGGAATGTCCGCAACCAGGGGAAAGGGGGGGGGGGGTGCTAGCTAACTGGCTAAACCCAAACTTTTCTGGTAGGCCAAGAAAATTTAGATATTAAAAGTGTCGTCATTTTCCAGTTGGTATCACTCTATACAGTGTTCAAACACTTGATATGATACGGTGTAATGTCATGTTGACATACTGGACATGCCATAGACTTAATACTACATTTACCCGACTAGTTTGCGAGACATTTCTGGACTCCATAATGTCTGGACTATCATAATGAAGTTATTCATCTACAGGAGCAGCACAGAAGAACAGGTCTGACCAAAGGAAGGATCATGCCTTTACTAACGGGGGAATTAGGAAAGGTTTTTTTCCTAAACATTTTGGCGTCCAATAATCCTTGCAAGTAGCTCAAACTGAACTATTTCCAACACTCTTTTTAAATTTCTAAGGACACGCTGCTTCTGGGAATGTGCTTATTACAGAGTGGTATATTTGTTTTTGTGTAAGTCAATTAACTATTTGTATGGAGGTTTAGAAGCAAAAAAAAAGAAAAGAAAATGTGTATCGTCGGCATTTGCATTGACGCATTCAATTCAATCCAATTCAATTCACATTCATTTCGCATAAACAACAAGAAACGCTTACAGTAAGCAAATCAAGCGGAAATTGAAAAGATTAATTCATAGATAGGAATTCAGAGTCCTTTTCATTGCTTTAATCCTTCTCAATTCGCTGAGCAGCCATGTGTATGTGCATGCCTTTGTCAACAACGTTATGTGCGTGCTTCTTTAGCGTCTGTTGCAACGAACTGGCAGGTTCCAGCAAAGAGAAGATGACGTCATAACGCCTCCCAGCTAAACCCGTTACGCGCTGGCCTTTTACTGTTAATCTTATTAGGCTAATGAATCGAAAAGCGAGTACAGATGTGACATGGATCGATGGCATTGGTGCTGGCGTGGTGTATCATCACGATTTGAATGACAACGGATATTAATTTATGTCCAATAACGCCCCGCAGCTTTGACCTTTACGAAATGACTGAGTTATCTCCCTCTCTCTCTCTCTCTCTCTCTCTCTCTCTCACCCCTCCCCCCCCCCCCCTTTCTCTTTATTCTCCTCAAAGTGACATATTTCCTACATATTAAAGTGGACGCTTTCACGGTGTATGATATTTGTACATAATGAAAGACTTGTATGTTTCATGACTATCAGGGAACGCTGTTTAGTGTGTGTGTGTGTGTGTGTGTGTGTGTGCGTGTGTGTGTGTGTTGGTGTTTTGCTCGGGCGGGGACGGGCGGCGGCTAGGACCGCAACGCTTATGTGATTACATGATATATGAATTTATGTAAATAATATAATTAATGATAGATATTGAAAATATCATAAGGCCCTTCATGCATGATAACAATAGACCTATATTATGTATACGTACATTATATGAATAATAATTATTCATATAATGTACGTATACATAATATATGTCTATTGTTATAATTATTATGACCTACAAAATCCGCGATTAAAGAAAAAGGTGTGATATCATCATTTATTGGAATGACTTTAACCACCAATGACGTCACAGAAAACATTCATTCTTGATAATGAACTTTTTTAAGGTATAGTCGTTCATAACCCACGGCAATATAAATTTACCGTGTGTTTATATAAAACATAACATCGATCTGCCTACTCGCTGAAAATCAAAAATTTCATAATTATTTGTTAAGTTTATAATGATAATAGTGGCTACTTGTATAGCGCACAGGTCCACTTTTCAGTGTTCATGGCGCTTATTGAAAATGAAAAGATATCATAAGTATAATATAGTAGACGGCGAGTTGTCACAATATTGGCATGATTGGGGTGTTCTTAAAATTTTCTGTAGATTTCGATTTTTTGTGCTATTTCCCCTATATTGGGGGTGCTGAACACGAATCCACTTGTTGCCATTTTTCTAACCGACGCACAGTGGGCCAGAATGAGCTCAAAGTGCGCCAAAATTATATTCCGTGGTTTCTTTTTACCCAAATTTGGTGTCTAAGGGTAATTGGGGGCGTAGAATTGATTGAACATAATTTCAAACTCATATGACGTCACTGTGATGCTGTTTTTTCATTGGCTACCAAAAATCTGTCTGTAAATGACGAATAAAGCAATGCAAATCTTAGGCTGTTATTTTTTTCTTTAAAGATTAATTTATCTTTTCACCTTCACTGACACTGCTTATCTACTACCATTGAATACACGATGCTTACATGTCATAGAAAGTGTATAAACATTCGGGTTTCGTTAAAATAATCGAATTTATGCTGAAAGTTCCATATTACACACGTACTGCAAAATGATACTGTTTTCCGTGTAAACTAGTTAGAATTTAAGTTTATGATGTACGCTGTACGTTTGGGTGAATTTATTCACTTTATTCTATAGCAGGACATAAATGCGCGATATAAAATCAATCTCCGATATAGTTCTTATCTCTCTACTTCATATATAACCTTAGGCCTATGCCATATCAATTCATACAAGCGCAAAAACCATTTTGTCTAATTTAAATGGAAAGCTAACAAATTGTGAAGTCAGTAATCAAGAAAATGAAAGGTTATGACTTAGCAGCTAAGAATGAGTCTGCCGTGTATGAAAGTATACTTGGAAAAGCTAAAATAATAAGATTTTTTTTTTAACGAAAAATTTATCGAAATCACAATCATATGAAATTATAAATTCATCCACGTTCCACAGTGATTTTTGTTTTCTCATCAGTCGTCGGAAGCAAAGTTTTTTTTTGCTTCCGACAACCCACAAAGTGTATGGGATCACAGTCTGATGAATCCGACTTGTATTGGTCGCCTATCAGGTCAATGTCAAACATGTCAGGCATGATCCGATGAGGCAAGATCGTCCGATGAGGATCACGCGAGCAATGTCTGATATTGACCTGCAATCGGATTCACAAACTGCGATACTATACACTTTGCTGAGCGGCCGGAAAGCAACAGTCTTTGCTTCCAACGAGTAGCCGATGAGAATAAAATCTCTGTGTTTTGGTGTTTAACGTTCTATCTGCATGTCAAGAGCAGGATAGAAGTACATGTATTTAGGTGTCCATACAATATGTATCGCAGTGGGAATAGCTATGTTTACAGTAGTGGCTATGACAATATGGACAATATGGCTATATAGCCTTGGCTATGTGCAATTATGTACTCTTTTATCTTTGGAGGAGGGGTCTTTTAGGTGCCGGACTAGCCCTATACATATATTTTATAACTCTGTTTGCCTCTTATTCAGTGTTATTCATGTTTCTGTGTCTTTAACGTGCGAGAAAAAAAATAAATAAATGAAAAAAAATGCCGCCCTCATGCGGCCCCGTATGATATAACAGCATTCCTAAGCGGCTGCAAGGTCAAAAATAGGCGTAATGTGTCGCGGAAAATCGGCTCTAACACAAAAAGTGGCAAAAGGTGGCAGCCAAATCTGGTATCAGCTTAAAGCTGAGACATCAGGAAATGTGGTGGTAATAGAATTTAGTTGGAAATCCGTGGCAATCTAAACTTTTCATTAGGGTATATTAAAAAGACAAATAATTAGCCTCTTTTCCAGGATATTTAGCGTAAAATATTCATGAACATTAAGTTTCTTTGCATTTTTATGGCATTCATAACGTGAAATGAACTCTGAGAAATATGTGGGAGAAATTACAGGTTGATCTCTCAAACACTACATGTTGAAATTAGTTATTTATTAAAGAGGTTACAATTTGCTTTGAAACTCTTAAAATATTGTATTTTGCTACTTCAGGTTGGAAATATACCCCTTTAATGTTCATACCTGATTCAAATATTTTAATGATATATTCTTCAAAGCATTACCTCTCAAGAGCGCATGTCAAAAATTCAAAAATCCCAAGTGCCCAAAGTGACTTTTGGCGCACTTTGGTATCTCTCTGGCCCAGTGTGCGACGTCTTCACCCGTTGCCATGGCAACGAATTATTTTCTTTAAAAGAACGTGCATTCTTTATTAAACATGGTAAAAACATGCTGTAAACACCAAAATACGTCATTATAAACCCTCTAAGTTCAGTCAAATGTTGAAAAAATTACAATTCTTATAATGCCATGGTTACCTTATAGCAATGACGGTTACCATGGCAACAACTATTTATAAAGAAAAAAAATCATATTTTCATGAAAAAGCAAGAGAACACAAGATTGAGTGGAATATTTATCATAAATCACATCTTGATTATCAGCTTATTTTTCCACTATCTTCATTTCACATCATTTTCGTTGCTATAGCAACAACATGACAAAAGCTGCCATTTAAAGAAAAAAATAGGTATTTTGATTAAAAGGAAAGCAAGGATGAAATAAATTGGTAGATAATACATTTCTGCAGAGTTAGATTTTTCATGCTCTTTCCCTTATTTTGGGAGTGCCGGACGTGAATCCACCTGTTGCCATATTTCTAAATCACATCTTTAGCCATTGCCATGGTAACAAATTATTTTCTTTACAAGAACACGTATTCTTCTTTAAACATTATAAAAACATACTGTAATTTCCAACAGATGTCAATATAAACATATTTCTTTGATTAAATTAAAAATCACAATTTCCGTATTTCACAGCTACCTCATAATGATGACGGTTTTGTTTGATAGATAGATACTTTATTTTCTGCAAATCAATATATACATAAATTGAATAATCGTGAACATGGGAAACATACAAAGTATATTTGAAACAGAGTCGTTTGACTTGCATAAACAACGATATAAAAGGAAATTAATGATATTACAGTATGCATGTCTATGCAGCTGGGATTATAATAACAATATCATATTTAAGAAGTGATAATGCAGAGGGCCGCCATTGTAAGCATTGCTTGAAAAGAGAAAAGATGGCCGGCCCGAGGAAAAGGTAGGTAGGTAAATTGGTAAACAATACAAATTCTGCTGCGAAGATAGCAGGGGAAAATAAACTCTGATGTGTGATGGTGGTGAATGTGCGTGCGATTGCCACGGTAACAGCTAGTTTTAAAAGAAAATAATGATTTTTTTTTCATCAAAAAGCATGAAAACATGAAAAGATTAAGTAGCCATTCATTAACAGTTAGGGTCCTATAATGATTATCAGCTTTTTTGTTTCACTATGCTCATCCCACATTATCATCGTTGCTATGGCAACAACATGAGGTAAACTTTCTTTTACAGAAAGAACTGTTTCATTAAATAGGAAAGAAAGAATGAAATAAACAAATGATCAATTTCTGTAAAGTTTAAATCATTTGTGCTTTTTCCTCTATTTTGGGGATGCTGAACAGGAATGCACCTGCGGTCATTTTTCTAAGTGACGTCTTCAGCCGTTGCCATGGCAACAAATTATTTTCTTTAAAAGAACATGTGTTTTTCTTTAAACATCATGAAACATGCTGTTAACACCAAAATATGTCAAGATAGGCATGTCTTTTTAGTTTAGTAAAACATCACATATTTTTTTCAATTTCATGGTAACCTCATAGCAATCATTGAACAGTTGCCATGGTAACATCACTCTATTACAGAAAATATTTTCAGGAAAAACATGTTTATATTGTCTATATTGACTTATTTTGGTGTTTATAGCATGTTTTTATGATGTTTGATGAAGAATACATGTTCTTTCAAAGAAAATAATTTGTTGCCGTGGCAACGGCTAAAGATGTTATATAGAAATATGGCAAAAGGGGGATGCGTGTTCGGCACCCCCAAAATAAAGGAAATAGCACATACACACACAAATCTCACTATACAGAAATTTATTTCCACCGACCTATCTTATTTTTGCTTTTCTTTCATTCCAAATGTTTATTATTCTTTAAAAGGCAGCTTTCTTCATGTTGTTGCTATAGCAACGAAAATGATGTGAAATGAACATAGTGGAAAAATAAGCTGATAATCAAGATAGTGTGATTTATGATAAATATTCCACTCAATCTTGTCATGTTCTCTTGCTTTTTCATGAAAATATGATTTTTTTCTTTATAAATAGTTGTTGCCATGGTAACCGTCATTGCTATAAGGTAACCATGGTATTATAAAAATTGTAATTCTTTCAACATTTGACTGAAGAGGGTTTATAATGACATATTTTGGTGTTTACAGAATGTTTTTACCATGTTTAACGAAGAATACATGCTCTTTTAAGGAAAATAATTCGTTGTCATGGCAACGGGTGAAGACGTCGGTTAGAAAAATAGCAACAAGTGGATTCGTGTTCAGCTACCCCAAAAAATGGGGAAATAGCACAAAAAATCAAAATCTACAAAAGATTTTAAGAACATTACAACTCGCCGTCTACTAATAGACCTAATGTGAATATTTGAAATCCGTTGTTGAAATGGGGCCATAACACCTTGCCTTTCCGTATCAGAAGGCTTTGCAGTGTAGCATTCTCGAAATCTTCCAGATTTTTTTTTCTGAAACTTCTGCTTTATTATCCTAATAATCAATAAAGCTTCTATAGAAGTACACATACCTGTTATTTATGCAGGGAGGATCAGTTTCAACGGCCGCACCCTCATCGTA
The DNA here is from genome assembly GCF_040938485.1 of Diadema antillarum. Lineage (NCBI taxonomy): Eukaryota > Metazoa > Echinodermata > Echinoidea > Diadematoida > Diadematidae > Diadema > Diadema antillarum. The sequence goes on from NW_027270896.1 coordinate 4,702,419, forward strand.
CGAATCTGATTGCTAAAAGTACAATTTCGCTGCTTGTATTCAATCTGCGCGCCAACCGAACTGATAGAAAAGTGAAATTCGGTGAGTGGCGGCAAACTGTGCAGAAGAAAGAGGAAGATAATGTGTTTAGTAATGTTCTACTCAAGCCCACCGACGAACAACGAAGACGAAAGCAAATCTTTGCCGAAAGAGGACGTTGTTATTTGACGAAGCACACCCTGTCGCCTACGTGTGAATGTAGTCATTCATAAGTTTCATTTAATCAAAGATATTCTTTGACGAAATGAATCATTCTCATGAATGACTACATTCACACATCTTTGTATACATGTTATTATATGGATCCGTGTTTGCGTGTTTTTTGTGAGTGTAGATAAAACGATGGTCACATTTAATGGAATTCAAATTAAATATATATTTTAAACTGTGTGTGTGTGTGTGTGTGTGTGTGTGTGTGTGTGTGTGTGTGTGTGTGCATGGCTTATGAATAAACAGTCGTCGCTCTACCCTCAACAGAACAACACATCAGCGTTTAAGAATATCACGACAACTGTATGTTCTTTCATAACTAACCTCACTCGATCACTCTTTATTCATTTTTATCATAATTGGTGTCACAAATTGTTTCCCAAGGGAGATGAAAGTTCTAAACAAGATCCAATATTATCAGATGAACAAACTTTACCGACCTGTAACTTAACTTGGGCATATATGATTACGTGAGAAATACAAAATCTTTCATAACATATCATCAGTTCGGTGTTAATAAGTCATCAGTTCGGTATTAATATTTGATTCAAGGTTTTTGTTGTTGTTGTTGTTGTTGTTGTTGATGATGATGATTTTGTTATGTTGCTGTTGTTGTCGTTGTTGTCGTTGTTGTTGTTGTCTTTTTCTCTCAAAAGATCAAGGCATCAGAATGCCACTAATCTCCACCAGTTTGTCGATTTCGATTCTTATGTTATATTGAGTTTGCATAGGCAGTTTATCAAGCCAGGAATGGTATACAGTGAGTATAACAGCCGATGTCCTGGGACAGTGGGAGGCGCAATGAGAATCCTTGCATGGTTCACTGTGTAAAGCGCCCGAAGCGATCATGAAAATTAATAATAAAATGGTCGACAATATTGTGTGCACTCCTTTGGACGTGCGATTCAGCTTAACAGAGCACGAAACATTGTTCTCTTTTCTTTTTTAACTCTACTCGGCCAGATCAGCCGACCAACCAAGCGACCACGATTGTCGCAAGCTGCGATAACTATCTACGACCGCATAGTAGCCATACTTTCAATCGCAAGCTTCAATGAAAGAAACTTTGTTCAGCTCCCTCGAGTGAGTACATTCTTTCCAATAAATTCTTTATCAGTAGCGTGTCTCTTCAGTCACGGTAGGCCTATAAGCGTGGATTTACTAACATATCATTTTCCAAGAATTTATGTGTGTGTTTTTGTTTTCTGTGTGTGTGTGTGTGTATGTTTGAATTTTGTTCAGAAATGGTGCCGAAGTCTAAATTCAGACCTTTTTGTCAGCCCATGAATTTTTTTTTTAGTAGAAGTGCTGTTGCCCGGCACAAGGACGTACTATGTACTGAAAAGTAACAGCGAACTCATGAACTGGACTATGTCACGTGATTGTGTGCACAGCTGTTGATGAAAACAAACTGTATTGTGATTTTAATCTAAATCCACCGAGCCGTAAATATTGGTCGACGTGCATATGAATCGAATGCACTGCAATCAAACACGGATGTGTGAACACGCATCGACAGACTTTGTTCACGTTGGAAATCAATTCCAGAATTCGTCAGAGTTTACCCGAAATGGTACGTGTCCTCGCTCAATTGACACTTCTTCATTTCGTTTTTTTCTTTTTTACATCTGTCATCGTTGATGGTGATTTTTCAAACACTTGCGCATAACAAAAAGCTATGGAAGTTTATAAAAAAAGGAGATATTGACGTTGTATCACTAGACAATACGCTCTGTTGGTGTTGGTCTACCACAAGATCTGGAGTTTAAAATATACTTGACTCATTTAATTCGAGGGCCACACACTTTGTCTTGATGGAGACGTCCATGCTTCCGACCATACATAGGCTAACTGATGCATTTTTCTTTGAGCTCACGGGGCGTAAGCTGCAGTGGCTTCGTCAGAATAATTCAAGATTTCTCTTGTTGTGGAATTAACAGCTACAGGAAACTTATTTTGAGCATTGGCAAAACAGAGAAAGGCACCTTGTGGATAAACAGAATCATTTGGAATATTTTTACCCAAGAACTAAATGACCCAAAGACTAGCTGTGTTCTTCCTTGAGTCTTCTTAGATTAGAGTCCATTTCACCAAATTTCTCTCTCTCTCTCTCTCTCTCTGCACGTAATGCTCCATTTGCCTGATGCATTGAACATCATGAATTCACAAGCTCAAAGAGAAAATCTGAACAATTAAAAAATCCCTTACTGTCAACAGAATCATGGAAACCATGTATCAAAAAACCTTTTTCTCCCCCCCCCCCCTTCGACATTGATTCTTGAGTTGTTTCTAAAGTGAAAACAGATGTATCACAAAACATGACAAAGCAGAGAAATATTACAAAAGATTGTCTTAAATGTAAAAATTTCAAAGAATACAAGCAGAAAATTTAACTTTGCCATTGATGTCCTCATAAAGGTGATAACAAAACAAAAGCACAATAATAAGCGTCGTAGGTTCTTACCTTTGACGTCTTCCAGACGGTCAATATCATTTCCAGGCGAGTGACCGTCATGTCATGAAATATTGCCTTTTGCCGATTGAGAGAGGCAAAGAGCCTTTGAGAAAAGGTGTTTTGTACAAAGCTATTATCACCTTTTTACACGTATATAGGCCTATTTATGCACAATACCATACGGGGTTGTGCATTGGCAAAAATGGTATCATTCCGTATCAACTCAATCATCGTTTGAAGATATGGGGACTGTTGTGACATGATGATTTCGCTTGCAAAATGATCAAAAAATTAATTCACTTTTTCCTGCTCTTTCTTATCCTCACGAACCCTATCACTTCCTTTTCTTTTCTCTCTTTCTGCAGTGTCCCCTCTTGACTTCCCCCATCCCCTCTCTCTATCTCCATTCAAATTAATCAACATTTCTTGTCATTCAAATTCCAAATTTCAATTTTTTTCGGTAAGTCTATCTTAGATGAAAACTCTTACTCTACATTTGACATTAGGTTTTCTTTTACGTTTTTGTTGAATATTTACCATAAGAGATTCAACAGCTCTTATGACCTTGTTGCACGCTATATGTACTGTTTATTGAAGAGCCATCTGGACTCACCGTACTGTGTCTGTCTGAAGTGTATGAAGCATTCGCAAAGGGCTTGCTGTCTGATACGGTCCAACAGCATCAAAACATTCTGCTCTTCAAATTTGATGCTTGGGATCATAATTTGCGCTCAAATGCAAAATACGCACACCCATTACTCACCTCCTACCTACCCCATAATAGCCGTAAAAGCTGACGAATACTCACGCGCACCGCACACATTTTTCATTCACTGACAGTCTATTCAATTTCGTTCAAATAAAACCAACGACGCAGGAAAAAACAAAACAAAACACAATGTGGGGGGGGGGGGATTTACACCAGCAGTAGTAGCGTGTGGAGTTACGTAATTGTGCAATTATTGCGTGATTATAGTAAAGGCGCACAACGAATGCAACGACAAATGATTATTACCCGTCCACTTTCGCTGATTTCTGTTGTACCAATTCCTTCAATACTTTCATGGACAATGATTGCTTCCAGGGGTAAAGATGAAAATTCAATTTTATTTTTTTCTCCCTGTTCTGCTTTTTTTTTTTGGGGGGGGGGGGGGCTGGAGGGGAGAGGGGGTACGTAAAGTGCTTATCTATCCCTTTGAGGTTATGTTACAATCGTTCACCGTCGAGTAAGACTTGCACGTTTATAGACACATTATCTTTCTAAACAAAACAATAAAATCTTGTGACCAGAGGGGAATACAATACAGACGTGATTTGTATAATTCATGTCGCCCATATGTACCACGACCTTAGGCGACAAGGCAGCCACATTGGTATCATGCTAGCGAAGAATCAACATGATCATGATAAAAATGAAATCCGGGACCCCACAACCGTGGTCATTTTGAAGTGGACATTGAAATTATGCATTCATTTTTAAAAGAAGAGTCGCCTTTACGAAAAGGTCATCCTCTACCGGTTTCATAGTCTTTGCTTCTAAGTAGAATACTGGTTCTCTCTCTCTCTCTCTCTCTCTCTCTCTCTCTCTCTCTCTTTCTTTTCATATACCGAGATGTTTGGATCTCTGCGTTTAGGATTTTTTCGGCAACGTTTTATGTTTTGTTTTGCAAGTCAATCCCGTGTCCTTAATGTTTGCAGTGCGTAAAAGTACACTGACCAGACCTGAATGTGGAATTAGCTTTTATGTACGGAGAGTAACGAGGTTTGCTGTTCTTGTATTACTGGTATTAGTCGTGTATACACAGAAATGCATATACATATGTACATGTAAATATATAATATTATTATTATTATTATCATCATATATGGATGCGTGTGTTTGTGTGTGTTTATGGATTGTGCATTTACATAATAATGATGCATGCATTACTAATCAATAAATATACAATTTACAGCTCATTTGACTAAAAGGATCAGATCGTACAGACTTGATACTGCACGAGAACTTCTAGTTAAAATCACAATAAAAGATTTGAGTGTACTAAAAATGTAAAAGTATTCTCATAATTATTCACTTGCTGACGCAAATAAAGTACTAGAATCAAGGTCAAAAAGGAAGAGAGAGGAGAGTTCGGTTTGCGTGCGTGAGTGTGTGTATCATTTCGTGGATACTGTTTTGAAGGTACACACACAACAGGGGCGGATCCAGGAATTCCGTAAAGGGGGGCGCCAGCAATCTTCTGGTGCTACTTCCGGGTTTTATCTCATTTTTTTTCTTTTGATTTCTTTTGTTTTAACAACAAATAAAGAGGGGCGCGCGCCCGTTGCGCCCCCCCCCCCCCCGATTTTCCACTGGTATACCGCCTATTACTAGTAGTAACCAGCAGGCTCTACTGGTGTAAAATATAAAGCTGGAACAGGGAGGTTTGAAAACCACCTCTCTCCAATCCTGCTTCATCTTCAACGTTAGTACTGTCTTAGTCGCCCTGATGAGTTGAGTGGAGATGAGTTTTGGTTTAAAAAAGAACAACACAAAACAAAACTCTAAAGAAAAAAACAAATAGAAGGATTTTTTCTTTTGTCCTCAAATTAAAAAGACCCTCTTTGAGCAGACATGGGTGTGAAATGACGCCATATCATACGCCACTATGCCTCCGCCTTTTTGCTCCCAAGTGGTGATAAAATCTAGAAGTAACGGGAATCACATAGGTTGAAAAAGCTAAACAGACCAAGATGTCGTCAACTGTTCATCTCAATATCACAAGAACCAGTGTTCTTCCGGTGCTGTATGCCGCTAATGAACCCCAAACATGTATACAGAAAAAAAAAATTCCTCCTATCATCTTTTCTTTGCTTTTTTTCTGTATGTTATTACCAAGAAGGGTTAGGGCTATTGCAGGGATAGGGTAAATTTCTATAGCAGTATGGACGCCACTGAGGAAGCTGAGTGGTATGCATGTAGGCTGGAATCCCCATTACGACAATCTTTGATATGCAAATTAACGTCACAACAATAAAGAGAATTCAATGGGATAGATTCGGTTACCAAGGCGACAATAATATATATATATATATATATATATATATATATATATATATATATATATATTCACACCTCAAATTTTAACGATAGCATAGGTTCTAGCTGCGTGTGGGACATGAAGGTAGGGTTTTTTTTTAGTGTGTGTGCGTGCGCGTCTAAAGGCGCATTCCGGACGATTTTAATAATTCCACATCATGTGGTACATAAATTGACAAACCCTTGTATAGATTTGTGGAATTCATTGTTGTCCTTGAACAGAGAAAGCAATGAATTGAAAATCTTAAACAAATTACACTGAACAGTGTTGATAATATCAGAGGCTCACATATTTAAGAAATGCAGCAGTGAAATTCCAAATTACAATACCGTCTGCTTAACAAGTTCACCCGTGAAAAATCTATGCATGCCTTATTCTTTTGTTCTGCTTCCTTGAGCCCCAACTCATGCATTCTTATGGCGAGGCTGCCATGTCATCATCCTTGTTCATTGCAATTTGTTATAAATTTTGAAAATATCCCAATCACTATGAATTCTGAAACTACGTACACAGTTTAACTAATTTATAGTATAGGTTTTCCAGGTCAAATGTCCACCGAGATAAACCAAATGTCAAATAGGTAGTTCAAATGTCCATTCAGCTAAATAAATGTTCATGACAGAATGTGGTATCAAATTAGGCAATTCAAATGTCCACTTAGGTATGAAATGTCCGCACAAAATATCAGACAAGAGACAATGCAGTTCAATGCAGTTTCATGGCAAAATATTACAGAGAACAATGCTCCGGGAAACCATTGTCAGATAATGTTTTCAAGTGTCCATTTCCTCCTAGACAGTGCTTTCTTGAATCACAAAATCATTATTTCACATAGGTAATTGTATCGTTTAGGACATGTTTTCCAAGTGAAATGTCCACTGGCTCAAACACATTGTTCAAATGTGCATGTGTATTGTAAGAGAGATGAATGTATGTCCACAATACAATGCAGTTAGCAATAGGCAGTTAAAATGTCCATGTAGGTATGGAATGTCCATGTAGCACATGTCAAATATCAGACTAGGTAATTTAATTTCCGGATAACCAAATAAGTATCCAAATGACTGGAGCAATGTCCCATAAGGGAGATCAAATGCTACATAGTGATTCTAAATGTCCATAGTCTTAAATACTTCTTATTTAAACCATATCAATCGTAGCCTTACATGCATAAACGCACTCCTCAGTAATTAGTTTTGCATTAACTTGTCATATACACAAACACAGGTCCATACGGTGTCAAGATAAAAACATATTTTATTGATACTTTTTTAGAATGCATACAGACATAATCAATAGGGCTAAGCTGACATGAATCTCACGATAGCGGTGTAACTTCCTTACGTGCAATTTATTATTTCATACGAAAGAATGAGGATTTATGGCATGAGACTATTCACTTTTATTGTCTAAAACATAACGGAAATCATTTTCTTCAGACTTTTTTTTTTAATACCGAATGGCCGTTCTTGTACTCCCTTTACTGCGATTGTGCTGCAGGTCAGAAACAAATGTAAACCTGTCATTTTGATGTCAATTTCTCAAGTTTAAGTTTTCTAAAGAACGTTTCTTCTCAGGCTTGTCGGACGGACTTTGGAAATAGGACAGTTCCGGTCGGGGCTATAGCCATTTATCATTTATCAATATTTCATACTCTGTCTTTTTTTCTCACTATTTTCTTTTCCTGCCATCCTCTCATTTTTCTTCCCATTTTTCTCTCTCCCTTTTTTTTTCTTGCCTAAAAAGTGGTACAATTCATACCTTGCCATTCACTTCGAAAGATCTGCTTTTGTATTTCCTGAAAAAGATTTTTTTTGAGATAGGAAATTGCGGATCAGCAAGAGAAACATAGTTATTTCAGTGGTGTCACTTAAATTGTGTCGCATAATGTTGGCATAGAATCCATAAGCAATGCTTATCATCATGTTTTCGAGTCAAAGGATATTTGAATTACCTATGTAACATTTGAATTCCCTATGACCGACATGATACTCTTACCTGAGATGACAAAAGAATTTCTATTGTGTGGACATTTGACTTGACTATGGACTGCTTATGTACCTACATGGATATTTGATTTCTCTAATGCCATTAGAATGACTACAGTATAATCACACTTGCTTTTGAGCAATTTGAATTTGATTCAGAAAACCTATGTTCTTGTGCGTGCAGAGCACCACACATCAAATGCCAGACTGCGGTGGCAAGAAATAATAATATGAGATTTAATGAAATCTTTGCACACATTGTACAAAAAATTACCGAAAAAGAAAATATTTGTAAATGTTATGATAGGAATTCCATCGATTTTTTTTTAAGAATAGAATTTTCCAGGGTCGGACTATAATCATTTCTTTGGTCAGGAAAAAAAACACACACACACAGGAAGTCACTCTTCATAATAATGATTCTTAACTCTTTTACATCACTCAATGAAAATACGGTAGTTCTTTTGTTTATTTTCTGTCAGTTTATAGATAATTTTCCTGTCATTTCATTGCAAATGCAAAATTGCCTTTCAAGTTTCAAATTTCGAAATTTATGCTTCACCGCTCTTTGGAATTCCCTAGATTTTGAATAAGAAAAAGGCAAAAAAAAAAAGAAAAGAGTGAGACTCGCTTTGTTTTAATAAAGTCATGACAGATTGTGTGTGAATGAAAACCCAGTTGTCTGCGCCTGATAATATCCATCAGGATTTCATATTCTTTAGAAAGATAATACTCTTTGCCGTGTTTTGGAGTCAACTGATATCTAAATCACTTACGTAGCATCTGAATCACCTATGAATGACGTGATATGCTCTCATTGACCTGAGGTGACGCGAAAATTTACATTGTGTGGATATTTGACATGGCTATGGACATCTTACTTACCTTATAGGATATTGGTTTGCTAAGTGGACATTTGATTTCCCTATTGACATTTGAATTACCTAATGTGACGCTTGATCTATATTGCGGATATTTGACCTGGAAAACCTATAATACTGTTGTTCAAATATAAAAGTCTGAAAATCGTCCGGAGGTCCCCTTTAAGTTGAAATACTGATGAAGGATGCCTTTTGTTATGTGTATTATATACATTCAAAAGAGCTGGGGGGGGGGGGGGCAAAGCATGGGGTTCGCAATGTCGAGTATAAATTGCCTGTCTTATTGACACTCTGTGCAGTCACCATACGGTCACTGTCAGTCATGTTAAATGACTTGCCGTATAGATGGGCGAACTCTGCAGGTATACTTTCGTATACATATGAAATAAAAATACGGCTTTATTCACTCTAAGACAAATAGGTTAAACTTTGCACGTTTGTCACGCTGGGAGTGCCTTTACTAGTGTCACACTGGGAGCACCTTTAAAGGTGCCAAGAGGTCTGAAAGGTGCAAAGTGGTCTGAAAGGTGCAAAGTTACACCCCAAAAGGTGCTCCAATATTCACACTGTTATAAGGTTGAAGAGTTTAACGGGGGTTTTTTCTGTTCTTTTTTTTTTCTTCTTTACGTAGAGTGTAAAGTCCCATCATAAGGTCGGGAGGGGCTAGGCGCTCTACACAATGATTTCTTCACAAACAAACCTGTTGATGTCAACTTAGCATGGTAGAGAAATACTGGAGGAGAAATCAAACCCTAGACATCAAAGCCATGTCAAAACAGTCATCTTAATCGCAGCTGACCACAATTCTTTGAATACAACGTAGAATGAAGACAAAATGAAAGGAATGGTAAGTAGAATATACATCACGTACTATGTATATGTTAGAATATGGCACTTAGAACATGTCAATATTCATTGACTTTCATATCTTATCATCATAAGGAAACGTGGATTAACAAAAATGTGTCACTTTGAACGCTTTAGTGATACAACTACTAAATACTTCATTCCTTCTTTAGATTTTTTTCAATATATTCTTTCTTTTGACCCCTTCTTATTTCACCTGCCTGGTGTTTTTCTGGTTCTTTTTCAGCATTTTTTTTCTGCCTTGCTCCTCTCATAATCCAAGTGTGTGTGTGTGTGCGTGTGTGTGTGTGTGTGTACGTGTGTTTGCGTGTTTGCGTGTGTGTGTGTGTTTGTTATTGCTGTGAAAGATGATCTCATTTTGCTGTCCTACAAAATCTGATGGTGTAAATGCATTATGCAACTTCACCTATATAGAAAATAGCATGTGCAGGCAAATTGATATATACATTCATAATCTGTATTTCGGTGAAATTTGGTGTTTAACTGGAAACGGCTGTACTGGTTACTGGGATCACCATACAAGAATTATACACTCTCACACAATGCACACTGACAGCCTCAATCTACACATTTAATATAGTCAATGGGAGAAAGCGAAAAAAAAAGTATCTTTGTGTGTCTGGGATTGAGTGTGTATGTGTGTGTGTGCGTGTGTGTGTGTGTGTGAATGTGTGTGTACACGCAATTTTAAGGGTGGGCCTCGTGGCGCCAATATCATCAAAAATGGCGCCGCCACCAGCGGTCATTCTGGAGATGATGTAGAGCGGTAATTAACCAGTGATAAGTGTTGACATAGGGGTGCCGTGTTGACGTAGTCGTCAAAATGTTTAATGATTCATTCAGACTCCATAAACTCTCGTGGCAAAATCCGCAACGAATTGTCGTCCGTTTGTCAATTACTGGAAAGGGTGAGACGGAGAAATGTAACTAAAACTCTTCCTTTCATTAGCAGCTGACGCTGCGTCACTCAAAAATGCGTGAACTCGATCGTATGCTATTCGATTTAGAGAATGCGAAATTATTGCCGCTGCATAAATTAAACTAATTTCGCGACCTGGTGTTTTGAGTTCCTCCCCCTCCGTTACTTTGCATCTTCCAAACTCTTTTCCACGGAATTCTTTTCATTCATCCGCTACTGTCACTTCTGATTTTTGGTGTTTTTTTTTTTATTCACTTCTTAACTACTGCGAAATTCCGATTAATTCAATGTTAGGTTAATTCATCAGGATTGCGGTTATCAACATCTGTAGTAAAGAATGTACCAAACGTGGGCATAGAATGACAAGCGCAATAATCTATGAAGGACCGATCAATTAACCGATGATATCAGTAGTTCGAAGAAAATTTGATTATGCCATCAATTAACAAATTGCGACTTCACTGCTGAAGGTAATTATGAAATCTGACGCATGAAGGTTTCTGCTGCGGAGGTGTGCGCGGAGGGGACGTTCTCTTCACTTCACTTTATGTCTACACTCTTTAGTTACCACGAAAAGTCTAACGCTTGTCATCAATGTGGTGATATTTTACTTCAGTCAATGAGCTTCGTTCTCTGGCAACTCATTCCAAAGCTAACGAATGTCTACCAATTGAACGACTGCTGGAAGATTCTTACACCCGCCAATGAGGGTTTGGAATACCGACTGAAGGATATTCTAAATTAATTCTCAAAGTCGCTCATTATAAGGGTTTGTCGTAAAGACTGTATTAAAGACGAAACTCATTTTATGTAACACTGCGTCACTCTCATGCTTCGTAATGAGGATTTAAAACGCCACTGTAAAATCTCCTAGCCCTTCAATAAGTCAGCCCTATGTCCCTGACTGTAACAAGCAATATCTTAACTGATGAAAATAAAATGAACTTGTTAACTATTAGCTTCGAGAATGTGTGTAAATACAATTATCAATATCATTCTTCCACAGTATATTGAGAAACACGATCAAACATGCAACATTTTTTCAATAGTGGTGATTATCTCATCGTCTAGATTTTCTTTTTCGGTCAAGCCCTTTTCATTTGTTGTTTGTATGTGTTTTTTTAAGATTATCAAATGTAATTTGATAATCCAAGATAGCTCCATTTGATTCTAAGAATCTGCTTATGGGCTGTAGTATCTTTAAATTTGGAAGTAACAGCTGTTTGTTACGCACATAGTGTAATGCCAAGCATTCATAACAATAATGATAACAACTTCACAGAACAAATCAGATTGACGCTTTGTGATGCCATATAGAAATAAACTTCCATTACCATTTCAATCTTCAGTACTGGTGCTAAAATCCTCCTTGTGCTTATTATCAAGGTGATTATTCAAACTACCTGCATTGTACGTAGAGACATCAAAAGTACTTTACAAAAGCATGAGCAGTACAAGTTATAGCATCAGTTCTGCTAGCAAGAGGAAATTTCACTGGGACAGAAATGCTCGAAAGAGCACTGTTTATGGCTGTCTTCACACATGCAGTCTGATTTGCATGACTTAAGGAGGGCGCACTTCACCGAATTTCTGATGCTGACAACTCTGTTTCTATTTCTGCCTTCTTCTCTTCCTAGCTACTCTTCCTCCTTCTACTCTTCTTTCTCCTCGTCCTCCTTCTCCTCCTTCCTCTCCTCCTCCCCTCCTCCCCCCCCCCCCCACTCTCCTCCTCCTTTTACGGTCTTCTATTAGCACTGTAACGATTTAATGCTTGATAACATGGTTCTTTTTACATGTGTATAACTCAGTACAATTGCAGCCGGCGCTTGCTCTGTCGCCTTAATAAACCCTTTGAACAACTGTAAACCGGAATGATTAGAGTCAGCAGTCCTTTGTGTTTCCACATGCTACTAACAGTCCGCGAGGCCCGCCACCAACAACAACTATCACAGGAATCTCAGAGGAACATGTCTTCTCACACTTCCCCATCCTAATACAACATCACATCCACGAGCTCAAACAAATTACACCATGACGACTATATGTTCCGAAAAGAGATCCCGTGACAGTACTACCCCGATTGCATCTACAACCTTTACTATATACCTCACCTCCTGGCACAAGCTCTACCGTTGACCGTTGCCAATTCACGATCAACTGATCGTATTTGATCGTCGCGATATCTCTCCCTCATCGCCGCCCTTTTCTTCCACCTCATCTTCTGGTGTGTGTGTGTGTGTGTGTGTGTGGTGTGTTGTTGTTGTTTTTTTTCTCTCTCTCCCCTTCAATCCATTTTCCCTTCTTTCCTTCTTCAACAAGTTCCCTGTTCACGTGATTATATTACGTTCACTTCTTCCTCTACACTTCCTAGGCATCGAACTGTGATGAAAATATCACCGCCCTGTGCTACGGATGACTCCTTTGGGAATCCTCGGGTTCGACGGCGAGGCCATTGAAGGCATAAAGTCACTGATTATACTCTCGACTTGATGGTGAAAGTAATTAGCCCACGCCACTCATCGGTATCGCTTTCGCGTCCCGCGAGTCCCCGTTTTCAGGTTCCAAATTTCGTGGATATCCGCCAGCAATCTTCAACACGTATGCTGTCTACAGCTTGTCGTATTTCCTGGGACAAGGTTGTTCCCGTATCACAGCACGAGGATACCATAATTTCAATTCATATTGCAACGATGACCTCACGATGTCTTCGGCTCAGTGACATCTTTGGCCACACTCAATCCATCATCTTAATTTTCTGCGTTTTACCTGTATTTCTATTAAAGGCATTTATTTATAATTTGCAGATGAAACAAAAACCCAGCTTTATAGTAGTTCTAAAATGTTAGGATAGAAACAACCAATGTAAAAATGTTAATCAGTATAAGCCATGTTAAGCATTCTTAAATATTCAAAATGTTGACAATAGTTAAATAAAATTGTTTCTATAATAAACTGTCTACAGTTGTGGGGTTTGGAGAAAAATAGTGATACTTCCCATTTCAGCCTTCATTTCAAAATGTTTGTATGATAGGATGTTTTGTGATAAAACTGACCCACAGAAGTACATCAAATGTGATAGCTCCAACATTTTTTAATCACTGCTCCTAATGGTAAACAGTACCTTTAAGCTCTCGAGTATCTTGCTTTTCGGTGTAAGCCTACAAATGTTTTCAACACATACAACAATTAGAGTAAAAGATTAAGAAAAACAATAAAGAGACAAGTGACGTCAGCTGTATTTAAACTAGGTCCAGAGTATGCATAGATTCAAGTAAGTTCTCACAAAAAAAAAGAAGAACCTCGGCATAGAATGACATTACACAAAAGTTCAATAACAAAAGCATTACAAGCCAGTATCAATACAAATAAGTACTATCTGAAAATTCTTCCGTCGAGATGTTTTCATTGCAACTGATTGACAAATTGCACTACATCGACGTAAATAAGCACTGAATTGATCAGTGTTTTAGTAGTAGCCAAGATAAAAAATCATGGGCGTACATACTCGGGCAGGATTCGAACCTACGACCTCCTGATCACCGGACAGGCACCCATGATTTTTTATCATGGCTACTACTAAAACACTGATCAATTCAGCGCTTATTTACGTCGATGTAGGGCAATTTGTCAATCAGATGCAATGAAAACATCTCGACGGAAGAATTTCCATGAATTTGAATAACAAAGCAGTACCCGCTGCATGCTATAAGGATTAGAACCAACACTTGCTGTCGGGCGAAAGCTCGGTGGTCTAGTGGAGATGACGCCTGTCCGGTGATCAGGAGGTCGTAGGTTCGAATCCTGCTCGAGTGTGTACGCCCATGATTTTTTTGATCTTGGCTACTACTAAAACACTGATCAATTCAGTGCTTATTTACGTCGATGTGGGGTAATTTGTCAGTAAGTTGCAAGTACTATCTGTGTCTCAATAACATATCTATCTCTGTCTCTGTCTCTGTCTCTCTCTCTCTCTCTTTGTGTATATATACATATATACACATATATTATATATATATATATATATATATATATATATATATATATAATCACATACCTTTACACCCATCCATATGCATTTATGCACTTATACATTTGAGTGTAATGTAACTTATATGTCCTCCCTCAGAGGAGCCTGTGTTAATGACCTGCTGAAAATGCAAGCAGATATTACGCGTATACTCACGTGTTCGTCGACATAGCTGGTCGTGTAGAATGCATGGAGTCGTAAATATACTCGTAACTTTTGGGCGAAGCTGCTCGATTAAGTAAAGTGCCGTTTGTGTATGAAAGCTGCAAATATCACCACAAGTGTAATCGTCCGCACATTACATATTCAATGTGGACTTCAGCAGGATACATGGCCCCTCCTCAGAAATGGTCAAAATCTATCCTCTATTGACTAAGCTGTCTCAATTGCGGTTATGATAATGATGATGATAACGATGATGGTGATGACGGCAATGATGATGACTTCGGGGAAGACAGCTGTATCTATGGAAGTGATGACTTCACGGAGGTGGCGTGCATTATGTCAGTACAGAGCAGCAAGATTTCCTCCGCCAGCAAGATAAAGTCTCCAAACGATCGCACTAATTTATGCCTTAAAGAGGAGAAATCGCGCTTAAGGCCAGAGTCTAATGACGTTATTAGGGGAAATCGAGAAAAGTGAGATTTGATGGGGAGCGTTCTACACAAGCACACACACACACACACACACACACATACAAACATACACAAACAAGCACTTTCATGCATACTACACACACACAAACACACACAGGCAGCATCCAAATTTTCTGTCGAATTCGATGATAAGGTACATATTGAGTGACTCACATACTCTACAGATCGCTTGGGCTTAGCAAGTGATGTACAATGACTCACTGTGAACGGAGGCCCATTTACCCTTAACGTTCTCCTCATCCTATTTACCAGCAAACCACCCCCTCCCTTCATCCCATCCCGATTTAGCTTATCATCGATGCACTGTGGATCACAAATCGCGAAAGCCAGTTTATCTCCACGGAAGACCTGCTGCTCCCATAATCTCTGCAGCCTCACGGTAATATTCGTGTGTTCCAAATTCCCTCTCATTTTTCCCCCTTTCTCACTCGTTTGCCATTTCCAATCTTAAATAAAAACCAAACTGCCCATGACACATGGATTTAATCTACCTGATACGTGGCGATTTTGCTCGAGAGATATGACACACATTATGCCTGCCATTAAATTTCCAGGAGGATTTAAGCTGTAAGTCGTTATTTTCTCTGTTGGTAATTAAAAACTTCAACCGCTTGACTTGTATAAAACCTTTTACATAGGGATCACTCAGAAATACATCTTAAGCATGGATAGCTTTGACAATGCTGAACAGTGTGGGTTATTCGATATGTCTACAAGGTCAGAAAATGCAAATCTATGACGTGATTCTGACTGGCCAGATAGCAATAAGCGGAGAATAAATCATGGGCTTATTAAAGGAATTATAATAATATGATGCAAATGCATTGTGTGGATTCATAACACCCTCCATATCACGATTGTGGTCAATTTTCTAAATGCGTGCCGCAAACTTTATCACAATTTTGTATACTATTTTTCTTCAGAATACTCGGATAAACGCACAATATATCAAACCCTCCAAATCCAGATTCTGCCAGTGACACCTTCTGTTAATCATTGCTATGGAGTAGTGATATGATTAACGATTAATAAAAGATACTGGCATTCACCTAGACTGACATAACCTGCATGTTTCCATGTTGTTAATATAATTAACAAAATACATTGAAAGATGATTTCACCCGAAGAGTCATGGGCTTGGAAGTTGTTTTTTTTTTTTTTTTTTTTTTGTCGTTTTTCCTGACATCTTGCGCTACTTCGTACTGTCAGTGTAGGATCCCTCCAAAAGTACTACAGTATTCACTGACGAGCTGCGGCCCTCGGTGAACAATTGGTGAATAGTGCTGTTTTGGAGTCACCTCTGCCCACACTTTTAACCGGAACCTCTCAACAATGTTCAAGGCAAAATGTTATTTGTATAATAATATTATACAAATAACTATCATTTAATTATTATTATTATATTATTATTATATTATTATTATATTATTATATTATACATAACACGCCTTACGGTATTATGTTGGCAACAGAAATGACGATCAAGGTATTAACAATCAATACAGTCAACATGCATTTCCATTGCATGGTCCCTTTAAGAACCATTCTAGAAAGATTCATGGTGCTGCTTGGGACACACCACATAAGAATGCACGTAACTAGAAATATAAGTACAAGGAGTAATATGCGAAGATAGAGGGACGGTCTTAATTTCATAGCAACAGCATGATTGGAAGCATGGCTACAACACGTGCGGACGACTTCAGGGCTCCGTTTCATAAAACTTGTTATCAGTGACAACTGACTGCCACATTTCTGTGACAAATTTGCGCTCAGCCAATCAGATGCGAGTATTTCAGTAGCTTGTAACAACTACAACATCTTGTCACTGATAGCAAGTTGTATGAAACAGGGCCACGGACTGGATACTGGTCATCAATCAATACAATCCATGCACTTCATTTTTTTTTTTCAGAACAGATTTTTTTAACCGTCTGAATGCCACACTTAATCTCTTGTCCATATACCTATAGGTATGTGTATGGAATTGCACTGTAATTGACTCATTGGAACACAAGGGGCTAGATGGTGTGTGGGAGTTTGTGTGTGGGTAGGTGGTTAGGTGTCACCTGATATGATAGTCTTGAGGAAAAACGTCCTCTACGATTTCAACTTTTTTGAGAGCGAATCCCGCCTACGCTTATTATGTGCATTTAAACCATCTAAAGCTTTCCGAGATTTACTTGGAAAGCAACGTTTATGCAGTGTGCTGCTTCCCCATAAGCATCGCCCTTCACCACTCCCACATGTTCTATCAATGTGAAATCTCGGGAGTCTGCAAACGTCTGAAGGATTCAATTGCAATGGCGCGCCATTAGTGTTGGGCGGATTGCACGCCCGTGTCTCCACAGTCATTGAACATTTTGTGCCCAAAAAAAAAAAAAGAAAATGAAATCCCGCGAGAAATGCATGACCGCTCATCCTATACATTTTATACGATGTCACGCACATATACTATGACATTTTGCATTCCTAGTTCAAGTTGCAAAGCAGTACGATCAGCTACGAGGGAAATTTCTCTTCACTCCCATGTCTTTTTCACTCTGTCAGCATGCACTCCCAGTAAGTGATATATGCATATATACAATCAACACGTATGTAAATGAACTATTGCGGCAAGCAGGCTTAATAATCGCTACCGAAAAAAAAAAACAATCAAAGAGTTAGAAATGCAATGTTATCATACAGAACAAAATTGTTGGCGGTATAAAAGTTACTTATTTTGAAGGGATAATGATGTGATGAATAGCCCAAAGCCAAGCTATAGAGGTAAAAAATGACACATCTATCACCAACACGTTTTGTCTTTATTCTTCTATGGAATATATCATATATACAATACCAGTATACAACATGTAACTTTAAATCTCTTTATTTCCAATACAAAAGCAAAGTAAGCGCATTACTTCAGCACAAAGCATGTAAACACAGAACATATTATACACACCATACTAACAACCACTTTGGTGTTCTTAAATATAATGATGACATGCAGTTCTGCGCGAGGTGTATACTGCCACGCGACATACAGTACATGTACTGTGTGGAACACAATACTTTTTTCTACTTGAGACTTCTCTTGAACAAGGTAGGGTTATTAGATCAATCATGATCGCCGCTGTACACCAGCAAAGGATCGAACGCATCGTGACAAATCGTCCATTAAGATATTTCTCTTTGTGGATGATATCGAACGTATGATATGAATAATATATGATTGCTGAATAAAACTTCGTAGTAGAGAGGGAGAGAGTTTGTTGCTGGTGTATATAGTTGTTTACCCCAGCCCAGATTTTTTGTCTTGTTTAATGAAAGCAGACACTTTAGCACATAGACTTTCATTATACAGTCGGATGATTTTAAATATCGTGAGCGTGCTACAAAGAGTGTGTGTGTGTGTGTGTGTGTGTGTGTTTCTTTCTTTCTTTCTTTCTTTTTCTGTCTGTTTCTTTGTGTGTCTGTACAATGTACGTGTGTTTCAGTTGTACATGATATTCAAGAGATGTGCTGATTTCAAAACAATGCAAAGTTGGATTGTTGAAAGAATTCTGAGTTTAAAATATCATTATGATTTGAAATATTTTTGTATTTGTGTCGACGGCAAATTGAGAGGGGTTAAAAAGAAATGTTCTTCTTTTTTTCAGAGGCACGTGCTTTCCCATACCGGCTTCTTAATTATTCTTCATCGGCTTATTTCATCTTTCTAATTGCTTTTCAATTATAACAGCGAACCACGACAACCTGCACAGACCTAAATGCTGGAGACCGTTAGAAATTTTTGCTGTGAGCTGCAAATTATGAAAATTTCCAAGGAAATTACCCACCGCCTCAGGGGCGTGGTCAACGCCCTAGTGTATGCTGGCGGTGCGTAAACACCCTGAAAAACACGCGGAAAGGCTCAATTACTTGCATCCCCAATTTTAACCGCCGTGACGAAAGAAGGAGTTCAGACGAACAGTAAATTGTGAGGGAAAATCAACTGCACACCAGTCATCTTCCTGGTCTCAGAATCAGACGCGAAAATCTTTGGACCAGACATTTATGAAATAGAAAGAGAGAGAGAGAGAGAGAGAGAGAGAGAGAGAGAGAGAGAGAGATAAGAGAGAGATAAATGAAGAGATGAAAGAAAGAGGAGGAGAGACAGGGTTGTAGAGAAAGAGAATGATATTGTAAGGCCATATACAGCGCTGTAACCCGGACCTGCATTGACCTGATCTGGAATTTGATATCATTCGTTACTGAAATATGGTGGTACGCCATTTTCAAGTAGTGATTTCTGAAGAAACAGAATTGTGAAAGTGACTGCACGCCAATTAAGAAAAAAAGAAGAGGGTCATTATTTCCGTGATATATTGACGCTATAATGTCATACAGTCCCACTTCTGAAAGAGGGAGCAGGGAGGTGACTGGCATGACACACTAACATGTTTGATATGATAACACACAAACACACACACAGACGCACAGGCATTCACACTTCTCTGTTAACATGATATGTTACCGCATCTTTTTCTTCACAGGTACAGTGTACCCCTTCAAGACGAACTCGGTTATATAATACCTATATTTCTGTATATACTTCACTGTTCCCAATTTCGATATAACGAAAGAAACCTACCGGTCCCAGGGACTTCGGTATAATGAGAGTTATCTGTACTAAGTATTAACCTCACATGAACTAAGAGCGAAGTCAGGTAGATAGCAAAGTTTGATGTGACGTTAAATAGAAGCACATTGGAAAACATAAGAGGGCTCTTCTTCAGGAGAAAACCAGAAGGGGTGATGATCGAAAGGTAAACATGAGAAAAACATTCTTATATTTGTATCGTTTGTAATCTGTTCTCCAGGTACATTCAAACTTACATAACAGAGAACCAATAATGTTGTCAATTCCATGACTTTAGAAAAAAAATGTGGTAGTAGAAACACTCAAGGAATATTATACACAATATCAGACTTGAGTATACACTTATTTCTTACATGTGTGAACAGAAAATCAAAACGTATTTTTCTTTCAATTAAGGGGCTTGATATTCATTTTAACACTGTATTTGTCAATACATTATCGAATTGGCAGGCCTCTATAGTGGCCCATTTGTTGGGAATTCAAACGCTCAATATCTTTCGTCATTTGACATCGACACCATTTTTGTTGCTGCTGTTTATCCTATAAATTCGGTGTCATTTTTTGTTCTCTCCCTCTAATTTTCAAGAGGTTTTGACTAGACATTGCTAGATCCGCAAATGCTATCCAGGCAGTCGCTTGGTGGGCTTGATTACAGGTAGTAAGTCAAGGTTGAGAGTTTAAAGTGGTCACTTGGCTCGAAAAGTGAGGGTTTAGGAGTACGCTATAAAAAGCAGTTGAGTTATGCTTATACGATTACCAATTGCTTACTGTCACGACATTGGTACGTTTATATCTTGATAATCTCGAAATGTTACTGCAACGACAAAGAGGACATTATTACCATATAACACATATTGGATGTATACTTTCAACGTTCAATCATTGTACATACTACCAAGGAACTATACTTCTGTTGCAAGTTTCGTTTAAAAGAACAAGTTCCTCATTGCACGGATAAATTCATATGTATATCATCATGTCAACAAAATCTATATAATTATATGAAATCTTTACAACTGATTTACAGCTACTAGACGAGCCCAAGAGATAATCATTTCTTTTTCGGACTGTGTTGTGCTCTTTCGTTTCGTTAGGTTTTCATTCATACTAATCGTATAGCGAATATTAACTATCTACACTAGATTAAGAAGTGTTACAAAATATTAAACAAATAATAACAAAAGTAACAATACTTCTTTAAGAGTGCACAATCTTGTTGCAGCTTTTAAATATCCTAGAGAGAAACAGATATAAATAAACATTACAGAAATAATAATGATAATAATAATAATAATAATAATAATAATAATAATAATATAATAATAATAAGGTCTTATTTACCCAGGGTAGCCTCTTCAGTGTTGCCACTGCTCTACCAGATGGCTCTGCTTTTATTATTACCCTAACGTTAATGAATTAATGATTCCCGTAACATCGATAGATTTGTTCTTCTGTCTTGCGCATTATATGTGTATATTATATGCTATGATCTAGTCTAATCTAATGTGATATCATAATCATATAATACAATATCTAATAAGGGAATTCATCTTGGTACTGCAAATTACATGGCCATGCTTTTCAGCAGTCCCCTCCATGTCCAACAATTTTTCTTTCATATATACAATAAAGTTACATTACATGATTGTATTTCATTACACTATATCGTCCCTTATTATAAGAAATGAGAGTATTTTTTGATTTCGTATAACTACGTTTTTGCAAATGCTACGCTGTGAATATACTTTGTTGGAAATGAAATGATTTAAAGGAACAGAAACTAAATTGGTATATATATATATATATATATATATAATTATTCCTGTTTGTTTGTTTGTTTGTTTGTTTATTCAATTTCAATTTCGCATAAAAATAGACAGAAAACTTAAATCATAAATACGTGAATAATCAAAGATTATAACATGAATGGATTGGCCATTTCAGATTCATTATCACAATGATTCTGTTCTTCCATGGGGTCCTGGAAGAGAAATGTTTTCAAGGGCTTCTGTGCTGACCGAATTACCCAGTAATTTACCTCCCTTAAATGAAGATGAATGGAATTCCATAGGAATCGGAGGATGACGTTATGAGGAGCTCCTATTTCGGGACTACATAGTCATTCTGGTTGGTCGACTGGTAAGGGCAGTCACCTTGCTGCATGGAGAAGGATTACCTCATTGACAACTCTCCTCATCAAAGACTATGAACACTTTGGAGCCTCATCTCATGCAGGCAGCTCTTTCAAAGGAGCAGAGAAGAAAGGGTAAGCTCTTACAGTGGCAACATATTTAGCAACCACTAAAAAGTAAGGAAGATTCCTCATAATAACTATAACTGCAAATTCTCTTCCGCTCCTCATAATGGAATGGGAGAAAAAGTAAATATCTTTTATCTTGTTTGACGTTATTATTCCATCTTGACTTTATGTGTTTGTTTGTTGAAGTTTTCAACAACCAAAAAGAGTAAATGATATCCCAATATTAATAAAACTTTTATCGTTCTGTTGGCTTCATTTTATTCTCTCTTTGGAGTAGACGTGGTGCAAATTTATGAAATGAATAAATTGAATTATATTGATTTCAATTTAATTTAATTCAATTTAAAAGATTCGTGCATGCATCAGGTAATCGCTTGAGTTTTGCTTGATTTAATTCTTCTCATGGAGTAAACTTGGCGTAAATTTATGAAATAAATAAATGGTATTAGGCAATTTCTCTCGCTTTCCAAGTGTCTTGATGCATAAGCTCACCTAACTTAGCAATTCCTGGTGGAATTCATGTTTAATCACAGAATAAAACAGAATAAACTCGGGTAGACCTGATGAGCAATATCACCAATCACCATTAACTTGGAGAAGCATCCATTTCTTTGTTTTGCATAAAATCATTCACGGTTTTTTTTTTCTTCTGTTAATATTCTATAATTATTATTGCCAAATAACAACCTTCGGGTTTAATGAACACGTTCACGAACACGTTCTTCCTGCATGTGTGCTAAATCATATAATCATCACATCACAGATTCGAGCACCATTGGGGGAAAAAATAAACAGCAACAATATGCCTAATATCACAATTATTGACCCTTCTTTTTTTTGGCATGCCCAAAGAGGATCTATGAACAACGGCTTATTGAGTGATGCAAATCGCATATAATTTTTGCAAAGTATGTGAAACACCAGAAAGTATAAAGGCTCCATGCGTTGTCATGTTCACCATCAGTACATACATACAACAACCACACATACACATGCCCACATAATCTTAATCCTCATTGTCGAGTAACGAAAGGATTAAAGAAAACCCCACACACCGTCGCCTTTTCTCGTCGCAGTGACCAACCGGTGACTCTCATCCATATAGACCTCTTCAATTCCATAATCAAATTTCAAAGTTGGCACGTGTTGAGTGAAAACAGACCTATTTCTGGAAAGTCGAGGTCAGTTGGCCTCGAATACCCTAATTCCTTTCATATCCGGCCATTCCTAACTACATCTTTCTTTTTCCCGTGCTATTTCAGAGCAGACAATGCAATTATTGTATATCTATCCTATTTCGAAATTGAACAAAGAATACGTTTGATTGCATATTATCATATATATATTTCTCGTGTAACTTTCAAACCATAATTATGTTTATCAATATCTCCATAATTCATAATCATTCATAATTGTCCTTCAGACTGAAATCGTTCCGTGTCAACCCATCTATAGCCAGTATACCTTAAAACAATAAACAATGAATTTCATTCTCCCTTTGCAGTAGCCAAAACTATCAATGTATTTTCTTTTTATCTGTATTTATATCTTTGTATCTGATTATCGATTTGAACAAGACCGACTTGGAGAACAGTGTTCAGTGCCTGTATGAATCTGACTAAATAATGATTATTCATTAGTGGAAAACTGAGCAAAGAAAATTGGATTCCATCCCAATGGAATTCCATTTTCTTTGCTTAATTTTCCACTTTATATAAAGCATATTCATTTCTGGTCAGTTTTTCTGTTTGCGTTTGTTGAATAGTAATCATAATGATAATGATAATAATAAGAGTGATAACCAACAAAAGTTGATTATTCTTCCTCTGCTTTTACAGCAACGTCGCACCTCGAACACGTTGGATTAATTTCATAATTGGCCCATGCTGAGGAAGAAAATGGTACGATTTCTGGACACACCACTAGCCACAGTACATGTATAGCTACCCTCGAAATATCAAAATCAATTCCATTCTGCAATTATGAGTATTTGTATCGATCGTTATCGACCCATCTCACCCCAGTGGTATACGCGCATATAGACGCCGGTAAAGAGTCGCAGCCCCGCCCACTTTGCCACTTGCAGTCCCATACACACTTCCCATTGCAAACTTTCCACAGTGTATTTTTAGACCATGTCTCCACTCTATATTATACATCACTCTATACCCTCATTGATTTAATCATCAAGCCCATCGAAATCTCGACTACCCATACAGGCCAAGGAATAAACAAAAGCTATAAGTTATATTCATGTGACTGATACGCAAATTTCTCGTGTCTGACAGTATACATACCAAAACCCCTATTTCTTCCGAGTTTCATGTCTGTCTGTTGTATAGGAAATTATGACACGGCATGCATTCAAATTCGAAGAGTCAATGAAGTAACTTTATGAATGAACGCAAATTGGCAACGCTGATTCAACTTTTATGGTCATTAGATACCAGATGTAGCCATGGAAGGGGTCATTAACGAAAGGACAATTATACACTGACGTCATCATTCGTAAAATCTGTGACCAGGGTACCGGATTATAATCATGCTTAAACTGTTAGTCTATAGAGTGCTCATTGATTTCCCCAGTCCATTTCCATTGTCCAGGCAAACTGTCATTTCTGATCAGACCGAGACACAACACGATTAGGGTGGCAGCTGCATGCCGTGACACTGGCTTTAAGGTGTGTTAATTCCCATGAATATTTCGTAAAGAGATGAACAAATGCTGAGGAAAAAAAACAAAGGTCAAGAAACTGCCCACAAAACAAAGACAGAAACGTAATGTTCACTTCATTTCATTCACTAACAAACGAATAGTATTATTGCATTACATTTGTAGACATACAATAAATGTGTACAGCCTACTTCGATTATTATAGTGCGCGATGTCCTCAGTCTACCGTTTCAAGTTTGTAATGGTCTTTTATCCAGAAGGTCATATCAGTGAAATCGTATGTGCATGCTTGCCATTGCTTGGATCTGCTCGGGGCTTCAAGCATGCATGACAGATTATAGAGAAGCAATAGGTTTGGTTACTGAGACTACTCTCACTGTCCCTTCGATTTCGTATTCTCCGCGTGAGCTTGATGAAATGTTAACGTCATAATCGCCATAGATAAGTTCTGTCTACACGGGCACCACCGGCATTGGAAATGAACGAAAGGCTGCGATGCGTTCACTCCATGAGTCGATACAATGTGTTTATATCAGCAAGCATAATATGCCTATTTACTATGCGCGCTTGCCGAGTTTGTTTGTTGCCGTTTTCATGAAGATGTTTTTATTCTTTTTTTTTGTGGGGGGGGGGGGGGGTGGGATAGGGGGTCGTCCATATATTCATACGTGGAATATACAACAGGGAAAGAAAATAAAATGGCACAACACTCCCTGACAAGGGCTCAATTCACTGCTAGATAGAGAGATTTTGGTTTGACAGTCCTATATATGCCAATCACGTAGGGTGATAATACTATCACGACATTATGACTGGTTTAGATATCATTATGGTGTGGCTTTAAGAGAAGTTGACGCATAAGTGCAAAAGTAACATCTGTAAGTAACTTCTAAAATATCCTCTCAAACACTAATACACACACACGCAACACACACACACTCACACTACACACACACACACACACACATACACACACACACACACGGTTATCTTGCGTAGACGAAAAATCATCGTTCCAGTTAAATACTCCGAAATAAACATCTGCATATCAAAGAGTGTGAGCTGTACAGCAGGTGTTGCGATTATTTCCTGCTTAATTCACAATCGTGCCGCCTCGAGTAATCAATCAATTCGAACTTTTTTTTCTAGCCAATTTTGAAAAAAATGAAGTAACCGATATACCATTGAAGTTGATATTGCGCGGGACCTTGAATACAGCATTAAGCCTTTGAAGTTGTACTTGAGATATTTTGTATACCTTCAAAATGAAAGGACCCTCGCAGAAGGCCGGATCATGTTCTTACAACTCCCTTTCATTGCACGGGTTTCGCACTGCCCTTGGTTATTACGCACGACCTTGGCACTTTGTGTTTTATACGAACCTAACTTATCGTGGTAGAGATACTGTGTCCTCGTTTCGTTGACGTACATACAGCAGGCAAACATATGTGATGTATTACTCTGTTTTTGTCGAGGCTTCGCTGCACATGGACAAAGACAAAATGCAGATAACTCTTGAAAGTGAAGCTCACATATTCAAGATTCTGGATAAATGAACCGGAAGCGTTTTTTTACCTTACGTTTGTTATTTCTTATCTTGAATACTATTACCGAGTACTCTAAACATTTATTATGTGATCCAGATTAAATTTTGTTGGGGATGTTTTGCAAATCACTGTAACAACACTTAACCTTTTCAACTATGACAACAGCTGTCTAAATGTGCAAGTGTAACAATGTAATGCATATCAAAACATGATATCTATGGCATTTTAAAAATACATTATATGTGTATACCGTATGAGGTTTTTCCTCTGCCATTAATAAGTAAAAGCAAGCAGCGCGGTGAGTGGTATGTACTCATGTGCACACTTCGTCTGGCTTGATACACCTCGGGGCTAATTAGCTCGCATAGAGGAGAGTCGAACTGTAGGTAATAATATGTGACTGGTGTGCAGTCACGTGGTGTACCCCTCGACGATGTAGTGTGCAACGCGAGGTCCCCGTGGCCACCGAGCCACGGTTCGCTGATCTCATTGTGCGATCTAATGAGCCAGAAAGGAACCGAGAGTGTTTTGTAACGTGTATGACATTTCATTATGAACATTCTCGTCTGGGACACAGTCATGATAATATATCCTATACGTTGCTCTGTATGCACAGCCAAGCCTCTGCATGACCTGTCCATACACTTATCAATCAGTAGCACACGCGGGGAATGCACTATCTGAGAAGGCATTCGTTCAATGGTTAGCCTTCTTGTTTCATACGTTGTGTTCGCTTGGTAGATTTTGAATGAGTATGTTCATTGTTTATTCGACTGATGAACAATTTATTAATCTGAATGTGACTATATCGCAAAACTCTAACGCTCAGGAGCTTTACGAAGAAAAAATACGGCATTTGAAAATGCGATAACTTTTCACTTCACGATGATAAATTGTTTAAACAGACCATTCCCAAATAATATTGTATAAGAAAAGGAGCATTTGATGTCAGAGAATCATATCTTGTGTTCGTTGAATAGAGTCAAGTGGAAAAGACGTTGGGGAATCACGGGGAATTTGATGTTAATCGACAAGGTATTTTATGAAGTCTATGATTATGATAGCAGGACAAACAATGTCGGGATTTTTTGCATCACAGCAATTTTAACGCCAGCGCATGAACAGATCAGAGCCTTCGCGCCATCATGTGTACGCATCGATGTCAATAAACATGACGTACATGACGTAAAGTGTACAGACATCACATGCTACGTATATCGACATATGCACGTGTATCTATACATACAGACAGTTGTAGATGCGATGGAACAACACGGATAGAAACAGAACACAAAAGAGTAATTCATCTAGGTACCTGTGCATGAATATATTAGTACAGCAGATCATGGCCATCGGGCAGTTGTCAGGCAGCCTACATTCACAACACAACACAACAACCACAGTAAGGGCGCTTTGAATGAAACTTACCACTTACGTGGATTGTTACTGGCACTGATTTTGACATAACATGAATATGCATATGCATATATTCATACATAATATATATATATATATATATATATATATATATGTATATATATGTATATATATATATAGGCCTATATTATATATGGGTGTGCGAGTGTGTGTGTATGTGTATTCCTTACGAACGTTATTTCCAGTCAATACATAGGAAGCGAAGCATCTTTCGGTATGGTAAGGATCAAGCTTATAACTATTATTTTCATAACTGACCAAAATCGGGATGTTGCGAGAGATCTTAAAATGCGAGATTTTCGACCCTTGACCCTTGAAAAAAAAAATCCCAGGTTTGAATCGCAGCAGGCACCATTTTACCCACTTTGTCTCTGTGGGCCCAAATAATGTTCAAAGTGTATAATTATCTGGTAGTTAAATTAATGCTGGGATAATGAAAGCTGCAGTTCGCTCAGAGAAAACAGCGTCGTTACTGAACATGCATGCCGGGGGGGGGGGGGGGGACATTTTGATATGATATTGATGTTTATATGTACATGCATTTCATGCAAACATATTAGAATATTGCATCCGGAAATACTATTGCATTGTAGCTATGCGTGTGATGTAGGTGCATGTTATACGAGTGTTATCTCTCTCTTTGTGGCGTCCCCCCCCCCCCCACCCATCACAAACACACACACCCAAGACACTATATGTCAACATGATATAGATTCATTAGTTCAGAAGTGTAAAGCCAGCAGAATATCTAAACAATATCCACATTCAGAATTTGGACGAATTTGATGGCACGCATGGCGGAAACAGTGATGGGGAATATACGCAGAGAGCGTCACGTGAGTACGTTGCTGTCTTCGTGCGATAGAATCATCAGAGAGACGAGCTGCACGCTGTACGCACGCAGTCAATCGCATAATATCATCACCATTGCCAAGCATGAAACAAATGCACATCAGGATTGTAGCATCTCACGGTCAAGACTAATCATAAGGATGATTCGACAGAAATGAAGGGTATTTCTTTGAACTTACCCGGCAGACCGACGCTGCGTTGATTTCACGATATACATACGGCAAGCCTGTCTTAAAAATCCAGTTTTGCATACACGGAAAGCGGTAGTCCAAGTTCGAGCTCCGTTTTCTACATCTACCGCCTGACATCGCCTCCTGTCTAGCAAATTCCACCCGATAGGTCTCATCGCGCGCGCGGGCGCCGGAGAATAGTACGTAGTTCAGTGATGATGTATACAACGCGTGTTCGTCGTTTCAGGTCCGACCACACGGTTGTACTCGAGTGCCAATACGGAAGCACTGGCGGCCGAAGACACTCCGACACTTAGTACATATAATTAGAGAGAAGACGCGAGATAACTACTCGGCGGGCGGGAAGAGGACATACTAGTCTTCGTTAAAGAAATAGTCTGTTATTTTCCTTGTCACAATCGTGAAAATGCACCTCATCAGGCATCCACACAACATTAAAGTTTTCTTTTTCTTTTTCCCTCTCTCTTTTTTTTTTTTTTTTTTTTGTCGAGAGGCAAGGTTCCTCAAAGAGGTTAGCGTTTGGATTTGTTTTCTGTCTTATTGTCCTGCCCCAGTTTTGAATATCCTCGAAATGTACTGCCAGAACGAAATGGGTTCTTATACGTTCTTAATGTTAGCTATTCAGATGAACCAGAAAAAAAAAAGTTACTTTTACACACACGCCGAGATAAACAGGACTGATTGAGAAACCGCCCATATGCTTAAAAGATCCCCCATATTGCCAAAATAGATGCACCCTTCGCCAGTATCTATCCACGTAATGTTGGCTCAATAGTGTACCGAGTGCGGCTCAGACACATTCTCAACAAATACGATGTAAGATTATGCAACCATGGTGCTTACTATTTTCTTCTGTTTTTTTATATTGGACTGCTTTAGCACCCCGGCCTTCACATCATAAGAATAAATTTCCCAATGCCATCATTACATTATGCCGACGGCCTTTTTCGGCCAAACAACCATACCTGGGCCCCATTTCATAAAACATGATACACTCTTAAAAAGAAAAGGGTAAATCAACATTTAAAAGGGGCGAGGAGTGACAGCGTCTTTAAAATGTTGTATTCACCCTTTTATCCAGCTGAATCCAACAGTTAGATGTGCTAGATACAGCTAGAAAAGGGGTGAATACAACATTTTTTAAAACGCTGTCACTCCTCGCCCCTTTTAACATGTTTAAAACGCTTGATTTACCCTTTTCTTTTTAAGAGTGTAGGATAGCAACTCTTGCTGGAATGGCAGCTTCCAATATGGCCAATCAGGGAGCTGGATTCTTGTTGTTACCACGACAATTGACATTCCAGCAAGAGTTGTTATTATATCAACTTTTTATGAAATCGGTGTCTGATGTCTATTTTTGGTACTTTCGAGATATTCGCGGTTTGTTATTGCAGACCTATGAGATATTCCCCTGACATTTGCCTGAAGTTAGTCATTTTACAAAATATCTTGTCTACTCCCAATATGGTAATGTTCTTCTAAACAGGAATTGTCTTGATAGAATGTGGGTTTTTTTTCCTCGTGATTCTTACACTTTTTAACATTTTCACCTGTTTTCCACTTTCACGCATAAACATGACACAAACTGAATACAATCACTCATAGAAAGAACATATCAAGGCAGCTGTTGTAAAAAGACAAAAGAAGTAGAAATTAGTAAGTGCATATTATGACGTTGGATGTTGTAATTAAAGAAATAAATCATTAAAGCGTCTACGCAAAAAGCATTAAAGCGAAGTTCTACCAATATGGTATGGGGGACCTATCCTGAAAAGCTTGCAATCTTGTAAAAAATAGCTTCTTCTGGAGCAAGAGAAAGAAAAAAGTTTTTTTTTTTAATTGAATTACGCAATTTAAACCTAGCAGGTTTGGTTTCAACCATTCAAACGTTGCGGACCTTTCCGAAAGGCTCCAGAGTAACCAGAATGCTCCTATACAATGAGTATAGTTTAGGTAACATACGTCAGTAAAATAATATAAAAACGTGAAATGAATAATATTATTGCAATGAAGAGGTTTTCAGTTTTAAAATATCTGAAAGGACATTTTTAGCTTAAGTTAAATGATGTCTTTTCCTGAAGTAATAAAATGTACTTGGCAAAATGCATTCACCTTTGCTTGGAAACTATTGAGAAACTATCGCAACATATCTTTTTCCTTCTTAAAAATCTCAAGTTTTCCTCCCTCTCTCTCTCTCTCTCTCTTGTCCGTGTATATATATATATATATGAGTATATGAATATAAGAACGACCCAAGTCCAATTTTTGGCCATATTTAGTTTGACATGGGAAATTGTAGCTTATGCATGGACTCATCTTGTGTGTAAATGATAAATCCTAATTACCCCCGGAAGTGCCTAAAATGAATGAGTTAAATCTTATATTAATGTAAGAATGAAGGACTTGGGTCATTCTTACATTCATATAATAGCGCCCTCTCTCATCCTTCTATCATCTCTATAGCAGAATATCATGTATATGAATCAAAGAACGACCCAAGTCCACCACACAAAATGGCCTCTCCGCAATTAATGTAAATGTTAATTGTCATAATAATATATGTTCTAATTTGTATATACAATGTTGCCTTCCCATCACAGTTAAATAGAATATTATTGGACAAATAAAAAAGATATGAAGTTTTTTTTTCAGTTTACTCGAAATGATCTTCCACGGACTTGGGTCGTTCTTATATTCATATACTCATATATATATATATATATATATATATATATATATATATATATACATATATATATACATATATATATTTAATCATATATATGTATGTAATTATATATATGTATGTATATATATATAAAACACTATATTGCTATCTTTTATTATATATACATGCATATAATTATATAATTATGCGTCTGTATATTCATTTCATATATATTTCATTCATCTGTTCATTCAGTCATTCATTCATAGTTATTTACTCACTGCTATTCACTTAGTTAACAATACTTGCTACGCATCAATATGATCTCAAGCCATATTGTCGCCATAGATGGTCTATCTTTTTTTAACGTCACCTTGGAAAGTGGAAGGCTAGGAAATTATTTCAAAGTCACTAGTTGAAAGGGAAGGCATGACGATAACGCTTTCGTTCATGCAAAAATCATTTCGATTGAGCACCTCTTCATGGCCAATGAATTGAAGGCATTACAATGATGGACTCAGCGGTCACCTGCGAGAAACCGGAAAAAATATCTGGATAGCCGGTGCCAATATACCAAGAATAGAGTGGATAAGATGTAACAAACCAAGAACACAAGCCGATCATATTTATAGGGGTAGTATAGGAGTAGTATAGGTTTGGGTGAGGTGAGGCTTCAAGTTACCAACTTTTTTTGTAAGATAATGAGAAATCTGCTATGAAATATGAAAGAGAACACAATTTAAGCTTATCTGACGATAGATTAGTTTGAAATTGCTGAAAATAATATGTCAAACAAAGAAGTCCTAATAAAAGATGGGACCCACTTTTCATTGGGACCACTGTTTTACTTTTTTAATAAGCCATTTCAAGATCAATTTTCATCGAATAAACTTTGAATTTCTCTTACAATTGCATACCCTTTCATATTTTATAAGTAGTTTCTTATCATCTCGCAAAAAGTTAAAATCTGAATCCCTCATCTCAACCAAAACTATATTATCCCTTTAAACAAAATACTAGTAGTAATATATACCAGCGAGCGGTCTGCGCGCTCTGACGCTGCGTACGGAAATGTGTCGATAGATAAGGGGGAGTGTCAAGATGTATTCCATTGGCCAGCGGATTACTAAGCGCACGTTGAATGACAGGCAAGGATATTCCAGTTATCCGACACTTCGGGTCACTGTCTTACCATGGAGCTAAATGTAGCTCTATGGTCTAAGGGCCAAACGTCTCCGGCTATAGTAGTAATGGACGAAAATGAGACCGGAGCCCTAGTTATGCATGGTAATTGACCGAGCCTCTGACTGCGTGGCAAGAAAGTCGATTTCTTTATACTAATCCTTCTCTTCGCTATTAAGTCTTTATGGAACATACTTGCAAACGAATATATTCGTTTTGTTTATATTTCTTTCTATGTAGGCCTATGTAAGTATGCATAAACATATATGTACACATATATTATATACCAATAATCATTGTGTCTGTAAAATTACATTTGTAAACAATGTATCATGAGATCTTTGGTGCACTTATAAATATGAAAAGCTCAACTGTGTTACACATTATTTGATAGGCTGCAACTCGTCACTTCACACTTCTTGCAGCCATTACACTGTTACACTTGGGAGAGCATCTCATGTTTATATCGTCTTGGGAATCAGCTATTATCATTTTTTTTTTTGTCGTTGTATATCGTGTTTGTGATATAATGTATTTCTGTAAGGCAGCTCATCACAAGCTTTGCTTTTTTTAGGTTCTGCATTCCTTTGTATGACTTCATGAATATACAAGTCAATAATGAGAACGCACTGTAAAGTAGCGGTAAATGTTTTGCAAATTGATTTGAAACTTGAACTGGAACCTAAATATCAGATGCTTTGTAACGTTTCGTGTTTTGTGTTGTAATCGTCAATCTAAAAATGAAATGATAAACCAACATTTTCATCAATCTTAATGTTAGCACTCTTCCAACATATTGTTACATGTTCAATTCAACTTTCAAAATGTTGATTTAACACCCAAAACGTTGAACTACCATTTCAGAAATGGCAAAAAAAAAAACAATTTTGAGTGTTAAATTGAATATTAACAAAAAGTTGAAGAAGTGTCAAAATTTAGAATGTTGATTTACCATTTCCTTTTTTAGAGTGTTTTGATAGCGTCATTATATTGTTAATGGGATGGAAAAAATGTGTGTAATGTGTTTCTCTATCTGTTTGCGTGTATGCGTGCATTCGATTGATTACACACTTAGAAAATTAGCATTTCAGTCATTCAAAATAATCACTTTAAGATGGGCAGTTAAAGAATGAAGTGAAACATTCCTAATTACTTATAGATTGCAGTGATACACGTACTTGGCATAATTATAAACCTCAGTCAAATGTGCCTGTTTTTATCTTAGCTATGTATTGCAGGCCACGTGTGACTTATTCTTTAATTTTGAATCTGAAACTAAAATGATATGGAGATGTCGGAAAGCAGAAAATCACTTCAACAGAAATGAAAAATAAATCTGAAATGAAAAACTGTTTACGGTAGTTCCAAAAATATTTTGCTTGATGCATGCATACAGTAATTTCTTCTTTTTTTTTCTTACTCAATTCTTGCATATTTTCCTACACTTTTAAAAAAGTGTCTCCTATCTTGCTTGCAAGGCCGGTGGCATAATATAATTATTTCAAGGACACAACGAGAAAAAGATAAACCATTCTTCAAGGTTTCAGGAATGAAAGCAACATTTATCATATGGATAAAGCGCGTCTAGATTCCTGAATCCATCAAAAGAAAGGAAAACATATGGAGATGTTTGCAGACGTGGCATTCAGACTTTCTTTGTAATTTTTCTTGATGATTATAATGGCGGGTGTATTATGTAATTGCGTTTCATGATACACCGACGGTAAAATTAAGAGTGATATATGATTATGCGCATTCACTAAGTGTTTTTCCATCTCTTATATTCCGTCATATTACATGCCTTAAACATAAAGAAACTTGTTAATTTGATATAATATTATGTTCTGGTATAGTGGAGAGAGAGAGAGAGAGAGAGAGAGAGAATTTGAGAGCATGTTAGAGCTATAATTATGTTTTGTTTTTGTTTGTTTGTTTGTTTGTTTGTTTTTTTGACAGTCACTTTACTTAACTCGCCATTGTGAACGTTTTGTCTTGAAGATACTCCTTGAAAATATTATAAAGGAGACGAAAAGGTTTGAAAAATGTATAACATAAAGAATTATATCTTACTGTAGATAATCATATTGATAGCTGCCTACAGGAAAGCGAAGAAATATAAAGGTTTTGAAAAAGAAATAAAGGTCTCTATTCATCTTGGCAGGAGCTGAATCTGTCAAAAAAAAATATTTTGTCTCTTCCTGCCACTGGGAAGGTCACAAGTGATTAAAGCCATTGAGGAACAGAGAGCATTCATCATTTCAGCTCCGAGATCACCAATAGAGTCGCCAGCCGACCTCAATACTTTTGCTTCTCTTCTCGGTTCCGGGTGAGAGTTCATGCTTGGAAATTACACGCACTATTTGATGTTTGCGTACTGATGGCGTACAAAAGGTCGTCAAACTGTTAAAACCTGACCAGAAAAAACGAAACAGATTTATGTCAATACAATTTTATTTCTTAAATTAAAAAAAAAATTAAGTCTATATCGCTTTTAAAAGAAAAAGAAAATCAGTGCGAGTCATCCGTTGACTTCACCCCATAAAGTATTAAGAGGAAGTGAAGTAAAATAACCTTCATACCAAATGCAGGTTGTCTCATTGTTCATGCGTGTTCATGCAGTGTGTAAAAGCGTCCTGGTTCAGTATTATTTTGTGAAGTTGCAAACAATATGGCAACGAATATATTTCCAGAGAACTACACTTATTGTTGATAGTCATCGTTATATTCCGAGGACTTAAGGTATTAAAGCCTTCTCTCTTAGTTTTGGCAGTTGACACCTGAAAAATTCACCAAAAAGAAAGAGAGAGATTTTGGGCTTTTGACGGCATAAAGAAAGAAGTATAAAGCGGCAGCTTCTTCTCCCGCGATATGGACTGTGTTTGGCAAAAGCATCTTTCCTTCCACAAAGCTCTAGTTCTATAGGACAAAGCCGGCGAGCCAGATATCTTACATTGATTAGGTCTGTACATTTTCACGTCTATAACGCAGCTGCGACACTAAAGTCCCACTTGCCACCGGCTTTGGCGTATAATTAGACATGATTACAAACTAATTACCGAGGCTGTACTAATAACAGCCCCACAAAAGATCCATGAATCATAATTTGCAAGTTTTCGCACGGACTACAAACAAACCAACGCACGCCTACTAGCGATCGCATCCGACCGTGATTCCGTGAACATAGGCTATGGCAATTACACAGAGAGTGTACTGAATCGGCATTGTCGAAGTTAACTGGCGGCCATTTGGCGTTGATTATGCCTGCAATCAACGAAATTCTCTCCGCACCCCATTAACTGATTATCGATGTATACGGTGTCGTACCTTCGCGTACGACCGTGCGGGCTCTCCCCGTATAGTACGTCAGGAGTTGATTCAAACGCATACATCGGAGACGAGATTGGAGGAGAGAGAGGGGAGAGGGAGAGGGAAAGAGAGCAAAACGAGGGGAGAGGGGACGAGATATTTTCACCAGTAAAACAAGAGCCCGTACCGCAAAATCGCTGCTGTATTCCAACCACCGCGCGGCCGTGATCTGGCAAACTACGTAACTCGTTTCAAGCGATTAACTTCGAGATATTCACGTTTAAAGTTTGAACGCCTGCCGTTCACTTAACATAGAGTGATTTACATAACTTAGAATTGTGTTCTATAACAAAAAGGAAACTTTCATGTTCTATCTAACTCAAAATACATGCTCATTGCCGCATATTTAAGTTTATTAAAAGATACGTATTTCCACCTGATCGTGAGAACCCCATAGATTGTGTACAAAAACGACACGCGCGAACGGATCGGAACTTGAGATACGTATATTACGTCTGTTGAGAATGAGAAGGGCTTTAAGTCTTCTCGAACACTGTGGGTTTTGTGGTCACTTAACGCCCTTATCATTCTCAACCGACGAATTTTTTTTTGCTGGTCTACGTCATTACTGTAGTTCTGCCAGCCGTTCAAGCTGCCTCAATGAAGGAGTACGATCAGGCAAAACTACGTATCACTATCAGTTACGTAGTTCTGCCTGCTCAATGACGTAATTTTTACCCAAAGAACCTTGATATTTGAGAAATTTATTTTAAGACTGACAAAAAGTTAGAACATCATATTTTAACATATTAAGCATGATGTTATGAAAAACTCATTAAACTAAAATACAAAAACAAAAACAAAAACAAATTGTCAAAAAATCGAGATACGTATAGTTCTGCCAAATCACCTACGGCCGCGCGGGTCGAAACAAGAGTGCGTTTCAAGGAATCTTTATATACGTATGAGATACAAATATAATTATGTTGACTTAAGTATCGATCCATGATATCCTCTTAAACACTATGTGGCCAAAAGAATGTCTAAATCTTCGTCATAGTTATACCTAATCAAAATATTATATCTCCTATTATATACCTCATAAGTGAGATTCGTATCACTGATTGGTCAAAAGTATATCACGTGACAAGGTGTAGTCCCGTCTATCTTACCTTAGGGTTTTCATATAAGTGATAGAAAGGCAAAGCCCTCGTGATAGAAAGGTAAAACCCTCGTGATAGAATTCGTAAACCCTCCGCGACTTTTGTACACATAACAAGTTGAAGTACATGTACACTAGACTTCGCGCGCGGTGTCCGCAACCCCTCCACCCACCCAAGGACGTTCACTACGCGCATCGTATAAACACATGCAAAATCATCGCACTAGCGCACAGCAGGCATGTTTACGTGGCATGGTGATCGAGCGCTCCTCCGTGATTTGAAGTGAGCTGGATCAAAGATCGTACACTTTGCAATTAGAATTTCTTAGGATCCCGAAGCAGAGACAAATCTCAGCATGTTGAAAATATCGAATTAAAAACACGAGCGACGGGAAACTGGATGTATACTGTAATCTTCTGCCAAGATTTTATGCAGGAGCTCGCCGAAGGCCGTGTGACTGTGAGTGAGTACAATGTACATTGTACCGTGCGTACTGGGTAGTACGAAATGCACGAAAACCATGCAAGCAAGCGCAGGCTGTGGCCTGATTTTAGGGCTAACGTTTAGGCCTAACAGTTAGAATTTATTTCTTATTTGCCTAGCCCTAGATCTTGGTTAAGTCTTAAACGATGAGGTATATAAGACAAATATTAACTGCTCTGTATTCGGATGGTGGTGGAAATTATCACTCCCTCGGTGCTTTTCATACCGACCCTTCCATCACCCCTCGGCTAACGCCTCGGGGTGATAGAAGGGTCGGTATGAAAAGCACCTCGGGAATGATAATTTCCACCATCATCCTCATGAGCAGTCAATATTTGTATACTATTTTCTGTCGCTTACTTGCCAGGGATACGCCTAAAACGTACAAGCATATAGTGAACAAAAGAACTTATTATTATAACAAGTGGAGTAAAACATAGGGTTATTTAGGATTGCCTGTGACTTGTTCCCTTGTCAATTTAGGAGCTTCATGTTAACAATAAATCCAATGAATGCATAAATGAATGAATGAATAAATGAATGAATAAGTAGATAGATAGATAAATAAGTAAAATATATGTTTTACGGCCAATTTCATTATTTTGTCATTCAATTTCATGTTGCAAAACTCCCTAGATCAAAAACCGAATTTGAAAGTCTTTTTAAGTGCTTATTGAGCTCATCGCACTAATTTGAATGCACAAACTCGGAAATTATGTCCAAACACAAAAGCGAATTCTTTAAAACATCCAAATTTGAACTTTTGGGCATTGATTTGAGTGCATAAAACGAATTTGAATGCATATAAATTGAAAATGAATGACAATTTTACGAAATTGGCCAGAAAAACCTATAGATGAATGAATAGATAGATAAACACAATAAATGAATGAATGAATAAAGAAATGAATAAGTAAATACAATTGTAGGTAAAATGAAAGCTAAGAAACACAAACGTAAATAGTAGCTTCCATAAATCTTGCTTAATTTAGCTTGAATATTCATTAATCCCACTAAACATTTTGCAATGAAATTTATTCGTGCCGAGAGTTTGGATTTTCTTCGACAGTCACATGAAACATCAAGAATAAATAGAGAAACACTACATAGAATACGTTTTTGCAAAGTGAATCTCTGTGATAGAATTCTGATCTTGTGTAACAACTTCTTTATTTTGCAGTTTGATGAACTTATTATTATAACAAATGAACTTATTATTATAACAAATAATTTTCCTTGACAAATACAGAAGGCCTTAACAATTGCATATCTTGCATATAGAAATGATAAGCAAGTTCAGTTGCAGTTTTATTTGAGTTACCTGTGTCCACATTTGTACTTCCTTGGTAATTAGCAATAGAAACGCTATTTTTCATCGATATGTATTTTACAGTTGTGATTTCTTGTTGTTGTTGTTGCTGTTGTTGTTGTCGCTGTTGTTGTAGTTGTGCGATAGTGGTTGTTGTTCTTATTGCTGTTGTTGTTGCTGTTGTTGTACTCACTCACTCTTGTCACTGAATGAAGCAATTTTCACAGAGTAAAAAAAAAAAAAATCTCAAAAGAATAAATCATATCCCTGTCATTTTCTCCCCTTGCAAAAAGGACATTCGAATATCAGAATGAGTCTCTTTGTTTACGCTTGGTTTCCATTCAACGCAACGCTGCCTGGTTTTCTTTTTAATAGTGTCAGCTAGACGGAAAAAAGAATGGGCGAGTTCTGCAACACAATAATATTTCTTTTTCAAAAAATCTATGATTTTATAGCAGCGAAATGGATGAAAAGGGTAAGCAAGCGGTTAGAGAAAAAAAAAATCGTCAATGGCATGAGTGCTATACCGCGAACAATCTGACATATGAGATTTAACGCTTAGGTGAATCTCGTGAGAAAGGAGATTTACGTTTGCTTTCAAGATGATTGACTCAAATCTACAAAGATCCAGAATGTCTATCACAGGCTGTCCGCGAGAACTTCTGTGCTGCAAAAATCATTTTATCTGATTTCACGGATTGAAGTCTGTTCTTTTTTTTTCATTCCTTCCCCCTTTTTCCCCCTCTCTTTTAAGATTCCCCAATAAGTATAATGCTTTCCCCCGTTCTATCATAAGTATAGTTCAATGTGACAATACTTTCTGGTTTGAACACAATTTTTTTGATAAGGTTGGTGATGATTTAGAGGGATGGTATATAGTTTTGGTTGAGATCTGACTTCAGGTTTCTAATTTTTGGTGAGATAATGCGAAATCTCTCATGAAATATGAAAGGAGGACATTTACAGATATTCAAAGTTTACTTGATGGGAATTGGTTTTGAAATGGCTGAGATATCCAAATCAAAGCGATTCTAACAAAAGGTTTGCTTTGTTTTACTTCTTTTTTCTTTTTTCTTTTTTTTTTTTGGGGGGGGGGGGGTATCTCAGCCATGTCAACACCTATTTTCATCAAGATCAAGTTTGAATTCCTCTTAGAATGGTATGCTCTCCAATGTAACATTTCGTAAATGGTTTCTTATAGTATCTCGCAAAAAGTTACAAGCTCATAAAATCTTCATATTCACCAATACCATCCCTTTAAATTACCTAATCGACATTATCGTATTTCGTGTATTCTTTACGATTATGCATGACACATAAAACAGTAAACAAAAAGGTTTGCTTTTGCTTGAAGAATGTAGGAATCAAATTTCTAAAGATGCCGTGCTCACAGGAACTGTGGATATTAGGTTTTTATATGATTAATTATACTCCACATTATTGTTCATAAAGATTTAGCAACAAGAAAGTTACTTTGTATTCAGACTCAAGTTTACTTGAAAAAAAAGACAACTAGAGATTCGCGTAAACCTTGACGATAAAACGCAATTATTAAATCACTGCCCCAAACACCACTCTATGAACAATAATTTACTTGTAAATGGAATGCAAAAAGTTGTGCATTCGGGGGGAAAATCATCTCAAAGGATTATCGCAGAACCATCGTAATCTACTTTAATCGGATAGGCCTGAAATCAAAATCTAACATTTTGACAAGAAGACGCGTAAGGCATGCATTAAAAATTAAGTATCAAAACGAATTCATGCAATAACATCAGTTCGTATCGATGTAACATGCATGTAAGCTCTGCATGTCATGCATAATACAATTTCACACTCTTTGTAATATATTTCGTCCCCGTGTTCCATGCAATAATTATGACGAATATGGTTAGATTGGCCTCTAGAAATACACGTATTAAAAGTCCATTATTCGCTTCGATAAGGAGAGGCAGGTAATAAAATATAAATGTACATGTACCTCATAGACATGGAGATAACTGTTCTCTGCAAAAAGGATTATACAACTGTGTAGCTTTAAAAAAAAATCAAAAACTACAATTCAGAATATTTGTACCACGCCCTCAACGGTAAGACTTCTTCCCAAGTCGAAAGATGGCAGTGCGTATGGAACGCCATTAGGGAAACAATACAAAATTCATTTCACTCCAGCCAATATTCATTTCACTTTTAACAAATACATTTCACTCACCAATATTTATTTCACTTTTTACAAAAATACATTTCACTTTTAGATAGAAATTCATTTCACTTTTCACAAAAATACATTTCACTTTTAGATAAAAATACATTTCACTTTTAAATAAAAATCCATTTCACTTTTCACAAAAATGCATTTCACTTTTCACAAAAATACATTTCACTTTCCACAAAAATACATTTCACTTTCAAATAAAAATTCATTTCACTCTTCACAAAATGTATTTCACTTTTTAACCAAAAACATTTGACTTTTCACAAAAATTCATTTCACTTTTCAAGAAAAAAAATAGATCATTTCATTTTTCCGTAAAAAAAAAATCATTTCACTTTGGCGTACCGTATCACTCTGACGAAACCATTTCACTGCACTAAAACCATTTCACTGCACTAAAACCATTTCACTCTGATAAAAACATTTCACTCTGATCAAAAAAATACGTTCCTCTCTTTTCCCGGCCAAAAGGTGGCGCCAGTCTGAGAGGAGTCACAGTGCTATGCGCTATGGCACTTTGTTAGCACCAAAGAGCGTACAATGGTGGCTTTGCATAGTCATAGTGTCCTGTTCGCTCTTTCTACCCCGACAAATTGCTGAATTTCTCCTTTGATGACATCCGTGCGATCTTGGGAGTGTTCACATACCGGTAAAAAAAGGTGTCATTTTTCGTTTGTTCAGTTGCTCGTTTGGTTTTCTCGAGGTTTTGCCATTTGTTTCGATCCTTGACAGCGGTCACTCTCTTGCAGAGGCTACATTGCAGATTGTAACTTTCCACGTATTTTGCCATAGACGCAGACTCGCCAGCGAAAGAAAGCAGTCTATCAATATCACAGTCCCATATACGCCTATCTATGTCTGAATACTCTGATATAGTATTCTGCCAACGTGGTGCTGAAGCCTTGAAGTCTAACAGAGTAACCCGCTAGATCTAGAACTAGTACTAGGTCCAGTAGGAGCACTCCTACTGTCCGACTAAAAATAGTCCCACACGTACTAATGACCAGTAGTGCCAGTAATGAGATGGGTCCATAAATGGGGAGGACTTCTCATATGATAAATGGACCACAATATGGTCGATTGTATCATGTTGTATAGCGGTGGCAGGCGGTAACGCTACTCGCTAGGGCCTAACATTCGTAACAACATCCTCATTAGAAAAAAAAAAAAAAAGGTTACGTAGACGTATGCAACCTATTTATAATAAGCTTCTTAGTAGACTAGACACTCTAACGTTAGATATATTTGATATCATAGAGTACTACCTGGTATTTTTGATTTATTTCTAATAAAATTAAAATAATGCAGGCCCTGCCTAGGGAAAATTTTGGAATTTGAAGTTTCTAAAGTAATTCATAAGTAACATTTTGGCGTAAATTAATACAGGGAAAAAATGATCAATGGTAAACGGCAAATAGATTCAAATAAAAACAACAACAGAAACACCTAGCCTCTATCTAGGCCTGATACTCTGACTGTAGTGTTAACGTTAAGGCCATGTCACACCATAACGCGGGCTTGTGGCGAGGAGGTAGAAGATTTTCAGCGGGCGAACAAGAATGTTTGCAATTTTCATTCATGCCTTGTCATACCGTACGGGGGAACTTCTGCGGCTTGACTTGCGGGGAAACAAATTTACTCCAAGGAGCTCTCCGCAGTTGGTCCGGACCTGACAGTATCTAGCGCGTAGTTGCCCGGAGGTGCTCACGCAAGTCCGATTTAACCGCAGCCAAGTTTTGAGCATGACCAAAACTTTTTCCGGGTGAGTCGCAGGAATGCCTGTAGAGGTCCACGCAGAACGTCAGTACAGTGCACTCCCGTTATAACGAACACGGTTATAACGAAATTCCGGTTATAACGAAGTAAAAATTTGGGCTGCAATGACATCCACTCTATGTATTTCTATTGTTTATTTGTTCGGTTATAACGAAATTCCGATATAACGAAAGAAAACTGCCGGTCCCGAGGACTTCGTTATAACGGGAGTCCACTGTAGTAGGAGACCCTTAGCGGCAGTTCTTCCCAGGCAATTCCCACGCAGGTACTTCGCAGTCCCGTATGCAGCCAAGATAATGAAATTCTGTGAGATTTCAGCCATTCCATTAGAGAAATTCCTTCACTAAGTTGTCAGCCCCCACGCGACTGGTACAAAGGTCACACAGTATACTCGCAAGTATAACGCTTCCAGCAAGTAAGACACATGCGCTGACTCGCACAAATCCTTTTCCGCCCTCAGGAATGTCCGGTATGCTAGAAAATCCCTACACGTAACAAGCCCGAGTAGCTTGCCCGGAAAGGTGTGACAGGGCCTAAACACGGTTGCGGGTGAAAAAATATGCGTGCGCACCTCCGGGCGACTACTTTTGAGATACATGCTAGGTACTGTCATGTGCGGATATCTACAGGGACCTCCAGGTAGTCAAAATTGTTCTTTGCAAGTCGCACGCAAGGCTGGTGTGACACGGCCTTTAGACATAATTCTAGACTCTAGTCTAACAGAGTTTCTAGACCTAACGCGCGTTAGGCCCTAAAAGGTATGTTCTGGGTATTGACTCTGCCTCTATACAGGCCCAGCCTAGATCTAGTTCACGTACTACATAGTTGCTGTTTTTTGTACTGCCATACTGTCACTGCACTGGTATAAATGCATACACATAACCACAACTTTGTCCATTGACATTGGCATGACAAAGCCGATCTACTTGAATTTACTCGCGTTCAGTCTCGCATCATCAGACAGGCAGTGAAGTAGGACTGATTTGTCTTGTTAGAAAGTGAATCAAATCCTCTCAGGCTGAGTCTGACCAAGTTAAGGGTAATGTTTTAAAATCACTTTAACTGTAACTGTACTGTAGCTGGTAAGCATGTGCATTATCTTGTCTTGCCTTTCCAAAGATGCCCACATTTCCCACAATTAATAGACTTGGACGGTTTCTTCAATGTGTGGTAAGGGTACCAGCTATCGGCAGGGTACATCGACACCCTGCGTATCATGGCTGTTTGTGCGTATAGAACAAAAAGGTACGCGTGGGATTAAGTGCCATTTTATAGCTATGAAAACAGTAACAAAGAAACGAAAATCAAGCCAACAAAACAAACTAAACACGTTTCAATTACATATCCACTCAGTAACAACGCATGACTATGAAATTCACTTGTATTACCTATGGAGGGAAGGGGTGCAGATCGTGAGGTACCCTTTTTCAGCCACGCGAAGAAAAATTGCATAATTTTACAATGGAGATTCAGAATCAACAGAACAGTCACGAGATTTGAACTGCAGTATTTACAGCTTATTTGAGGAAAAACTTAGGCAAATTTGTTTTATACTTTTGTAATAAACGAGCTGCAAATTCATAGGGTGCCGATAGGTGGTACCCTCAATCACAAAAATGCCCAGTGATGCAGTGGTTGGTTAATTGCTGACCCTTGACATATTGTATCAAGGGTTGAAGCAGCCACTGCTTCTTCTAAGAGGCTGTGCCAGTCCTTTGTGTTCCTTGGTAGGAAAGATGAACCTCTGTATTGTGTTCTGCAGGTAATTCAGTGTGTTAATTCATGTTGGTAGCAATACCAAATGTATATTTTCATGAATAGTTTCATTGAGCACTTGGCATTTTAGTAGCACTTACACTGTACTGCAAAATGAGCAATTTAAGAGCAAAAATCAGATACCAAAAGTTCAGGCAATCAATTCCTGCATGTGGTGTTGGTCATTGGAGTGAAGGGCTAAGGTGCTTTTTAAAAGAGACTCGTTTGTATTACATTTTCTTTGTGCTGAGTAAAAAGTTCCCCCTATTCATATAAGGAAATAATG
This sequence comes from Diadema antillarum, assembly GCF_040938485.1. Taxonomy (NCBI): domain Eukaryota; kingdom Metazoa; phylum Echinodermata; class Echinoidea; order Diadematoida; family Diadematidae; genus Diadema; species Diadema antillarum. Next base: position 4,747,272 of record NW_027270896.1, read on the forward strand.
TAATAATGCATTGTATAACACATCATTTGTATAACACCTCACTTGTGTGAATATTATTTACCCTCAGGTAAACAGTTATTGAATCTGCTTCCCTCCTATTCAGCGAATGCGGAAAGACCATGCATAAGGAGGCTGCATCCCTGACCACGCTTTGATTCAAGCTCACTCATTGACTGGAAAGCTGTGAGTTTCAGCTTTCAGGATTTACTGAAAGTGCATTATTCAAAAGATTGACATTCTAGGTACATTTATACCATAACCATTGTTCAGAACTTGACCTTACTCCTGTGGAAGGAAAAAAAAAACCAACTTTTTTTTTGGAAGTGATGGTACATGTATTGTACCGTACCAGATAATTCTAATGACAACACATGTACATATTTTGTATGTCACCTAGAACTAAAGAGTGAACTTAAGAGTGAAATTTCTGTGAAGGCACATCTTATAATCTTTACCCTGCCCTTTCATTCCAAGGAAATGTACATGTATGTAGATTCTTCTCTTTCTTTATAATGTATAGTGACTATGGCAACAGCCCATACATTTGACAGGTATCACAATATGCAGCGTGGACCAATCAATCATTTTAATAGTGTGTATTATAGTGTACCATAGGTGCCTAGGTCTAGTAATTGGCCCGTACTGATACCAATTTAATCAGTTTCGGAGGACATGAAAATGCAAGTCAAATGTAACTTTGAATGAAGAATTGTCTGTCACTGATGTATATTTTTCTTTTTTTGGGGGGGGGTGGGGGTTGGTCAAAAAAATTGACTTTAGACAAAGTTACACTTCTTTGCAAAGATAGTTCTGGTTTGTAATTAAGCTAGACATGGGAAAAAACAAACAAACAAACAAACAGATAGCACCATGAAGGCCAGAATTGTGTGAATTGTTCTGTTGTGATCTATAGCTTTCTTACAGGCCTGTACTACCTCCCCATTCCCTTCTGAAACAAGTTTTCCCTCTGTTTCCAGATATCATGTTTGACTCACTCCTGTATGTGCATAGTAGATCTTCAGCTTTGAAGAATGACCTTCTGATCTTGGTCATTCTTGCTTCTAGTTTGCTGGAGTTGCTAGTAAATATATGATACAAAATTACTGGAAATATCATGTGTATGAAGGCATAAGAAAATAGTGCACATCAATATGTCTTCAAAATGTTTACACGCTGTTTCCATATATGCTTGCCTTTTTCATTCTTCCAGGAAGGACTGTTTTAACTGCTCATACGTGGTCGACACAGAACATCCGCATTCACAGCCCTTCATCCTCCTTATTGGAGAAAGCAAATTATACCCTCTTCAGGTACATGTATCTGCAGTTGTAGAGCACAGGGCACAGTCCTCAAGGCGTTGTGGGTGCAGCTGATCTTGTCTTCAAGTTGATCTTCGTTCTAAATCGCGACTGCTGGCCACATTGTATGGCAGTGAGACCATTTTAAAAGGGACTCCTGTACAAACAAGGAGGATTTGAAACTTTGGCATCCATCCCTTATTTTCTAAATTTGCTGAGTCAACCATCATGCAACCATTTATTTGTCATCTCCACCCTTCCTGTATCAAGTCTGCATAATAAAACAGCATTTGCTTGAGAAGTACTTACAATGTTATAGGGAAATAGGCACTGACCTTTAATTGTGGTCTCCTCATAACAGTGGCCATGTTATTTTACAAGCCATTTGCCATATGATGGATATTGTTGTATTTTGACTATACACCTGTACCATGTATGAATGATAAGGTACATTTATATTGATACTATTAGTGGTCAATGCTTCTTTGAAACATGTATTCACTTTTCAAGGAGTTAGTTTTACTTATGATAATGTAGACAAGTATCGAATATGTGAAAAGCTGCTAATACCATTATTACACACCACACCCACATATAGTGTGTACAAGTTGACAAGGGATGTATAGAGCACCAAACTGTGACATCGCCATGGAAACTAGTTCTAAATGACCTAACATGGCCCAAATGTCTGTCAACACTATTGTTGCTTGCACCTGGTTCCAACCCAAGTTACAACAACTCTCTTGCTTTTTTAGGAGTTGACCTAGAACTTGGCATATGTGGCCACTATTACAGGTAAATGTGGTATGTAATTAATGTGTTTCCATGGTAATGAAAAAAAAAATCTATAGAAAATTTAACCAAAATATTGCGGATCAAACTACTTTCAATCTTTATAATGTGAATGGTAATTTGAAAACACAAGATATAATTGTCTTCAACTGGCATCCTTCATGTATCACTTGAGTAGTGTACCCCAAGCAATTTCATCTATGCTCGTAAGAAGTAATCAAGTTCTTCATGATTATCATACAAGGCAGGCTATTGTGTATCACTTCGCAGTTAGAACTCGACTCAGGAGAAATGTGATAGCATATACATGTACAGGCCCACAACACAAGAATTCTGTGCATTGCTCCCAGGTAGGCCAGTAGCCAACATACTACATATTCAAAAATGTGATGAAATTCCACCTTTTCATTATGCACCTACATAGTACCTGTCACATGTGTGTATTTGACTTTGGAGTATGGATGCAATATTGTGTTATGCTGCATTGCAATGAGTAAAATAATTAGCAGTAGAACAAGCACTTTATAGTGTACCTGAAGCATGTTACTACAGATTTTTGAAAGCTTCAAATTTATCTTGGAAACCCAAATCTATAAAGTTGACATGGCATCGAATATTATTTTCATTACATGTATAATTTTGAACACTCAGTTTGTACTTTCCTTGCATTAAATTAGTATTTGATGTCAGATAACTCACAACGGGTCATTGCATTATATGCGGAATATGTTGCTATTCTGTTTGCTACTTGATTTTGTTATCTGACTAGCTAAATTGAACCATGTAAGCACCTAGGTGCCCATTTTTGTTGTATTCCTTTGCTTATCCTGATTTTCTTGTGTTTGTGTTTGTAACTTCAATACTTGTCCATATCATTGTAAATCTCAAGCCTCATCCACCCCTATGTATCCGCTCTTTCTTGCTCACTTCATTTGATGAACTCTGTACTGCTCTTTTCTCTCAATCCTATTCTCTCCTATATTTTTCCTGTCCTACATGTATGTACATGCGTATCCGAGCAATTGCCCCAGAGGGCAATTACCCCTGGCTAAATACTGCGTAGTGGTAAGGTAAGAGTAAAGATTAGGGTTAGGATTAGGATTAGAACCAGGGGAAGGGTCCGGGGTAATTGCCCAGGGGGTAATTGCCCTAGACCCATGTACATGTAATACAAGTACTTTTTGTTTCTTATTACTTAGAAAGATTGGTCCTTATGAGGTTTGAAAGTGAAATGTAAACAACTGATTTGTTTTATGTTGTAAAGTATGCATTTCTGCTAGGAATTTGCACTGAATTAATTCTTCTTTTTTTTCAGATGTAGGAGATGAGAATAATATGCTTATTTTATAGAAAATTGGTCCAAGATACAAATTACATTGGTGTTAATTATCATACATGTACTTCAATCATTCATAAAATCCAGTACCATACTACCATTACTGTATTGTTTTGACAACTCATGTGTATCCATTCAGATTTACAAAGTTGCTCATACAGTGTCAGATCTTGTGAATTTTCATTTTACATGTGAATGTGCTATATTACTTCCCTTCGCAAATGTTAACAGTATACCACTGTACTTTATTTCTGCAACAGACTGCCATATTAGATCACATCAAATGAGATTGTATGTTGGAACAATTGTCCTGAATTGGTGTCTCAAGTGCTAAATTTGACATGTGTGGTTTGTATTAGTGTATGTACATTGTTTGATGTGTATTTCGAGTGATGTTTGTCATTTACCGACATAAGTTGGTTAAAATTCCTGTTAACTAATGTTTTCATTCGGGGGTTAAATTTCGAAGAAAAGATTTAGTGCAATTCCACAAAACTTGCTTAAGATAAAACCGACCTCAGTTGGCTTTTGGTAATCACTTTACCCAACAGTTATGTGGTACACTTGGAAATCGACTGTCTGTTAAAATGCTATCCAGATTTCTGAAAGCATAGATTTGATGGTGTAATGCAGATGTGTGAATTTGAAATCCAAACTGACATTGTGTGTGTGTGTGTGTGTGTGTGTGTGTGTGTGTGTGTGTGGGTGTGTGTGTGTGTGTGTGCGTGTGTGTGTGTGTGTAGTTTTTGTTTTTGTTTGTTTGTTTTTTCTAAGAGGATGCAAAATTGCCATTAATTTCTCCCCCATGCATAATATAAAACACATGTGGAGAGTGAAAATGCTACTCTTGTTTTTCCATAGCTGGGAGTACAGTATGTGGGTGAGTTTATTATGGGCCGTTTGTGGATTACATTATACTCTACATACATACAGTAGATCTAGTAGGTTTGAGTAGGAGAGTGAATGGTAGGCATATTCTCTAAAACATCCCCTCACCTTTGTAACTACACTTCCAAAAAGAGCATGAACTGTGACAGAAGTCAAATCAAACATTAACATTTCATTCATATAGAGTTAATAGGTAATAATGATAATAATAATACAGTATACGTTTAATGTGCCAATTTCACATGACTAACGTGCTCAAGGTGCAGTAGGAAAAGTGAGTTATGAAGTACAAAAATCATTATACAAACATGCACATGAAAATGACACAATCATGATCTAAAATATATATATATATATATATATATATATATATATATATATATATATATATATATCATAATACCGGTATACTATTCTATGGTAAAAGATTGGAATAACAAGTAAAGAAGTATGTTGCTGGTTTTTCTTTTCTTTTTTTTTTTAAAGAGCTCATCTTTCATACAGTTGATGACTTTACCGACACCAGAAAAAAGAAAAATACTAGTCATTTTCTCATTAACATGAAACAAGATAAGATATCATTGCTTTGGATGCTGACTAATTTTGTAAAAAAAAAATAAAATAAAATAAAACAAGAACAAGGATAATGTGACATTCGCAGATCATAATTTGAGATATTGAGGTGTTGGATGTACACATTTTATGTACCACCTTCTCAGTATATATGGCAGTGGTCCGATGCAATAATTTCTGCGTGCATACCAATATCAGTAACACAAGGAATATTTTGCAGTTTCATTGAACAGTCTGTGTTGAAAGTATTCTTTTTTTTAAAGCAAAAAGTTGAAAAGTTGAGATTCCAGTACTGATTGTCCAATAGTCTTCTTGCATGTTACGCATCCTTGATTTCCTTTATTGTTGGTTTCGTTTTGGAAAAGTGATTTTGTAAATTCTCAGATCCATGGGGAATGTATTCACAGTATACATGTGCATGATAATTATGTAAGTGATTACTAGTAAACTGCAGGTGCCCAAGGGCAACAATCTAATTTGCATATTACGCGCGGCAAACCGCTCCAGTGTGCACAGCGTGCCGCTGCGGCAGAGTTTAGCGGCAAACCACCGCCGCTGCCGCTGCCGCAAAACCGCTCCAATGTAGGGTTGTAGTAGTAGTAGTAGTAGTAGTAGTTTATTCTTTAAAAATCACACCCGTCACACGGACGGCCGGCCTAAAAAGGCCTATGAGTGATACATGTATACATCAAACATTATAAGTAATACAAAATATATAAATGAATCATGTAAGACATACAGACAATAACTAGAAATGTCGCTATGGCGACTGGTATGCCTCCGCCATAATGCATGATTCTCCTAATAGGTCTAGATAGTACATGTGGACAATGTGTGATTACATTTTCACAAAACTGGCAAAATATTGAAATGACAAGTTTGTCACAAATGTGTTGAATGTTCACCTTCCTTGACCTTGGTCTAATTGGATGAATAGGAGAGCATGTATTTGGGGATTTAAGGACTTTAACTTGACTTTGACCCATTCATACATTTAATGCATTGAGTAATTTTTATGGTACCGGTATGGAGAAAAAGTGCAATTTCTGTACTGAATAGTAAATTGTTACCATGTTCATCTGGCCTTTGACCCTAAAATTCATAAGATAATCACTTTCAGGTAGAACATGCATAGATATGCAGTAAGTTTCACGATAAATTGAGCCACTTCCGAGATATGGAGGAAAAAGTTAGTTCAGCACTTTCACTTGATCTTTGACCTTTTGACCTTTGAGGCAATAAAAAAGAAAAAGAAAAAGAAAAACTCTCCAGAGAATTTCTATTAGGTTACACATGCATACACCAAGTGTTAAAAAAAATACTAATCCTGCTGGCATTGCATGAACATGAGGGAAATAGTAAAATTTTGAAGTGTTGCACTTGACCTTTGACCCCTGACCTTTGACCCCATGAACCCTACATTCTCTAGATAATCACTGCCAGTCAGTACATGTATATACTATGTTCCATGAAGATACCTTGAACAATTTTCCAATTTACAGAGATAAAAAAAGAAGTTTTAATACTTTTACTCGACCTTTTGACCTTTGACCTTTGACCTCATGACCCAAACTTTCACCAGAGAATCTAAATTGGGTAATACATGTATACAATAAGTTTCAAGAAAATATCTTCAGGCATTGCATAGATATGGTGGAAATAGTGACATTTTATGTATTTGACCTTGACCTTTTGACCTTTGACCTTGAGCATGTGCACCCAAAAGTTGATAGGCACAACTTCACCCCCTAATACACATACATGCCAAGTTTCATTAGGATACCTCAACAGCTTTTGATAGTTACCTTGTCCACAAAATTCATTACGGACGGACGGAAAGACGGACGGACGGACGGACGGACGGAAGGACGGACGGACGGACGGAAGGACGGACGGACGGACGGACGGACGGACAACCCGAAAACATAATGCCTCCGGCACCACTTCGTGGCGGAGGCATAAAAAATAATTTAACATAACAAAAGAGAGAATATGGTGGGCTAAATAATACATAAAAGAGATATTCAGCTGTGGGAATATAATAAATTGTTACGGCACGTTAAAATAAGGTTGGCAAAACTGGCTACTTGACAGCACAGTGACTTTGATGACATTAAAAAAAGGAATTGTTGGTAAATAGGTAACTGAGGGAAGGTGGGATCTCTTTCTGATATAATACTGAATAATTGTGATCTGAAATCATCGTATGCCGAACAAATCATAAAACAATGAAACTCATCTTCTACATCACCAGAATTACAGATTATACAAAATCTTTAATTGTGTGGGACATTTTTATAACGTCCGGTTTTAAGGGCAATAGGGGCACAACCACTTCTAAACAGAGCTAATGCTCGCCTGTTAGATCTATTCTGACACTGCATAACATAATTAGAAGTATTCATAGAATGTGTAAAATTACGATATGTTCTGAGTTTGTTTCTGGATTGGGGAACTCTCCTTTTATCATCAAACCGTGAACATTTCCACTTATTTTCAACAAATAATTTACATGCTTTGGATACGGTGCTCACCTGTATGTGTACTAACAATCTCAGCCAATGGTTCAACATGCATACACTGCAGTTTTGCAAATAATTGTTTAACCTTATAACACCAATTCTTAATACCATAATTTGCCAGGGACTTTGACCACAAGAAAATTTTTCCAGGGTAATGGTCACTAGTATACTTACTCAGGTTACACCAAAGCCTAGCAATTGATTGACACTGATAAAAAAAAAGGGGGATCCCAACCCATATCACCCATAACTGCATCATTAGGGGTATATTTCCCCACTCCAAGGTAGAAACGACATGCTCTATAAAAAACACTATTAATGGCTGAATATTCTTCTAAGCCCCAAATACCGCTTGCATATTGCAATATGGGCAAAATCATAGCATCATACAACTTTTTATAGGTCATAAACAGAGAACCACCTATCAATTTAAATTTACTAATAACCACTCTGAGGGCTCTAGTTGCAGATTGAGCCAATATCTTGGTTCCTTTTTGTAAACTTAAAAATTCATCAAACCACAATCCAAGATATTTATAGGAGTCAACAATATCAAGCTTTTGACCATTACAATAAAATAAAGATGTGGTTTTTGCTTGGGCTTTTCTCCTGAAATGTACAATTTGAGTTTTTAAAGTATTAAATTCGATCCTCCACTTCTGAGCCCACAAACATATACAGTTGTACTATCAAGCTTCAACTGAAGGTCATTTTCATTGTCAGCAATTACCACAATGTCATCTGCATACATAAGCATATCAATGTTTGTATCTAACACCTGGATACCTCTGTTACACAGCCTCACACTATCAACTATATCATTAATGAAAATATTTAACAGGACTGGGGACAAAAGACAACCTTGTTTTACCCCTAGATCCACATTAAAAAAATCAGTAAGGTTACCATTCACATTTACAGTACATTTGGTATCTTGATAAAGAGCCTTTATGGAGTTATACAACTTGCCATGAACACCAATAGACCTCAGCTTGTACCATAACAAAATCCTATTAACAATAACATGGTCAAATGCTTTTTTTGCATCAATAAAGCAAACAAAAGTATCTTTTTTACACAGCTTTCTGTTTTCAATTATAGAATAGAGGCTATATAAGTGCTCAAGACAACTCCTTTTCTTTCGAAACCCGTACTGTTCCTCATTAATAACACCTTCTTTTTCAAGGAAATTAATCAATCTTTCTTTTATGATATCACAACAAATCTTACAAATCACAGATATCAATGTAATACCTCTGTAACTTAAAGGTTCACATTCATCCATACCAGGTTTAAGAATTGGATGAATACCTTTTTGCCATATCTGAGGGGAAATACCATGTTCAAAACAAAAAGAGTATAAAGCATGCAGGAACTGAATAGAAACTTTATTTTTTACTACCTCAGCAATAAAACCATCTATTCCTGCTGCTTTATCTAATTTTGCTCTGTTTACTGCTGAAGTTACCTCTGATAATCCAATAGGATGATTCAGATCATCTCCCCGTGAATCAATTTCCTGAACATTTAATTCCAACTCCAATAATTTCTTTTTTATACCAAACAAAAAATCATTGTCAAAACCAGCATCATTATCAGTAAAAAGAGAGGAGAAATCATTTTGCCATTGTACTCAATACAATATCAAAATTCTCTGTTATTTCTCCATCACTATTGACTACCTCCACAGGAATTTTATAACACCTGTTACTTTCATCTGAGCCAATCTTCCCTATCTCCTTCCAAAAACTACTAGAGTCTTTATTAACCATTGCATCCAATGCATTAATTTTTCTATGCTGATATGCTGTTTTTGCTTGACGTACAGCTTTATCAAAATTTCTATGTACAGCTTTATAATCATCAAACTTCATCTTTCTACCATAAGCATTTTTACATTTCAACCATTCTTTTTGTTTACATTTCACTCTATTCCACAAGGATTGGAGATTTTCATCCCACCATGCTTTAGGAGTGTGAGGGAGACCTTTTACGGGTCTATTGGTTTTCTTTTTCCTACAATGCCTGTGTACTGCATTTTGCAGAACTTTTTCAAATTCACCATATACTTCATCCAAATGCTCTTGTGATGGTACACCATCTGCTAATCTTCTCAAAAGAGAATCTACTGCATTTTTACTTTCCTCATCACACATAAATCTATCATTTATATAATTTAAATGATACAGTTTAGACAGATTTTGAGGACTAGAATTAACAGGCTCTGTGCATTTGGCTCTATCACCTGAAGGATTTCTGTCGAGTGACCAGCATAGAATAGAATGGTCAGGAATTGAACCTAACACTGGAATAGAATGCTTGTCAATTAACTCTGCAACGAGCAGAACATAAAAATTGGAGTATAGGTTTAAATCATGGTAGGGTACTATACAGTAATCCACAACTGAACTTCCTTTATAAGACACACAAGTAAAATTATCATTTGTATATCTACCATTTAGGCAGCACAAATTTGACGAAACACAAAAATCCATTTCTTCCTTGAGAGTTTGTTTCAAAGTCAATAGTCTTTCTTTGTCTAATGCAATCTATGCCTTCGATAATATCTGATAAATCTCCATTTCTCGCATTAAAATCTCCACAGATTTGAATTTTACCACAATCTTTGTATTTGTATACTCCGGAAAGTAGCTTATCAAAAAATTCTTCACCATGTCCCCCTCTGCTTGAGTTTTCTGGGGGTAAGTAACAGACGCAACATATCCTTTCCTTGCTTGTCTTTCAACTGCAGCCATAATATCCCCTCATATGATTTCTCCAAACATTTAACCGAGCAATACTGAAGCACGCGACGATGTATCAAGCAGCCGACTCCTCCAGATCCTTTCCTTGCATTTTTGTGCAATTGTAACCGGTTTATGCCCAAACCAAATGTAGTTGCTAACTTGAATTGATTGACTTTCAAGAAGATGAGTTTCCACCAAACAAATAATATCAAAATCACACTTCGCTAAAATGGTTTTCCTCAATGAACATGAATCAGACCAACCACCAACATTCCAGCAGCCGATGTTTAACTGACAAGAGCCGTCGCTATCCTACGCTATCTCCTTGGTGGCTCCTTCCACTTCCGCTTGGGGGCCAGCGTTTGGCTTCTTGTATTCTACTCCGTCAATGAAAAGTTTGTCGTGCCGGAAGAACATTTTCTTTCCTGCTTTGAAGGCCTCAGAAGCTACAAATTTCAGTTGCTGCTTCGCTTTACGATCAGACAAGGTCTCATCCTGCTTGATGTACAACTGTGACTTTGCCTCACGAAGTTTGCCTTTGGCCCGTAGGATCCTATCTCTCACCTCGATTGAGCTGACTTTGAAGATGATAGGTCTGGCAGCCCCATCACTCCTTCTTTTTCCAACTCTGTGGGCTACTTCCACCTTTGCATCAATGCCTAGCTCGCCTTTCAAGACACTGTTGACTATTGCGGCAGGGATCTCATCCTTTTTCTCTGGACCATGGTTGCAGAGAAGCAGGTTACATCTGTGAGAGTGACGCTCTAGGTTGTTATTGACGACCTGCAGATTGTCAATTTTTTTTCATGCATGCAGACATGTTCTTTGTGAGAGCCTTTACTAATTTTTCTCAACTTCATCGGTTCTTGCTGCTTCGGAGTCTTTCAGCTCAGCTTGTGTAGTTTTAAGTTCCTGGATACACTGCTTCATTGATTCCTGGCCATCTAAATTGGATCTAAGTGCCTGTCTGACATATGATTTGAAGTCAGAATCGTCCGCTACATTGCCCGCGCTCATATGTCGTGGCTTTGCTTTATCCCTACTGCCGCCAGCGCCGCCGGCGGAGCGATCACGCAGCTCCACACTGGACCCGAATACTGGCTCCCACAGTAACACAAGACGCAATACGTCGGACTGGGCGAGCTGTTTTCACCGAAGACACGTTTGTGGCGCAACAACAACTCTAGTGAATTCGTCAGTTAATAGGGATTCATAAAAGTTACAGACTGAACAAACGAAAAATGACACCTTTTTTTACCGATATGTGAACACTCCCAAGATCGCACGGATGTCATCAACAGGAGAAATTCAGCAATTTGTCGGGGTAGAAAGAGCGTACAGGACACTATGCAAAGCCGCCATTGTACGCTCTTTGATGCTAACAAAGTGCCATGCATAGCACTTGCACTGTGTGACTCCTCTCAGACTGGCGCCACCTTTTGGCCGGGAAAAGAGAGGAACGTATTTTTTTGATCGGAGTGAAATGGTTTTATCAGAGTGAAATGGTTTTATCAGAGTGAAATGGTTTTAGTGCAGTGAAATGGTTTCGTCAGAGTGATATGGTACGCCAAAGTGAAATGATTCTTTTTACGGAAAGAAGAAATGATTTTTTTTTTCTTGAAAAGTGAAATGAATTTTTGTGAAAAGTCAAATGTTTTTGGTTAAAAAGTGAAATACATTTTGTGAAGAGTGAAATGAATTTTTATTTTAAAGTGAAATGTATTTTTGTGAAAAGTGAAATGTATTTTTATTTAAAAGTGAAATGCATTTTTGTGAAAAGTGAAATGAATTTTTATTTATAAGTGAAATGTATTTTTATTTAAAAGTGAAATGTATTTTTGTGAAAAGTGAAACGAATTTCTATCTAAAAGTGAAATGTATTTTTGTAAAAAGTGAAATAAATATTGGTGAGTGAAATGTATTTGTTAAAAGTGAAATGAATATTGGCTGGAGTGAAATGAATTTTGTATTGTTTCCCTAATGGCGTTCCATAAGTGCGTGATTGCTTGGACATTAATAGGGAGCTTTAGATTTGCAGCGCGGACGCTCGAGACGACGCCTGAGCTGGACGTTCTCTTCTCTGCGTCGCGCTGAAAAATAGCTTTAGATTACGTTAGGACGCAACGTATACAAAATAAAATGGCGCCCCCATAAATATGATTGGTGCATGAAGTAGTTCTCTACGTCGCAAATTGTGCGGACGTAAAAATAGCCCAGAACGCGTCGTGAAAAACTCAGACGACGCAAGCTAAAAATAGATCGACTTGACGCGTGCTTCTGCGCATGCTCAGAACATGTTTTTGTTTTGTTTTGTTTTTCCTCTGAACGTCCCCGTCGCGAAAATCTAAAGCTCCCTGTTAGTTATGAACGTGCGAACGTGACGTCCGTGTGCGACTTCGCGATCTTTATGACCGCGAGGTCGCCTCCGGAGTCAACAACGGGGGCTGAGTCTGAATGAAGTTTAAAATCCGAAACTGTACGCAGCTAGTACTTGACATTACGTTGGGCTCCCTCCATGCCAGCTGTATGTGGGACTTTCTTCTTCACGTTGCACGCTTTATAGCAAAAGAATTTCGTCGCGGCCACAGTCATATCTTGATTGCGCTCACAGTAAGCTGTTCTTGTGCTTGTCTTCTCAGGAATGCAAGGTAAGTTTTTCTCAGGACAATACATGGGAAAATGCCTAGATTATGTCATCTATCCATCATAACTACTAATCTTAACTTGCAAAACTATATTCATTACATGCATATAACACGTATAATGTGAAATAGAAACTGATCGGCAAGGCATTTCGTCACCCAAGCGTAACTGTATAGTTTACATTGTAGTATATAGTTCATAGCATTAACTTATCATGTATAAAATTGTCGGACTGAATAAAAAATTTACACAAGGTTGGGATGCTGATGAACCTCAGCGACGGCATGCTTCATTAGGTATAACGCTTGATGCTATTTTGCTTCAAACAAGTAATGAGGTAGAAGCGTGGGAATTCTAGCAGATTGAGCAATGACATCCTTTTGGGATGGACTTTGCGGCTAAGTAACCATATTCCATGAATATCTTACTCTTCACTCATTTTCTTTCAAATGGTGGTATTTCAAGGTCGGTAGGGCCTATCCATTTCAATTTCATATTTGATATGCCTCAAAGGTATAAAAACCTTTAAAAAAAGTTACCTGCCACTGTGGTTATATATAATAATTCATCTGTAGTCCGTGAATTCGGTGATTTCAAAGTCAATTTAATAATGAAGATAATAATAATAGAAGTAGTAGTAGTAATAAAAATTATAACAAAGCCACATGCGAAGAAAAGAAAATTTAATAGAAAGAAAAAAAGAAGAAGGAGAAGGAAAAGAAAATTGGTGCAGGCTCAATGAAATTTTAAGTGATCAGAAAATATAGCATTACCTTGTGGATCTCTCCCCCCCCCCCCCCATCCTCCAAATTAATGTTTATGATAAAATGTGGACTTGTACAACCTAGGTCTTAAAATGGGGCTTCCTACATGACAGTTCTCATCTAAAACCTCTGATGCTGCGGGTCGATGTAAGCTTTGCACAGACTGAGGTTTTGATCCTTGGCTTGTATACACTCTACTCCTTTGAGGAGAGGCGCATGATAGCGAATGTCAAAGAGAACTACAGCTGATTAACGTACCCTGTATACAACTTTTGGTATAAGCATCAGTCTTAGATCAGCGACATGACAGACTTGGTGACTATTACCGTCAAAGAAGAGGTTACAACAATCGAGGAGATCATCCAGCCGTCGTCAAGTTCATTATCAACTTTAGTGAGTGATGGTAACTATGGCACCGTCTCAACAGCATCATCCGCGCCAACCATCGACGGAGACGGCGACGTCTTCGTCCACGATCCTAACTCGGCTGCTGCTATAGTCGAAGGCATCACCCTCGCCGTCATCCTTGTCTCCGCGTTACTAGGCAACCTGTTGGCCATGGTGACCATCCTCCGCGACCGCTCGCTGCGGAGGAATCCCCACAATCTGCTAATCCTCAACCTGACCGTCATGGACATGGGCGTGGCGGTGACAAGCATGACGTTCACCATGTGGTCCATCTTCGATAATGGCTACCTCTTACTCAACAGTGACGCTGTTTGCATCGTAAGTATCATGATTGACGAAGTATTCGTAAACGGAAATGATCCTTTACAATTATTGACAATGTTGAGAAAAATAAAATCTAACTGAAGTTATTTGTTCAGCATAAAAAAAAACATCAGAGAATGACAATGATAAACATCATGACAACCACAGAGTAAAGACGGATCTATGGAATACATAATATATGATAAGCTGAAGGGAAGCAGCCAACGAGGAATTAAAAGTTTCCTTAAAATCTGGCCGACCTAGGTAAGCAATAAATATGCATTAGTGGTAATCATTTGCATATTAAAATATGAAGTTGAACTTGAAAAAAAGAAAATAAAAAAAGGGAGGAGTACGATATATGTGCAGAAAAAAAAATCACACATTTTGCAATAAGTACATTAGAGTCTTGATATGTTGAACTTCCATGCGATAGTGTTCTCTGTAAGCATGGTAAGTATCGAATCTGTTTTTCGTCATGGCATAAAGATCTTTAAACATTGTCGAGAAATGGTAAATTGCATTCTTTCTACAGACTTAGTTTCATTTGAATCCTCCTTTTTTCTCTGCCCTCACTATCTACTCTCTCTACCCTAACCTCCTTTCATTTAAAGAAATACTCCCAAAAGATAGTTTGGACATTCAGGAGAGCTTCTTTTAAAGAACAGCAACTAATTTTTCAGGTGCCACTTCCGGGTTTCATTTCAGTTTTTATTTTTGTTTCTTTTGTTTTTAATGAAAAATAAAGGGGGCGCCGGTTGCGCCCCCCTCTGCATCCGCCACTCGGTCCAATATATTGTAATCGATGTAATCAAAAGTAAAACGTCTCGTATATCATAGCAACCACGATCGGCGAACCTTTTTGATTAATATTTCGCATTTTCGTCATCCATCACCCATGGGTAATCGTGTTATCATGGTGTTTTTGCACACATTTCTTAAACATAAGGCTAAGTGTACGCATTAGGACAAAATCGACAGTTCTGCAAGAATACAATAACTACATGTTTTCACTTTAACTGCTGTCTAAGTTACTACAATTTATTCCAATTGATTTGGTACAAACAAACGTTTTATAAACACCACTACAAAACCAATCCCTGCTGATGAGTTTTTCCGCCCACCTGGCCCCTGCATCAAAATTTTGTCAGCATTAGGATTTGGTTCGCTTGATGCGACTTGCAAGCTTCGGAAAGAACGAATTGTGTTTCATCGATTGCACAACAAGTTTCCGAGTTGTCGAAGAGGGAACAAGATAAAGGAGTGGCAACGCATTTATTGAACTCCAGGTTTCACATGTTTTCACGAAGTTATGGTAGCGGTCAGCGTCACAGTATATATGTAAATTTTATAAGATGACAAAGTTAATATGACGTCAAAACGCTCCTCTTGCTGGCATTACGACAATATGTCGAATCGTAAGAAAATATACATGTAATTTCACAACATGAATTTTAGGGGAAGAAATCACATTCTCCGAATAGATTCAGCGATGATATCTTTGCCATGTGACAGGGCCATTGTTCCTGATTTATCAACGTGTTTAGTGACAAATAGTACATACATCTATTTTTTCACAGATTATTTCATTATTCACTTGATTCATTATCCCATTCATTATTTACCGTAGATAATTATATCCTATGAACCAACCCGTGGAGACGATATGAGCTCCCTCGTGGAGACTTGTTGTATTTGATATTCTTGTTTATATCTCTATAAAATTTATAATGTTTGTTTTATGTTAAGTGCTGTCTGGGGCAAATTATTTGTATAGGGCCCCATTTTCTCTCTCTCTCTCTCTCTCTTCTTTCTTTTTTTGAATCAACAACAACAACCCTGCTGGAAAGAACACAGTGTTCCACGATGTGAGAAACACAATGTGAACACAATGTGAACACACCGTGAACACAGTGTGAAATGTCTTCACACTGTTAAATTCGAGTGTTTTAACAGTGTGAACATACTGTGATTCATCAATTCACAGTGTGACACAGAACATTACCATGTGAACACTCTGAAAACATCTCCACACTGTTAAATTCGAGCGTTTTCACATGGTCGACTATAATATTTATGCGACCACACTGTGAACTCACTGTGGGACAGTGTGTTCTGTCTAGCAGGGAAACAAGGGGAATAATTATGTAGGTAAACAACAATATCGGCATCGTAGCTATTTGTACATGAATTCCTTTAATCCCCTCCCCCTTTTCGCGAAAGTTGTCAAATTTCACATTTTTGCATTCCTGTAAGAGTCCAATAAAAAAAAAAATCTTATTTTACTATTATCAGCCAATTCCACTCAAACATGGTGTTTTATCCGTAAAAGAGGCGTAAAAAAATCAGTTTATTTATTTTACTGTTATTAGCAGATTAAACTCGAACATGGAATTGTTTTGTCCCTTTAAGAGTTGGGAAATTCATTTGTTCAAGTGGGTAAAGGAGACTAAAATATTATCCGCAATTATCTTGAGTCAGAGAAGTCATCTCGAAATTCACGTTATTTTATGATTGATGGACTATTCGTCAACGACGATATCTAACCACAACAGGATCCTTCAGATATATAATACTGCAAAGAGAGTTTCGGCTTTAATATTACACGGGGTTACTGCAGGACAATGCAGAATGTAATGATAGGACAATGAAATGATAAATAATGGGATTGCGAGGAAAAGGAGAGAGTTTATCACCATTCTCGTCATAAAACTTTCGCTCTATGGCATGTCCCCTATATCCCTCTCCCTCTCTTTCCGTGCTAAAGGGGATGGCTAGTAACTGACCAGTAGGAATCAGTGAGAATGCTGGGGGATAATTGTTCCAATTCTTGTGGGATTCATTTAAGAGTACATTACATATCTATTGTTGTGTGGAAATTATTTGCTTCAGAACGGTCTAATATTCAGGTAATGTGCAGTTTAATGCCCCGTCACTGTACAGGCATGCAAACCTGGAAACATTAAACTGCACACTACTCGAATATGAGACCATTCTGAAGCAAATAATTTTTCACACAACAACGGATATAAATATACTCTTAAATGAATCCCACAAGAATTGGAACAATCATCCCCCAGCATTCCCACTGATTCCCACTGATCAGTTACTAGCCATCCCCTTTAAAATTTATAATAACCGTCATCGCATTCATTATACATAATACATAAGCTGAGGTGATGACAGTTTCATAAAAATAATGTACAGGTAGTGGGGGAGCATCTTACGTTGCTGGGAGAAACTGGACGGTCCTTCGAAATACCTGTAGACACGTCGCTACCAACCGTTGATGACTGTCAACTGTAGAGTTTAAAGGTATCGTTTACCATAGGGAGCAGTGATTTTGGAAAGAAAAAAATGTTTGAATTATCGCATTTTATGCGTATTTGTAGGTCAGATGTATCACAAAACATCGTACCACATGAACATTTTGCAATAAAGCCTAATTTATAAAAAGACATTATTATTTTTCTCAATAAACAATTTCTTAATTTTGAATATCAATCGTTGTTCACATTTTGTATATTCAACAATATTTCACATTGATTATACTGATCAACATTTTCACGTTGGTTGTTTCTATCCCTTACTAAAATTCTAACCTTTTTTAAGCACTAAGGCTGGGTTTTTATTTCATCTCCAAGTGGTAAATAATGTCTTTAGCCCACGATACTCAGCAAATTCCGCCAGCTGCGTCGAATTGAGCAGAAAAAAAGGTAATTGTACCCACAAGCACGATGTCTTTTCAGTTCACTGAGATAAGCATCTGTGATATAATTTAAGATTATTCATATAATCATTATAAATGCTGCTTGCCACCACATCCACCTGACAGCAAGCTTGGTATTTGGCAATATCGAGAGATCTCTTTGCTGATACATCCAATGCCAAATAATGAAACGGTTGCTCCTCCAAGTGTTTATAGACGGAACATTTTTGTCGTCTTGTCTGGACGCAAGTTCATTCTTTGTTTGAACGTACATGATTGATGAATTCCATAAATGGTTACATCGGGCAAACTTATGCGCAATACGCCACTCTGATAACGTGGAAAATGCTTAACCAACTTACTGAGCAAAAGAGAAAGGTCATTTTAATAAGCCAATGCGCTATATGAGCTAGCTCCAAACTGACTTGTAGTGGTGGACACACTCAAGCACGCCCTCTAGAGCTATTTACAGTAACTTTGTTTGTCCGATGACTTTCGTCGCCACTGGCTTTTATCACCCCCACCCCCGTACGATGCCATAAATTGCTCTTCATCCACATTTTACGATTAGCAAGCGGCAGTAAATCACAAAATGTTTCCTGAAATAAAGACCCGCGGTTGAATTGCTGTCCTTATGAGTATAATTAATACAGTGATAAATGTTGTATACTCGAAAATATTCATAAAGCTCAAGATTATTACAACTTTCTCACGACATAAAACAATTTATCAGTCTAACTCATTTTAGCACAGTGCGAAAAGCAATATAAAACCGTTATGTTTAGGAGAGGCACAGTTAATATCCTGGAACATTCGGGGACAAATTTAACGGGTACTACAAACTTTTAATACCATTATCTCCGTCAAGGAGGTAATTTTTTGACGGCGTTAGTTTGTTTGTCTGTGTTTGCAAAATAACTCAAAAAGTTATGAACGAATTTGGATGAAACTTACAGGAAAAGGTTCTAATGACACAAGGAACAAATGACTATCTTTTAGTTTTGGTAGTGATCCGGATAACCATCTGGATCCAGGATATCTTTTGTTTTTGGATTACAATTGGCAAGCCCGGCAGAAAGTGCCAGTAATGTTTACTCTCACGTCACCACAATATATATAGGGTATTGGAGAACTCGACGACATTTTAACATAATAACACAAAACATAATGAAGAGTTTGTTCGAAAAAAAAAAAACACCCTGATGAATCAATTTGTTCAATTCCTTCAAATCACGATTTTTCGTTACACTCTGTTGGCGTAGAACGCGATTGAAGTAGAGGTCGTATGAATGTCGGTTACCTATGTAATACGCGGTTTAATATTCAGACGTCTACAAAGAGGATAATGTGAAATTTTGTATTTTTCAATTTGTTTTGCGGCAAAAACCGGTAAGTCCACTTCTCGATTTGTTGTAAGAGTCGAAAAGTCCACCGCGTGTGCTATCGGTGCGTTGCAAGTCTTGCGAATCGACTTACTTCTCCAGTTTTTAGCAATGCTCATGAACTGGATTAGCACACACACACGTTATTTTGCGGATGAAGATGTGCAAGACATCTCTTTTTTTTTATGTAGACCTACTGGATTGGATACTGCTTTGCCGTCGGTGGTGACGGCATGTTATGGCCATAGTTTTTAGTAATCAGGCTACTTCCGCATTTTTCGAGCAATGATCATAACATTTGGCGCACACATTTGCCTTGAGTGAAGATGTGCAGGTCACATTCATTAATGTCTCAAAAACTGCGTTACCATTATGGTAACAGCATATTACGGCGACTGATCGGAAAAATAATAGATATCGAAAAAGTTCCTCACTTTTCAAGCCAACTGATCATGAAGCTTGACACACACATTAAGTGTCGGGATGAAGATGTGCAAGGCATTTTTTCGAATGTACTGGAAACTGCGTTGTCATGGTCACAACGCATTACAGTAATATGTAAACGGCATATTATAGCAATAAATTGGGAAAATATTGCAGCATTTTCTCATTTGTTCAAGAAGAAAAAAATGCTCTAGAACCTTGGTACACTGTACATATACATTGGCGTCGGGGTGAAGACAATTTTTTGACTGTATTGGAAACTGCGTTGCTATAGTAACCACATATAGTGAAAATAAATCAGGACAAAATATTTGGATCAAACTACTTGCTCATTTTTTTTTCTTTTTCAGCAATGCTCATGCAATTCGGCACACCTGATGTTCTTTGGAACAAGGGGAGCAGGACACTTGTTTCGAATATGTGTGGGAAACTGTGTTGCATGGTAACGGCAGATTTTATTTCTTGCGCTCCCATCAGGTTGGACGAAAACTGGTCAGCTTCTAAAAGCTTCTCTCATCATAATATGCTTCCATCCGAGTATTTATAGATAGATCAGCATGCAGTAGCCGTGACGCCAGCGCCGCTGCCTGAATGCTTATCGCGAAGTCCATATCGTTCGATCGTGTATATCATATATACATACAGCATGCATAACACAGCGTGACGTCATGATGGCAGACATCTTGATGTCACCTAATACATGATATACGGCGTGCTTAAATTGGTTAATGTGAACTTATGGGCTTTTTGCGACATAACGAGAAGTAGACTTCTTGAAAGTTGTGCCTAAATAATATTATACATTATCATGTACTACTATATCCCGGTTATTGAAATGAAAGGAAGGAGGTTTAGTCCTCACTTTATCTTTAAATAAAAACCATGAAGCTACAAGTAGCTCAATGAATGAACTAACCGCAATCTTTGTCTTGTCTGAATTGACATGTAAAGACCAGTTACAATATTCAGATTCAGGCGTTCTGCAAGTCATGTAGCTAAAATCAAGGTACCATCAATCTGCATAACGCAAAAAATAGTTTGCCTGGCATGTGCGCTGAGCTATTTTCGGGTATAATACAGCACGCACGGCAAAGCCAAGACATCATTCTGTTCTGGAGAAAATGACTAAAGTCATTTAGAAAGAGAGTAAAGAGCATGGGTGATGTTGCACGAGAGCATTACTGAAATCATTTCTATACGGTCAATGAGTAACTGCACACTCTTTCCCGTATTTACTCATCGTTGGTAGGTTACAACACGATGGCAATAACTTGATGGAAAAGACACCTCTTAACCTTATTCAATTTTCGCGTGAATCATCGAAATTAATCTAAGATTGAATTTGTGCTCAGTTGAAAGAGAAATGTGAGGTGTGATGACGTCATCACCTCTGTAATTTGAATGAGGTTATAGCAAATATCGTTCACTCCTTAAAAAGAAAAGAAACAAAAAATTGGGAGTGTAAAATTCCATAACTATATTTTATGTACAGCCTAAATCAGTTATAACGAAGTCCTTGGGACCGGCAGTTTTCTTTCGTTATATCGAAATTTTGTTGCAACCGAACAAATAAACAATAATGATTAAAAAAAACCAACAACATAGAGGGGATATTGTTGCGGCCTGAATTTTTACTTCGTTGTAACCGGAATTTGTTATAGCCAAAGTTCGTTATAACGGGAGTGCACTGTATAATAATGGCTTTAATGAAACATCTATCATCGTGTCCGTTCAGTTTTACTTTAGTTTGTATGATACAGGCAACGTGAAGAATGTGGAAATCCATCTTGACATTATTGCTTAAAGAGTGTGTACAGTTCTGGTCGAGGTGAGGATTTAGCTTTTAACGTTTTGCAAGATATTCAGAAACCACTCTTTATATGAGATGTCAAAGAGCATGCAATTCTAAGGGGTATCAAAAGTTTATTTGATGAAAATCGGTTTTTAAATGGCTGAGATATCCAAAAACAAGGTGAAACAAAGAGATCCTAATAAAAGGCGTGGCCTGTCGCCTTTTATTATTCTCACTTTTTTGATATCTCAGCCATTTGAAAACCAATTTTCATCAAATAAACGTTGAATCCTTCTTAATATTACATGCTCTTTCATATTTCATAAATGGTTTCTCATTATCTCACTTAGGAATGTTCAAAACATGAATCCCCACCTCAACCAGTACTGTACAGTCCCTTTAAGGAGCAAGGTCATGAGAAGAGTGTCTTGAAACTTAATTGTGCGGAGGTTTACTGCAAAATGATGGGTTTTTGTTGCCATAGCAGAATATAACTGGTACAACGAATCTTTGGTGCAAGTTGCGTATTCGATAGCGTACGATTTATAAGGGTTTGGATGAATATTTAGACGCCATAAGCAGTATTTCTTATTAAGCGTTTCGGCAGGATCGCTCGGAAAGGTTGGCTCTCGCCTGTTTAAGATGTGGTGATTACGTGGTTCGTTGTGATAGTGGACAAGGCTTTGGATTAGTAAATTTAAGACCATTCGTTCGAATCCCTGACCTGGTGCGTTCACCCTTGGACAGGCTGTTCTATCCATCTCCTGACCCAGGTATATATGCTCGCCATGCTTAGGCAATGAAGACACGAAACGAATAATTTTCTAATATTGTCTAAACCGTACCATTGTCATTATACATTGACCCATGTATTGTTATTGCCAGAATGACAACGGCTCATCCGCTTGCAGCATGTGGCTTATCCGACCCCCAAACCTGCATTAGAGAAGAATTTGCTATATCCCTGTATATTTGTACCTTTTTTTATTTTCTTTTTTTTCTCTGTGTTTCGGTCATTTTTTTTTTTTTGTACCCGTACTCCTCATCTCGATCTTTAGCGCGATTTTGTATGGGACCTACGCTCGACAAGCTTGCTTTTAAGTAGGTTCCTCCATATTTCTTTAGCATTCATTCTCAGATTCAAACTTTCATAGATCGACCACTATGTTTTATAATATCATGTTTGCAATATTCTATGTATGTCTCCTAGATGGATATCATGTATTTCATTTCGTAATATTATGCCTCCTAGCTGGATATCATGGATTATTTAATTTTGTATTATTTGATGTATTTTTTTCATCGGGAAATATAAAAATTAAATTGAAATTGAAATTGAAATACTAATGACAGTGCTCTCAGGGAGAAAATTTTAAGATTAATGAGAATACCCTAGGGAAATTACGTTTACCACACCGAAGGAGATATCCATG
This sequence comes from Diadema antillarum, assembly GCF_040938485.1. NCBI lineage: Eukaryota > Metazoa > Echinodermata > Echinoidea > Diadematoida > Diadematidae > Diadema > Diadema antillarum. The sequence continues at coordinate 4,770,306 of NW_027270896.1, forward strand.
CATTCTCAACATTATCATGATTATAAGTTAAAATATCAGGCATATTTGCTTTACATCTGTATGACATTGTGTGATTATACAATGGCTTATTTAAAATATCTTACTGTTTTTGTAAGCATGGTGTATTTTGCACATTAATATATTTTTGTCGAAAATGAAAATGAGTAAATGAAGTGAAATGAAAGATCATGATCAAGAAGGAGTACTCAAATTGATTAAACTTTTACTGCAACTGATTGACAAATATTTATATATTATTGGATGGCCTTGAGGTTAATAAAAGGAAACATTGGACGAGCTATGCACAAATATTGGACGAGTCGAAGACGAGTCCAATATTTTGCTTAGCGAGTCCAATATTTCCTTGTATTGACCGAAAACAGGACATCTACTGTTATCATTATCCAACAGAGGTTTTTGAAGAATATTTGCAAGATCGGGTTTGTCAAGCTGTTCGAAATCGGTATCTAAGTTTTTCTCACGCAGATAATCTTTGAATACAATCACCGAGATCTTGGTGGCTTTGTGCGTATTCTCACTGTCTTTTTTGTTTAGAAGTTTTTCATAATCCTCTGTATCCAGATCTGCAAATCGCCGAGGAGCTGTAGATCTATTCTTGGTAGCCGCCATGTTACTGTTAGGCCGAGATCTAGCTAATTTAGACCAGAATTAGATGTTCTTGTATCCGAGATCTGAGACACAGTTTACGTCACATCTACCGTAGATCGTGAAAGGTCGAATTAACACACATAACGTAACATGCATGCGAATGCAAGCGGCGGCCGGCTACATGTATTTGCATATCGCGGGCTATCTAGCAGTAGCGCTGAGCTGATCGATCGTCGCCTGCACAAAAAAAAATGCAACTTGTTTTCATCAAACCTAAATTTAATTTCCTGTTATGAAAGCGATATTTTGAAAAATTGTATCAAAAAACAATTTTAACTAATTGATATATGAAATTTGTTTGTATAAACACAGAATTTTAGAAAAAACGATATTTTAGGTAATTCGTGAATGACCGATCACAGCCATTTTTACTTCATTTTTTCGGGTCATCTCGTATATCTCAACCAATCACGGTGCAGTTTATAAAAACTTTGGGAATCCCCCTCTTGCCGTCCAATATTTTAAATATTGGTCGCCTCGGCAGAAAATATTGGTCGAGTTCAACCAACTTTCTAAGTGGGTCGGAGGTTATGAGGTGCGTCGACAAAATAACACTTGTATTTGGGCTCTAAAAATCCTCTGTATGGATAATAATGCCCTATAATTATTCAGTGCCGGTGTAAACGCCTTGATTATATAAGTCATTATGGGCATAATCATAAACTGGGGGCGGGGTAATACGTTCTTCATATAGTGATTACCTTCTTATACTGTATCATGGCTAAATATTACACAAACACTTGATAGTCGAGTTTACATCGATGAAGGGCAATTTGTCAATCGGTTGGAAGAAGGGGTATAATGAAAATGTGACGGTAATAGAGAACAAGAGACCCGGGGGTCACGCGCTCACCTGAATATCGCAAGTTCACCTTCCACGCATTCTTGCACACTCTTACCGGAGAACATTGGAAACTTAGGTTTGCATATGGATTCCTCCCCCCCCCCCCCAACTCCAGGGTGGGGGGGGGGGGGGGGGGTAGGCAGTCCTGGATCTGCAATGAACAAACTTGGAACTAAAGTCATCAATGTACAAACTAATGGTATTAACTTTGCTTTAGGGCAATTCCACGATAACACCGTGACACTTTTGAGTATAATTTCACTCATCAAATGTAAATAATAATCAAAATGTAACACTTGAGAAAAAAATTTTATTGTGTATCTATGCATATCGTCATAAGCAATTTTGAAAACAAAAGAAAGGAAGAAAAACTGCTGTGGTAAATGAGTTATGCAAGATTAATTACCACTGTAACACCGTGACGCAAAATGGACATGGGTTTTTGTGCACTTTGTTTACTGACAAAACTCTGTGAAGTTAATGAACATTTTGATAAGTGGATGTGTTCATTGGATGCACTAGAGACTCAATGACAATAATGAAGTAAAATTTGATTAAAGAATCAATTGACAGGAAAACTATGACATAGATTTTATATAAGTGCACCGTAACACCGTGACTGTAACACCGTGACCTCTGAAATGTGTGTAGAAAACCTATGGAGAATCCTGTTGTCTTACTTTCAGCTCATAGTGTTTCTCCATTAGGTAGAATGAAATGATGATTCATGATGAATGTTTGACATCACAGTTTAACACTTCCAGATAAAACAAAAAATTATTGAAATCATAACAGATTAACAAAAACAACAAAGTAAAGAAAAACTTTGCACTGTAACGCCGTGACATGTCATATACGTTTGTGCACGTTACAGTCAGGAACACTGCTCTTTCAGTAAAATATACTTTATGTTTTGAGACATAATTCACTCTATCATCATTGAAAGCTTGTTAGATATTTCTGAGTGAACTTTTAGGGTTTACAACTACTCTTTGAAAGTCCAATTTGTATACTGAAAGATGACATACAAATTTGAAACTTTGATTTTAATACCTTTGGTCACAAAGCCAGGTGAACCCACTGAGCAATTTCAGTAGCAATAAAAAGAATCATTCAAGCAATTTGTGTGGTACAAAATGTACCATAATTATTATTCTTTTTCAAAGATGTACTGGAAAATGAACATATGTACATAAAAATGATTACAATGCAAATTCTCATTCATACACATAAATCCTAGTGAGTGTGGCTCTTTTAATGGTGAAACTTGTAAGATTGTAGACAGCACCATGCACAGGAAAGTAGTATTCTAGTGAGATTAACTTTTGGTGGACACATCGATCTAGCTTCAGTATGTCCTTTAAGTAATTCTTTAGGATACCAGGGAAGCTGCTGCAAGATTTCAGACTGTTTATCATGTTAGGAACACATCTGAGTCTACAAAATAAGAGTCAAACCATGTGATGAAATGGTCAATTATGATAAAAATATTAAACAAAGGGTATTAACTCAACTGAAACTGTTGTCTTTACCATAATTAAAAGTTCAAAACCTTCAGACATGTTTGCTCTGGATAGTTATGAATCTGGTAGGTGGCACACTGTGAGTGGACTGCTTCCAGTTTAACCCACCATGTGCTCTGAGTGTTGATTGGCATATCAAACCCCACTGCATTGTAAACACAGTTCTCGATTTTTGGCACAGAAAGGATTAAAATTGCATGATGCTGGCAACAAGTACAAGTGATAATCTTTGTGGATATAGCTTGACCCATCTGTTATGAACAATCCTTGAAAAACCTCTATCTTTTGAGTAAATGTGACAGAGAAATCAGATGGTCACTTCAACAGTTAATTATCATGTGTAATCCGGTATGTGTCCTGTGTTATTGCAATGCAAGGCACTGTGTTATAGTCACGGTGTTACAGTTACTGTAACACCGTGACACATTTTAATCAGCTTTAATTAATAAACAAAATGAGTTACCATCACTTTAGTACTTGTATATGGTAGCTACATGTGGTCATGATTTGGGCTATCAAAATAAACCCTTTTGTGTCTGTAATTTTCAAACAATACTAAAAACATCAGTTTTTACTGTAACACCGTGACATTATTGATGATCGTATTTGCGATGTTCGCTGAAGCTTAACACATAGAAAATCTTGCACTTTGATGATTATTTTGGTAATGATGTTCAACCCTTAAACTCTGAAAACAAAGGCAAAGTTTTTACTTCCTTTTTCATTTTCTCATGCTACATTCATTTAACTTCATTATATTTTTCAGATAATTATGTCAAATTTAATTATGCTGATTTTATGCACATATTTAGCAAAGTTAATGATGTGATTTTTTAACAAGATGGTCAAATATGAAAAATTCAGTCCTTAAGCTTTCATTTGATACCAAAATGAATGACATTTGACTATTTTGAAAATTTGATGGTCATGTCCACTTTATCGTGGAATTGCCCTTTATCATTTCTGGTTCTAAAGAAGATTTTAAATATTCCTTAATGTGGGGGGGGGGGTGGGCCCCCTAGGGGTCCCCAAGAGGGACATGGTGCCCATTTGAAGGTATCGAGATTCTATCCCCCTAGGGATGCTAAATTACCTGCTAAGTTTATTGGTAAAACTTAACCATGAGGTTTTCAAGAAGAAGATGAACATGTACAATTCAGGCCCCATTACAACTGTAGGACTTCTCCCCATCCCCTCTCCTGGGTCCCGGGGGGGGGGGTACCCTCGAATTCCGCCAATCCCGTGAACAAACTTGAAACTACAGTCATCAATGTAGTAACTCATATAGTATAATAGTATTATCTAAGCCCTATCACTTCTGGTTCTAGAGAAGATTTTAAAAGATTCCTTAATTTTAGGGGGTTTGAGCCCCCTTGGGGGTCCTTCAGGTGGGCCATGGTGCCCATTTGAAGAAATTGAGATCCTATCCCCCTAAGAATGCTACCTACCAGGTTTAGTGAAAATCAGACATGGGAATCTCAAAGTGAAGATGAAAATGTACAATTTAGGCTCCATTAGGACCCCTTCCCACCCTCTCCCCTGGGTCCCAAGGGGGCACCCCTGATTCCCCCATGAACAAACTTGAAACTACAGTCATCAATGTACTAACTCATAGTATTATCTAAGCCTTATCACTTCTGGTTCTAGAGAAGAAGCTTTTTCAAGATTCCTTAATTTTAGGGGGTTTGAGCCCCCTTGGGGGTCCTTCAGGTGGGCCATGGTGCCCATTTGAAGAAATTGAGATCCTATCCCCCTAAGAATGCTACCTACCAGGTTTAGTGAAAATCAGACATGGGAATCTCAAAGTGAAGATGAAAATGTACAATTTAGGCTCCATTAGGACCCCTTCCCACCCTCTCCCCTGGGTCCCAAGGGGGCACCCCTGATTCCCCCATGAACAAACTTGAAACTACAGTCATCAATGTACTAACTCATAGTATTATCTAAGCCTTATCACTTCTGGTTCTAGAGAAGAAGCTTTTTCAAGATTCCTTAATTTTAGGGTGTTTGGGGCCCCCTTGGGGGCCCCCCAGGTGGGCCATGGTGCCCATTGGAACAAATTGAGATCCTATCCCTCTAAGGATGCTACCTACCAAGTTTAGTGAGAATCGGAAATGGGGATCTCAAAGTGAAGATGAAAATGTACAATTTAGGCCCCTTTAGGACCCCTCCCCATCCCCTCCTCCTCCCCTCCCCTGGGTCCCAAGGGGGGCACCCCTGATTCCCCCATGAACGAACTTGAAACTACAGTCATCAATGTACTATTAAACTCATGCCCTATCACTTCTGGTTCTAGAAAGAAGATTTATAAGATTCCTTAATTTTAGGGTGTTTGGGCCCCCTGGGGCCCCCCAGGTGGGCCAGGGTGCCCATTTGAAGAAATTGTGATACTATCCCCCGAAGAATGCTACCTGCCAAGTTTGGTGAAAATCAGACATGGGGTTCTCAAGAAGAAGATGAAAATGTAAAAAGTTTACTGCGCACGACGGACGATGGACGACGCACGACGCACGACGGACGCCGGACGAAGAGCGATCGCAATAGCTCACTTGAGCCTTCGGCTCAGGTGAACTAAAAAGACGATGATGATGATGATGGTGATGATAATGGTGGTGGTGGTGATGATGATGATGACGAGGAGGAGGGGGATAATGAAGACATTGATAATGCTGACCGTAGCAATTACGATTATGCATCATGACGGGTAGACGATTACAATCAATATTACGATGACGATGACGATTAAAAGGACATAATCATGTATCGATCGCCGCTAGTAAAAATCTCGTTGTTATGGGTGTTGCTAAAAGTATCTTTGCGTCGAGGTGCAGGCTGTTCTGAATTCTTGCGGCATAATTCATTCGACAAGACTCAATTCCTTCGATAATGCACAGAATAACTTTCCAATTCATTCATAGAATGACTAGGAAAATGAAATATCCATACTACCAGGTGGTGGCTATATTTTCTCACCTCCATAAAACTATTTATGGGGCTGGATGATTTAAAGACATTTTCACACAGCGTTAGGCTCGCAGGATTGTTCCAGAAGGCTTCTTTATATCATTTTTTAGTGTCTTACTTGGCATTATCACAGCACAGACTGTTCCAAACGTCACGGATAGAAACGTGTACTACTTCTGGATTGAACATCTCTCTCTCTCTCTCTCTCTCTCTTTGCTCCCTTTTATTTCTTGAAACATTTGAAATCAATACCCAAATTGTTTGAAACATCGCAAGACATTCATAACAGCAAAGAAATAACAACAATAAATACAATGTTCGTGCAGCCAGCAATTTTTTCAAGAAGTGAGAAGTGCGTGATTGCCTTATAAACATAAGAAATACAATGTGATATGAGCAAAAGCATATTGTTATCGACTTTTCGCAATAGAATATTACGAAGAGAATTTTGGAGCCTAATGTAAGACTGAAAAGCTTTGGTCGAAGCCTGTCCAGGGTCTTGTACGTATGCAGTGGAATCGAGACTACGCACATCCAGTATGAACAGGGCCCAGTTCCTACTTAGGTCTCAAACAAAGCAGGTGTACACATTCTGACTCCGGAAAGATTGGCTGAACTCGACACGACATTTATGCCCAAAATTAAACGCTGCATACGTTATGCGCAATATTTATCGTGGTGCTATATACACGGCAGTGAAAGCGTCAGGCAGTCAGTTTTATGGTCAATTCACTCTACCGAGGATCATAGCAAATTTGCGGTCGTAAAATGCTGCATTTTTCGCGACATAAAATCAATCAAAAGTCTGGAGAAAAGATAGAAAGTGAGAGAGAGAAAAAAAAGTTGTAGACAACGAATAGAGAAAACGCGGGCGATGTGGTAAATCTTTGCGACTTTACGCTTCAAAGGTGACTGCCGAGCGATGCGTTTCTGACAATCATGCTCGATTTACAGGGAGTTCGGTGGTTTGCGAACAGTTGGAAGTAGAAACTTCTCTAAACCACTAACTCCACTTGCACTCTGAGCTAATACGTCCCACACCCATTTTCCGCCTCCCTGAATTCATACTCATAAATGATGATGATGATGATAAGTAACAACAGCAAAAGTGAAAGTACTCATACTATAGACATGCAATATAAGATATGTATACATTGTGTTTAAATGCGGGCAGAAAACAACACGAGCAACTAGATGAAAGTTGTTTTATGTTACAATGCACAAATCAACTAGAAATGTCACTAAGGCGACTGCTATGCCTCCGCCATGATGCATGATTCTCCTAATAGGTCTATAGTACATTTGGACAATGTATAACAACATTTTCACAATATTGGCAAAATATTGATATAACATGTTTGTCACAAATGTGTTGAATGTTCACCTTCCTTTACCTAGGTTTAATTAGATGAATAGGAGAGCATGTATTTGGGGATTCAAGGACTTTAACTTGACTTTGACCCATTCATAAGTGTATGAATACTGTAATTTTCAAGGTATGGAGAAAAAGTGTAATTTCTGTATTGAAAAGTACACTGTTACCATTTTCTTTTGGCCTTTGACCTTAAAATTCATAGGATAATCACTGTCAGGCAGAACATGCATAAATATGTAGTAAGTTTCAAGATAACTTGAGCCACTTCTGAGATATGGAGGAAAAAGTTAGTTCAGCACTTTCCCTTGATCTTTGACCTTTTGACCTTTGAGGCAACCCCCCCCCCAAAAAAAAAAAAAAAAAGAGAAAAAGAAAATTTCCAGATAATCTAGGTTATACATGCATACACCAAGTGCAAAAAAAAAAAATGCTGGCATTACATAAATACATGTATGAGGGAAATAGTAAAAATTTGAAGTGTTGCACTTGACCTTTGACCCCTGACCTTTTACCCTATGAACCCTAGATTCTCTAAATAACTGCCAGTCAGTGCATGTATACTATGTTCCATGAAGATACCTTGAACAATTTCCAAGGTACGGAGAAAAAAGCAAAGTTTTAATATTTTAACTTGACCTTTTGACCTTTGACCTCATGACCCAAAACTTTCACCAGAGAATCTTAATTGGGTAATACATGTATACACTAAGTTTCAAGAAAATATCTTCAGGCATTGCATAGATATGGAGGAAATAGTGAAATTTTACGTATTTGTCCTTGACCTTTTGACCTTGACCATGTGCACCCAGAAGTTGATAAGCACAACTTCACCCCATAATACACATACATGCCAAGTTTCATTAGGATACCTTAAAAGGTTTTGATAGTTACCCTGTCCACAAAATTTATTACGGACGGACGGAAGGACGGACGGACGGACGGACAACCCGAAAGCATAATGCCTCCGGCACCACTTCGTGGCGGAGGCATAAAAACAGGAAACGAGTTTAAACGAACAACAACCTGAGTATCGCAATTTCACCTTCCATGCATTCTTGCACACTCTTACCTGAAACATTGGAAACTTAGGTCTGCATATATGCACCCCCCCCCCCCCCCAACTCCAGGGTGGAGGGGCAGGCAGCCCTGGATCTGCAATGAACAAACTTGGAACTAAAGTCATCAATGTACAAACTCATGGTATTAACTTTGCTTTATTATTTCTGGTTTTAGTTAAATATTCCTTAGGGGGGGGGGGGGGGCTAGGGGCCCCCAAGAGGGACATGGTGCCCATTTGAAGGAATTGAGATTCTATCCCCTAGGGATGCTACCTGCTAAGTTTAGTCAAAATTCATCATGAAAGAAGAAGATGCATGTACAATTCAGGTCCCATTAGGACCCATCCTCATCCCCTCTCCTGGGTCCTAAAAATGGGGGAGGGGGCACCCCTGATTTCGCCAATCCCATGAACAAACTTGAAACTATAGTCATCAATGTACTAACTCATAGTATTATTTAAGCCCTATCACTTCTGGTTCTAGAGAGGATTTTTAAAGATTCCTTAATTTTAGGGGGGTTGGGCCCCCCCCCCCCCCCCCCCTGGGGGCCCCTCAGGTGGGCTATGGTGCCTATTTGAACAAATTGAGATCCTATCCCCCTAGGGATGCCACCTACCAAGTTTGGTGAAAATCAGACATGGGAATCTCAAAGTGAAGATGAAAATGTATAATTTAGGTCCCATTAGGACCCCTCCCCAACCCCCCCCCCCCCCCGGCCTCCCCTGGGTCCCAAGGGGGGCACCCCTGATTCCCCACACTGTAAAAACATCGGTGTTAGATTTAACACCACGGGTGTTAAATCTAACACCGATCAAACTTCAATAGAGGACCACACCCACAGGTGTTAAAAATGCACTGTGATGGTGTTGAAAAGTGTTCACCTGACACTTCGTGGTGTTAATTTGACACTGTACCTGGTGTTATTTTGACACTGTACTGGTGTTAATTCAAAAATGACACCACATGAGTTGATTTGATATTTGTTGGTGTTAATATCAATGGTTTAACACCCGTCCAGCTTCAATAAGAGACCACACCAGCTGGTGTTACTTTGGTGTAAATTTATTTTCACATTTTTTTCAAAAATCTAGTATTTTAATGTAAAATTCTTGATCGTCTTGTTTAAATTAAAAAATCAACAAGAAGTGCAGTTACTAAGAAACTCTTCAAAAAACAGTTTAAAATTTGGAAATGACACCCGGAGGTGTTAATCTAACACCATAAATGAGCACCGAAAATTTAACACCAGCTCGGTGTTCACTATTTAACACCGGACTTTTTGCAGTGCATGAACAAACTTGAAACTACAGTCATCAATGTACTATGGGAAACTCATAGTATTAACTAAGCCCTATCACTTCTGGTTCTAGAGAAGAAGATTTTTAAAGATTCCTTAATTTTAGGGGGTTTGGGCCCCCCTTGGGGCCCCCAGGTGGGCCATGGTGCCCATTTGAAGAAATTGAGATCCTATCCCCCTAGGGATGCTACCTGCAAAGTTTGGTGAAAATCGGTCATGGGGTTCTCAAGAAGAAGATGAAAATGTAAAAAGTTTTCGCACGACGGACGACAGACGACGGACGCCGAAGAGCGATCGCAATAGGTCACTTGACTGGTTGAGCCGAAGGCTCAGGTGAGCTAAAAATACCTAGGAGGGTATGAATGACGTAGTTTGCCCGGAACTACATTTCATCGAAACCTCCAAACGACCATGTGTGTTACTTTCTTGTGTAGTTATCTTCCTTTACCCTCTTCATTTGCTCAATCTAGGCTTACATACTTACAACTATAGCTAAGAATTCGTCACCAGACATAAAATTTCAAATAAAAGCGAATACATGTAGTTACATTCTGCGTCAAATCATACCTACTGTTGCTAAACGAGGGATTGTTTAGTCACTGGTGATTGTTTGTCTTCTACACTTACTGTCACTTTCTACACTTAATTCTCTCTCAGTTCAATGGATTTGGCGCACTGCTCTTCACATTCGGCAACTTCACCACGATTCTCTGTATCGCTATCGATCGCTACCTGACGGTCGTCTGGTCTGTGCGCTTCAAGCCGACGAGAAAGCGCGCTTTGGGATTTATCGTCTTTGCCTGGACGCTGCCGATAGCTTACACCATTCCGCCCACCGTGGATTTCCTGTCCGACTTCGTCTACAACCCGCACACGCACCACTGCTCGCCCAAGTGGTCCAACTGCGCTTTCTACATGATCTGGTTCATCTTTCTCTTCGGAATCACCGTCCCCGTCATGGCGTTCTGCTACATCAACGTCATCCGGCTGCTTCGGCGACAGGAACTGCAGCTGAAGCGTCACGCCCAGCAAGCCAGAAGGTCCTCTACCTTGGAGACTACCAGTAACTCCGACAATGGCATCGTAAATATCGCCATGACTACGGTCAACCAGTCGAATGGTCTTGGAGAGGCAGAGTGGGCCCCCGAGACAGGCAGCGTAACCATGGGAACGGCAGCTGGTTCTTCGTCCTCACGTCTCCAATCGGAGGACAGTTCTAGCGATGTCATATCGCGCGATACCGTTGTCCTGCAAGAGAAGACGGCTAGGAAGCGAAAGCGCCTGCAGATACGGGTGAGCCTCGGAAAGCTGACCGGCGAGAAGCAAGTCACTTTAATAGGTGAGCACATAAAGCCTGAAGAAACACGAATCAAAAAATTGTGTCATAACAAATACCCGGCCGATTGATTTTTCAAAATTAATGTTTAGTCTGGGAGGGCGCACTTAACAATCTAGTCGCTACAAAACCAAACAGCCGAACACCACTGATCTCGGGTAGAGATCTTGGCACCGTTTCATGAAAGTTGTCAGCCCTGACAAGTTGTCAGTTACCGACAATCACCATGGTAACAGTGAGACACCGGAGCTTCTCAGCCAAGCAAATCCACAGATTTTGCTGAAGTTGTCAGACATGTCAGAGACTGACAACTTGTCAGGGCTGACAACTTTCATGAAACGGTGCCCAGTACAGTCGATGGGCCAGCATTGCATAGTGAAACCATCCGATCCCCAGTCCAATTTTAAGTGATGTTAACCAGTAATCAGAATACGCTTGTTCTTACAGACACAGTTAAATCTCACGTATCTGGTATCAAAATGAATCATATTTAGTACACTGTACATGATGATTCCACATGAGGTCAAAACTTTGTTTTAATGTTTTTCTTGAAAATTGATAAACACATTATAGGGCCTAGGCTATACAACAATCTGATGATTAAATGAAATATCAAAATAATGAAACGTTTTAAATATATACTGTTCATAATCATAATTGATAATAATAATAATAATAATAATAATAATAATAAACCATTCTTAAAGAGCGCAAATTACATTCAAGTCTCTAAGCGCTTTGATGGTTTTTGGAGGAAAAACAAAACAAAACAAATATTTGTGATTACAACTCCATTCGTCCTAGAGCATGATTCCATGTTGGACATCAACTTAATTTAATTTTCTTTTGCTATAAACGTCAGGTCTTCTTCTGGTTACAACCACCGTGGTATGTTGGGCCCCTTACTCCACCATCAATTCCTGCTTTGTACCAGAAAGTGTAGTCACCTCGTCCAATTTCCACTGGCTGGGGGTACTGAGCATGTGGATAGGCTACACGGACGCCGCGCTCGATTCCCTCATCTACTGCTTCATCAACCGTCGAGTGCGCGCACGATATCGGGGCCTCATCGGCTGTCGCGTAGACTGTGGTGTCTTGCGCGACCGCTTTTGTGCTCTCTTTCGTCAAGACATTGTAGAAGAATGAAAAGCCCTGTAAACATTCTTGAAGACTAGCGCATGGTTGGAGGCTTACAACTTGTATACATGTATAATGACAGTATAGGTACACGTACATTGTGTATCCGGCGACAGAAGTGTTTTGTAAGACTTGGTTTTGCACCATTGACACACCGTCATATAGCAACTTAAATAGGGGGCTTTAGATTTGAGACGAGGACCCTTTATAGACGATTGCGTTGCGCGTCGTGTTGCAAAACTGCAGCTTTAGATTACACGGAGACGCAGCCTAAGCAAAGTAAAATGGCGCCCCCTATATGAATTGAGCGGACTAAAAACGACCCAGAACGCGTACAGTGAGAACTCGGAAGACGAAAAGATCGATTTTGCTATTAAAAAGTGATTTTGCGCATGCGTAGAACAGGTACTTCTCCCAACCCCCCCCCCCCCCTCCCCTTGAACGTCCGCGTCATGAAAATCTAAAGCTCCCTAACGGCTAAAATCAATCGACCGCGAGGATTTGAACTTGATTCTATGGACAGATCATACGGGCCTACATTCAACCTCGCCCAGGCTGGGTCCAAACGGACCGCAGTATGATGCCATCCGATATTTTCAATATACATGTACCGCCAATCGGGTCCATTATTTTCCACACGCCTCGATCGTAACATTCTGACACAGATATAATCACTGGCTAGACAATTACACCGCGCACACACAATAAGCACATATAAGAAATCCACCATGGAGTGTATGACACAGTACATGTAAGCTATTATTAAATGTCTCACTTTAATAATCTATGAATACAATTTTATTGTACATTAATTACTTTATACAAAATTCTGTCTAACAACATACATGCGAGTTCCAACAAAGTCAGGCAACATGGTGTACAAATGAGACCAACTTTATCTGTAAATAAGGGGAATAACTCATATACTATAACAAAATAACTGAATAAATAAAAATACGAAATCAGAAGAGAAATGTCGTACATGAGACTAAATGTTGTCTCAAGTAATCCAAAGAACTAATGTTTGCAGTAAAATGTTCAAGAATTGAGGAACAACTTTTGTGTGTTTTCACATGTGGCATGCTACCTTCACTTTAAATACAATGTAATATCACCAGAGGAGAGGTGTGCAAAAATTATCCTTTAACTTTCTCAGGTTCCTATCCTATTGGTTATTGGCATAACATCAAAACAGGTTGCCATTGGCTGAGTTTACGTGGTAGGCCCCTACACACGGTTTCTTTGGGCCTCTTTAAAGCCTTCACAATACATGTACAATGTATCTACAATCTCAAATTCACACTAAATAATTATGACAATGTGGTTTCAAATTATCATATCTCTCGCAATCCTTGGCACAATCTGACTTTTGTTTCAATATGTCGAGAACCAAATACATTCCTTGAACCCTCACCTCTGGTTTCTTTGATTTTTATGGGTTTTCCTAATTTTGATTTTATCTCATTGGGATGGTGGGGGGGGGGGGGGGGGGGGTTGTTAGTGCTTTCACTGCTGGGGACACGGCCTTGTTGACTAGAAAGAGTTGTCTACTTCACAGACATTATGAGACAGGACCATGGCCTGCATGTTAACTCATGGAATAATGGTGGGTCTTATCCTAAGTTTATGGGCGTACATGTATCAAAATTTGATTGGGAACGGGTTGCAATGCAGTGGAACCTTGTTGTAGTGAGGTCAGACATAACAAAACCCTCTTATAACAGGGTGATTTTGCAGGTTCAAACTCTTTATAATTCTGTTTATGTGTACCCGGATGTAGAGAGAAACCCAATAGAACAAGGTACTTGCCAGGGAGTTAAGGTCAATATATTACACAGTTCCCTGAATATGTAATAGTCCTATGCAATACTTTATGTTCACTTTCAACCTGACAATCTCACAAAATTGTATTGATATTTCATTGTACAGTGTTACATTGTAGCACTATTGCACATATGCACTTTACACACACATCTTTGAACCACACATGCACTTACATATTTGACTGATTAGCTCACAGTTTGATGACAGTGCCCACAAGAACAAAAAACACAAGAGTTTACAGGGAACGTCTCCATAGGCATCAAGTTTCCTATCACATGTTTTAATTTTTTGCTTTTGTTTTTGTTTTGGCTTGGTAAAAAAAAAAAAGTGTCACCACACTGATTCTCCCTAGTCTCATGTGGATGCATAATAAAGGTGAAGGCCTACAAAAGTAAAGTGAGATTTAATTTATATCAGTGAGGGCGCCATCATCTTCAGAAACGCCTTCAAACTTGTGGCCATCGTTACTGAGTTGGTTACATGGCAATTTCCCTTCACTGGTTTGGCACTGGCATTTTTTTGTTTGTTTGTTTGGTTTTTTTTTTGCAAGCCACTGTAGCGGCAAACATTACTCATCATATCGAATCCCAGTAGAGCATCATACATAATTTACTTCATTGCATGGCCACAATCCCATTTCACGTGTAAAGTATGCATAACATTACTGCTGTCAAGAGTTTGCACAGGAGGAAGTTTTTCACAAATAAATAGGTATAAAATGACCTCTCTTTTTTTCTTTACCTGTGAAAAAAATATGACAATATACAAGATAATGACACTACATGTATATACAATAAATGGGGTGTAAAGAAGAAGTTAAAAATTTTGTACAGACACGCACGCAAACATAACAACACATAATAAATTGACAGTTTTGATGCTGATCAACCCCTGAAATTAAAAAAAAAAAAGGAGTAATATGCTGGTACTGAGAAGTAAATGCTCATTATTACAAAAAGGTGATGCACCCAAGGAATTTGAATTGCACCACTACTAAATGATGTTCATCAGTTGTGACTTCAAAGAAAAGACAGAAAAAAAATATTCGCACTAGATTGTGCAATCTCAATAATGCTTCCCCTTCCAAATTGCACTAAGACAACAAACTTGTACAACTGATGTTGATAAAAAGGAAAAGTCTTATATTAAAAACAAATACATCCTCTTTTCCTGTTAATTGTTGCTTTATGTTCTCTGTTTGTGAAACCCCAGGTTATGAGATGTGACTTTTCTTCAATTTGCCTCCCTCTAAAAATGGAATTGGTTGGATCACAACTGCTGATCTGTAATCTAACAAACATGTTGGGGAAAAAAAGGAACCACGGGACTCATTTGTAGAGGGAGACAAATTATTGAAGAAAATTCACATTTCAACCTTCACCCCTCTGATTAATATTCTCTTGCACTCCAGATATTTCACTGTAGCATGTTATGATCATGTTACCACATTAAAGGGCAAATCAAGACTGCTGTCGTTTATTTAATCAATATCAAAAGAGGGACCTTTCTTGTGTGCAGTCACCTTTCCAATGCCAGTGGTCCAGGCGGGGTCGAATCCGACACGCCCCCCTTTTTTGTCAAAACTAAAGAAATAAAAAGAAAAAAATTGGGGGTGGGGTGCATACGCCCCCTGTAATTTTGTAAAGGCGCCCCCTCTTCAGGGAATTCCTGGATCCGCCCCTGCATGGGGTCAGCTTCTGCCAGGGTGACCCCACAGGCCGTACAACGATAACAACACAGAATGTCAATTACAACGTAACGATAAGTATTGGTGTGAATTATGCACACGTGGTTATATCGAATCCAGTTTTTAAGTGCAGAAGCAACAATTTGAGAGCACAGCATTCAGAAGTGTTGTTCACATGGCTGTGCAAAATCCAGCCAGACATTGTGTGATGTGCATTATTCACTTTGTAAATTGTAATAAGTATCAGCAACAAGGATGGCTACTCTGTTTTCAAGGTCCACCAACCTGACCGACTTCTTGCCATCACTCTAATTAAGATGTTGCCGCATAGCATCACTAGAATGGCTTTTGTAAAGCAGATAATTACATAGGATGCATTCGAGCACTTTAAAGTGAAGCAAACGAACTGAACTAAAGCGTACTAAACTGAACTGTGCCAGATCTGGAGCGTGCGAGCGCTCTGTTGAGAAAGCGTTCCTCATAAGTTATTTCTAGAGGGGGGGGGTCACACATTTTTTTATAGCAAGAGGGTCATTTACCTGGTGCGATTAAACTACATGTACTTACAGATGTCCCAAACAAAGAGAATGAACTCTTTGCATTATGTGCATGTTACATGCATTCAAAATAAGCAAACTTTTGGTACGCTTTTGGTACCCTTTTGGAGCACAACACAGAGTGGTCTACTTTTGGCTCGATTCACTTTGGTATGGTACACTTTAGGAGCGTTCGAGTGCTCCTCTGGCACGGGTTCAGTATGGTTCAGTTCGCTTTACAAGAGTGCTCTAACGCACCCATAGACTATCAAAGTTTTGACATGGGATGTGTTTTGCAGGCATGTACTTATTACACAATTATTCCCCTCAAATATTTCCCCTCTTTGTTTCAATGGAAACCAAGAACTTGGTGGTAGTAATAACTTCAAAAGTAATACGTGGATAAACACTCCTAAATTCTACTTTTACTTAACAACAGCATTGACACACATCCAGCTCTCAGCTAATCATAATGACTGGGAACTATTACCACCACCTTATGGCTATTCATAGAAAAGAGAAAATTTGTTGGCATTACATTGTTCCAACATTCATAATGTGTAGGGGCTAATAATCTTGATGTAGAAAGCATACACTTCATACCTCATTTTGATACTTTCTGCTAAATAAACATAGCAAAATAACTATGGAAATCAGTGTATATCACCTGTATATAAAGACTATGACCTACTAATAGTGTTATTAACATAAACCTTGGAGACATGACAAACATATTAAGGACAAGCTGTGTTACAGATGCTAATATACAGTCAGCTATACAAAAATAGATAATTTATTTATTCAGCAGATAAACATGTTTCGTTGCAATTCTCTCGGCATTGTGCATGCATCTCTCAACAGTGTTAGCAAGGTGCTCTTACGTGTAACACCCCTCTGATGGTTAATGGAGCGGTCTGTTTTTGTAAGGTGAATTAGAGCTGACAATGCAGGGTGGGTCCATTCTTTTATTGAAGCCGGGTGAGCAAAGTGGCGTTTCTGGTGAGGGGCTTCATGCACTGCCAAATGATCTGTGATGAAAAGGAAGGAAGAAGCAGAGGAGGGACAGAAAGCCATTCTGTGAGACAGAGACCAAAACAATGATCCGTATTCACGAAGGTGGTTCTAATCTTGTCCATGGTTTATGCAAATTTCTTATGCGTAAAATGCACTTGCCTGATTGTGTTCACCAACAGACATCCAACAATAATGGCACATTGATACACAATATGAAAGGTATGTCTATTTCACTTGATAAATCTAAACCATGGCTTTAATCTAAACCAACTTGGTGAATACAGGAAAATGAGCTGGGTATGAGTCACTAGACAACTACATGTAATGAAGAGCTGCTAATTTCTGCGGATTAAATAGACACTGATGCATGGAGAAAAAAAACACATAAAATTCCACCAAAAATATACAAAAATAAAAAAAATAAGAAAATTTGAAATATCATTTACTGTAAAAGTGAAAATTTTCACGGATTTCGAGCTACAAGAAACCAGCGCCAAAAATAGCTTGCCATATGTTCCCATAGTTGGTGTCTTGATTCCGTGGAATGAAAAACATGCGAAACTCTTCTTACTAGGCCAAGCACGAAAAATTAGTTGAGCGAAAATATCCACTTTTACAGTAGTCGTTGCTACTAGCTGGTAAGCGCACACCTTCGACAAGCTTTGAGGTTGTTATGGGCAAATCTTGCGACAAAAGCATGCAGGGAATCTGAGTGCATTACCAGAGTGGTCTATTAGCAAATTACAGAAGTCATGCATTATACCTACATATTTACGAGAGCAGAAAATGGCACAACTATATCATCTTGACTTTTTGATTCTGATGACAGCAATGGATGAATGCATGACACCGCCACCTCACAATTAATCATTTAACTCTTTAACAGGCCGCGCTCTTTTGGCTATGCCAAATTGTTGGGGGGGGGGGGGGCTTACTTCCCCCCCCCCCCCCCAAAAAAAAAAAAAAAAAAAAAAAAAAAAAAACTTAACAAAGTTGTGGAATGACTTGGGTTTTTAGAGGATGGGATATAACCGTACAGAAGGCCAAATAACCCGACAGCGACATTAATAGTTTCTCAGCCACAATACGCCACGCACAGCTGAAACATACAACATGCTACGGTACTATCTTCAGGTATTTTCTTGCAAGTTGAAACCAACCAGCTCTCTACAGATTTCCAGTCCAAGCCATGTGGCATGGCAGAGCACACTGACATTAATATGTCACAATATCTGACATATTTTAAGATGTCTTTCATGTTGGTTCAATGACTGATTCTTACTGATGACAGGTACTACATTGTACCTGCACACAATAATGATTTACCCACAAACAAAGCACTAACCAGCTAACCAGCTAACTAGCTTACATAAATTGCAGCACTTAACAGGGAACCTATGGCATACTGTAGACTACATTGCATCTTCACCAGTATGAAGCATATACTGAAATGTCAGATGTCCATGACTTTAATAAGCATTCCATATGAACACAGTCTTTTCAATACTACATCTACAGGCCTTGCGTCATACTTGTCAATGAATGAACTATAAAGGCTTTCCTAACTTTAGGAAAGGGTCCATATGCAACACGCTCTGCACTGTTTCTAAACATGGCTCTTCTCTCTTACACTTCTTCCATCTGTATCTCATCTATCTGAGGGCTAGAAGGGTTGTAGAACACAGCGTGGAGCATGATGAAGAAGAATGAGGCACCTGTATAGGATCAAGAAGAGAACGAGATATAAAAGAAAAGACTCAACCAACTTTATCATATCACCATAAAGAGACTCCCACATGTGCCGTAAATGTCACGGCATTCCAAACAAGTTAACCCGTTGAAGACTAGTCCCGAGTATACTCGGGCAGATGTCTATGGGAAATGCTTGTCAGGTCCTACAGCAAAATCTTCAATAGTTAGATATTTCAAAGCTTTCCTTGAATGAACTGAACAGAATACATAGTTTCCTCTTTTTTTTTCTTAACTTACCCAGAAAAATTATTCCGAAGAGTACAGGTGCCATGGTCTATAATTACAGCAGTATTCCTTGCAACGTCTCTGGTAGAACCCCAGGTTATGCTGACATATTACCACAGTGAACACACTTACATGTGTATTCTGAAACGGTATGGTTGATACACTGTACCATAGATGAAGGACTTTTCCATGGATGAAGGACGTACCGGTATTCAAATGAAACTGCCACAGAGCAAGCCTAATGGGGTGCAATCTTTTCTTTCTTCATGATTGAAATAATCCTTAAAGGTCATAGGGACAATATTACTGGTATGCAGTCATGCGTGATCAAGCAGGCAGCAAAAGTGACCTCAAGGAGTGGCAAAAAAAAGAAGTTACTTTTCAGTTTTGTGTTGTTGTTGTTTTTTTTTTTTAACAATGGTTTGTCCATGATAACAGTACATGTAATTGTATTGCTGTTTTCTCACCAATCACCTTCAAGCACTCAAAGGAGACACCTGTAAAGTTTATTTGTGATGTACACATATGTGTGGGTGTCTGCATTTGAGCTCAACTATGTGTGTGTGAAAAATAAAGGAACATATAACTACACGACGGTACTGAAGTATATATATTGTAGTTACCAGACTACAAAATCTAATACTAATATTCTCTTCTCTGTTATATGCCACCCTCTGACTACACATTAGGGGAAAAAATGATGATGAGCACAGAGGCTGTACAGACCTTGGTCCACGGTTTTATTGTAAAAAAAAAAGGGGGGGGGGGGGGGACCTTGATACACCTACACAGGAGGATATGCCCATAGTTGAAAGGCATTTTAAGGCCTGATCCATAATTTCTTGTTAGCTTCACAATTGCTCTGTGGTGGTAAACACAAGGTTAACCCTCTTTGTTAACCCTTATTGTGCTTTGCTTGCCTTTAGGGATGTAAACTACAGTGCCTTTTTCACTGACTGGCTCACGTTTCTGGATACCACAGTAATCATCAATATGCATAGATTTACTTCATCCTCCTAATCATTCGTAGATCATTATGACATCCCTGTGGGAATGACCAGAGAAACCAATAAACCAGGGAGGTGCTAGAGAAGGAGAGACAACTACTGCTCTCCTTTGAAGTCATGCGCGGCACCGCCGAGAAGATGCGTTCGACTACAGGTGTTACCCACGTGCTTTGACAAAAGAGAGCATTTATAATCGGGACTAGCGCTCTCACATCTAGAAATACTTGCCCCAACTGCAATTCGCTCTCTCTTTCAATGTGATGGCAACCATGAATTTGTGTACCTTGAATTGGAGCAGCGAATCAAAATGCAGTGTAAAATTGACAATTTTAACAGCAAATAGTTTAAAAGCATGCTGGAACACGCTTTAGCGGAGTACTTTATTTGAAAGATCAAAATATCCCACATTAAAAGATAGAAAACTAACATGCGGAAATGTGCGCATTATAGAAAAATATTAGGTTTTTTAAGAGGGCCCGATTTTCATTTCATTTCGATTTGCGCATTATGAAGAAACTAGAAATACATGTTTATAATATTGAATTCTTTCCTAAGCTATTCTAAATGGATTCGAGTATTCCACTTAAAATTTTACGGTGAAATAAAGCTTGTAATTCAACAAAAGGTGAAATGCGTTCTTCGTCTCCGAACTTCGTCTTGCAACTAGAGCAGTGCCGAGCATGACTTAAAAGCATAGTGGAATGCTAGACATCCCATTGTAACGCCTTGAACCCAAACGTGTGTTTGCATGAATTACGAAGAGTTGCCACTCCATCTCTGTAACACCTCCCTGAATAAACTGAAATCTTTAACAAATTACACTGAACAGTGTTAATGACATCAGAGCCTCACATATTTCAGAAATGTAGCAGTGTAATTCCATTACATTACCGCTTTCTCAATAAGTTCACCTGTGAAGAATCTATGCATGCCTTCCTTTGTTCTGCTTCCTTGAGCCCCAACTCATGCATTCTTATGGTGAGGCTGCCATGTCATCATCCTTGTTCATTGCAGTTTGTTATAAATCTTAAAAACAATTCTCATTCCTTATCCCAATCACTATAAATTCTGAAACTCTATAGCCAGTTTAACTAATTCATAGTTGTTCAAATGTAAAAGTCTGAAAATAATCCGGAGGTCCCCTTTAAATCAGGTGGAAGATTTTTATGGTTCTTTATCTAAATACCAATGCTCTAGAAATATTTTCCTGTCTGGGGTATGTTTAGCTCTGAATGCTGTTCTCTCATGTTCATGATGGAACCAGTTCTCCCTGGGACCCACCTATAACCCAGAAGATTGCCGAGCCGCCTCCCACCAGAAAGAACAGGGGAAAGGAGAGGAGAGCCACTGCTCCGTACTGCTGGGCCAACGTCAGCTCATAGCCTGCAAGAACAAGACAGGGGCGTACAGTTCACAATGCTGGGGCAGTCACTGCAGCCTCTGTACTACTGAAGGATTACATTTTATGGTCCAAACGGAAAGCCTTGGGCCCCCCTAGGGCAGGTGCAATAAAATCAGAGAGTTGTCAACAGACACATATACAACAATTTACCTAATGTAGTCACCTTAAACTAGGTAAAATCCATTTGAAATTAGAACTAGAAATGTCGCTATGGCGACTGGTATGCCTCCGCCATAATGCATGATTCTCCTAATAGGTCTATAGTACATGAGGACAATGTGTGATTACATTTTCACAAAATTGGCAAAATATTAAAATGACATGTTTGTCACAAATGTATTGAATGTTTACCTTCCTTGACCTATGTTTAATTGGATGAATAGGAGAGCATGTATTTGGGGATTTAAGAACTTTAACTTGACTTTGACCATTTCATAAGTTTATGCACTGAGTAATTTTCAAGGTATGGAGAAAAAGCGCAATTTCTGTATTGAACAGTAAATTGTTATCATTTTCATCTGGCCTTTGATTCATAAGAAAAGCACTGTCAGGCAGAACATACATAAATTCAGCATGTACTAAGTTTCAAGATAACTTGAGCCACTTCCGAGATATGGAGAAAAAAGTAAGTTCAGCACTTTCACTTGATCTTTGACCTTTTGACCTTTGACCTTCTTGGCAAAAAAAAAAAAATCCCAGAGAATCTCTATTGGGTTAGACATGATACATCAAGTTTAAAAAAAAAAATATCCTGCTGGCATTGCATAAATATAAGGAAAATAGTAAGATTTTGAAGTATTGCCCTTGACCTTTGACCCCTGACCTTTGACCCCATGAACCCTAAGTTCCCTAGATAACCACTGCCAGTCAGTAAATGCATATACACTATGTTCCATGAATATACCTTGAACAATTTCCAAGATACAGAGAAAAAAGTGAAATTTTAACATTTTACTTGACCTTTTGACCCCTGACCTTTTGACCTCATGACCCAAAACTTTCACCAGAGAATCTTAATTGGGTAGTACATGTATACACTAAGTTTCAAGAAAATATCTTCAGGCATTGCATAGATATGGGGGAAATAGTAAAATTTTAAGCATTTGACCTTGACCTTTTGACCTTTGACCTTGAGCATGTGCACCCAAAAGTTGATAGGCACAACTTCACCCCCTAATACACATACATGCCAAGTTTCATTAGGATACCTCATAAGGTTTTGGTAGTTACCCTGTCCACAAAATTCATTACGGACGGACGGAAGGACGGACGGACGGACGGACAACCCGAAAACATAATGCCTCCGGCACCACTTCGTGGCGGAGGCATAAAAATTACAGAAACACACTATGCTAAATAATATTTTTGTTTTGACTGAAACTAGCTCATTTTATTTTTTTTTTGTATTTTGCAAGAGGCAATTTTAACTTTGTGAGGCACCAACTAGGAAAGATTTGATCTTCTTCAAAGTCAACTCCTGCATAGTGAACCACATCTGATTTGGCCATCAACACAAAATCTTTGTGATTCTTTTTTTTTTTAAATCTTGGTCTCATCAAACTCGCACTCAATTACTGGGCAAGTTTTCCTAACGCTCGGGGATCATTCTGTTCTCAGGTCTTGCTGCAATTTGAACAATTACCAAAACTCTTATCTCAACTCTTTTGTGTTACTTACTGCCAATCTTGAGTTTCCTGTTCTGGTTCTTGACGCTGATGTAGTAGCAGGCACCGAAGAGTCCACCCAGGGCTATCAGGAGCATAGGTGAGGTCAGTCTATGGGCAGTGTAACATCCAAATTGATGAGAATAAGAATTAAATGAAGACCACAAAAAATTCCTTTCTGGTTGCACCATTATCCATTTAAAGCCACCCTATCTCTTTTACAATTCATACTATATACAGTGCACTCCCGTTACAACGAACACAGTTATAACGAAATTTTGTTATAACGAAGTAAAACTTCTGGTCCCAAAATTATTGCCATTAAAGTCTATGGTACAAAATTCGCTTATAACGAACACGGTTATAGAGAAATTTTCGTTACAACGAAGTCTTTTCCGAGCACCACTGACAAAGAAAAACAAAAGAAATGTGCTCCGTTATAACGAAATGCGGATCGCTTTCGAAAATACCTTAGCAGAACAAGAAGGTATTTACAGCGTCTCTGCATCGGCGAACGCGTCACATCACTGTGTGTTCGCTTGGTGTGTCACGCAGTTTCCGAGGGGGACTTGCGTTATTGTAATAAAATAATCTGAAATTGATTGACTATTTGTTTTATTGTTCACATAGCTTTCCAGTGTATGACGAGTATTCAACAAACAGAATATCATATATGCGTGGCTTCCTTGTTTTCTTTATACATGTATATTATTGTATTTGTTCGTTTATAACGAAATTTCGTTATAACGAAAGAAAACTGACGGTCCCGAGCATTTCGTTATAACGGGAGTGCACTGTAATTATTTAAATTATCATCATCATCAAATTTCATTATCATTATCATCATACATGTCAGGGGTGGATCCAGGAATTCTGTACCAAAGAGGGGGTGCCTTTGCAAAATTAAAGGGGGAAGGGTGCATGCAAACTCCATTTTTTCTTTTTATTTCTTCTTTTGCTTCAAAAAAAAAAAAATACGGGGGGGGGGGGGGGGGGCACCCAGTGCGCTCCCCCTGGATCTGCCACTGCATGTAGCTATTGACATGATCATCAGCTGCAGCACTAACATCCTGCTCAGTTCAAAATCTCCACACCTCAACTGGTATAGAAAGATGTGATTATTCTTGCAAGAGGAAGTTCTTTAAAGAATGTCACCAATTCTCAATCTTTGATTGGATTCCGCACAAGACATGCTGATATTTCAAACAAACGTTATTCCAAGATATTGAGACACAATATCAACAATAAATTCAGAGGCATGCACAGGTATCGCAAAAATATAAGAAAAAATGTTCGACTTCATGAAATTGTTGCATTGAGTTGTCTTGACCAAGACTTTTATCATGGCTACTACTAAAACACTAAGTTGGTGCTTACTGCAATGTAGGATAATTTGACAATCAGTTGCAGTAAAGAAAAAAAAAAACCCTCATGTAATATGGTATCCCAGGGGTATCATTGGTTTTGACACTGAATACAGATCAAAACAACATGAACACAACTGCATATTACAATGTATGTGCTCTGTAGCCGTTTTGATAATGAAAATAATGCATCTATCTTATCACTTACATCTTACTTTCTACAAAAAGATCTCCATAGCAAAAAAAAAAACAAACCCCAAAACATTTAACACATAGTTAAGCAAAAATATGTCACTAAACTATGTCTGTGTATGAAGCACAGCATAATGATATGCAGGTAATATTAATGTTGTGCCACTGAGATGTACATGTACAAGCCTACACAAATTTTCAAAGGTGACTAAAGGAAGACATACTCTCTGAATCTTAATAATCATACTCGATTCTTACTTAATTTCATCCTAATTTTACTCATATATTAAGTTTGGAACCTCCTCCTCAGTCCTAGTAAAATAATTTGTGAGAATTAAACTCTAAAGCCTGTCTGTCATACTCACATGCAGTATATGGCCAGTATCAGGAATACAAACACGTAGTTGCTCTGGAAATGCTCAATGTTCTTGACGACTCTTGACCCTGCTGTTGCCACTGAATTTGGCTTGGTGAAGCGAGCCATGCTGAGGAACTGGCCCCAGGGCTGGATGTTCTGCCTCCGTGCCGAAAACCACTCGCGCAGCGAGGTACCAGACAGGCTCATGGCTGCAACCCTGCAACATGTTAAGAGACATGTAAATCATTGTTGTAGGTCTCTACTCTTATGGCACTCAAACACTGTCCGGTTTTTGTAGGTTCTAGCAAAATCCCTAAAACACTAATTTGCTACATACACTCTCTGAAGATAATTCTTGGTGCTACTGTATAAAGATAGATACAGTGTTTCGTGAATTGAAATAATCGAACTTCAAGTCAGATTATCTTCATATATCAAACACTAATGGACTGAGAGGTACACATGTACAGTATGTACACTGTACCTGTTTTAGTCTCTTGTCAACGGAAATGATGAACAATTAAAGTACACAAATAAAGAACAATAAAAATTTTCATGTGCTAAGTAGACCTCCAACTGCAATGTAAACCGCACAGACAGCACAAAACATGATTAGACTAAAGTGTCTATTTGTTACCATTAACCAGCTACCACAGGCCGAATATTGCGAAGCAGAGGGGCAAATAAGTTTTGTATAATTTTAACTCAAAGTACATGCGGTAAAGAATAACAGTTACTACTGTTATTGTCAACCATTATTTTAAGGTGTACGAGCAAACTACATACAATCCTATTCCCAGCATAACCACATCATCGGCATCGCAACTATGGTGATGCACAGACATGAATCACTGAAAAACGTAAATCCCAACACATGGCTTGTTTAATATGCAGACATCCCAGCCTCAATGGAAAATCAAAATCTGTCTGCAGAAAGCGAACGTAGTAAAAACTAGAGAAGCACTCTGAGTGCGAGCGCAGACCTCTGCCAAGCAGCTCACTTCCACCACCAATCTTCATCATCATCATCGACAGTACATACGGAAGTAGTAGGTGCAGTCCTGTCAAGACTTCCGGTCGTTCCGTCAGGTTGTACATGATCCTACAAATTTGTACCTAAAATTTTGTGTACGTGCGTGTGGGCGACGGGCTATACATTCTTTAAGGTAGAGATTGGTGTTGGGAGGACCAGTGCTTGTCCAACCTGGACTTGAAAGTGTTATCTTGTTCTTCAATCCATTACGATCAGTGACTTCCACCCTAGATGCTGAAAATTGCCTGATTTCCCAATTAGGATTCTAGTACAGTAGATTTCTAGCAGAATTTGAAGCTCTATATGTCAACTTCCAGCTGCGCGGCCGTGGAGCACCTCGCCCTAGCAGAAACTACATGTGATGTAGAGCACGCACTTTAAACGGCAATGCACGTATGCAAACCTAAAAAATGCGCAGCTTAACCTCCCAAGACAATTGACCCTACCAGTCAAAATATCGGAAATCCTTCATAAAATTCATTGGCATTAAAATTCCCGGATCAATCCCAGAATTTAATAATCTGTTCCTTGTGTCATTCTCAGCCTTTTGTCTAACAGACATTAAAGGGACTGTACAGCACTGGTTGAGGTACCACGGTAGGGATTCCGGTTTTGAACATTCCTAAGTGAGATAATGAAAAGCCTCTTATGAAATATGAAAGAGCATGTAGTTTTAAGAAGGATTCAATGTTTATTTGATGAAAATTGGTTTTCAAATGGCTGAGATATCCCAAAAAGTGCTAATAATAAAAGGCGACATGCCACAATTTTATTAGCATAGATCTCTGTTTCACCTTGTTTTTGGATATCTCAGCCAATTCAAAACCGAATTTCATCGAATAAACTTTTGAAACCCCTTAGAACTACATGCTCTTTGACATCTCAGAGTGATTTCTGAATATCTCGCAAAACGTGAAAGCCAACGATTAAATCTTCACTTCGACTAGCCCCGGAGACGGCTACCTCGCAGCTGAGCGGGAGCAAAAATCAAAACTCCATTGCCACATTCACGGCGACTTCACAAATAAAGCACGGCTAAATTTCCATCATAAACACAGTGACAATAAAAAATGAAATATACATTACCTTTTCGACTTGTTTTTCTCACCCATTTATCTAAAAACTGCAAAATCTTCTACATTTTTTAGGAGTAATAAGCGGCCTGCCCTAGTGCAACAGTCAGTAGTGGAGAGACTTGCTGCTATATCCATTAGTATGGTATGCATTACGCATGCTGTCAATACACTGCATGCATGCTGTGCGCGCGCCTGGAAGCTGTGCGAGCGATTGTGAGTTTCAGTGAGCATCGGTGAGCTGAAGATATTTGAGTTATAAGACAACATTTTCTGCATCATAAGCCATGAAATGCATCAAACAGTCGCCGAAATTAATCATTTAGGTTTAATCGACCCACCCCAGTTTTTGTTGAAAAATTAAGGAAATATAGTGCCGAAACGGCACCGTTTTGTACAACTCCTCGATCTGAATGCGAAAATGTCACAGCCCCAACGCTGCACGTTGGGACTCTGCAGTTACACTTCGACCAGACGTGTACACACCCTTTAACTATTTGTCAGATTTGTGATAGATTCTATTGCACTGGTAATGTTACTCCAAATAAGTTATTGCTCTGCTTTCACCCAAATCCACCTTATTTAGTGTTCACAACTTTTAGACCGGTCAACTCATTTTGCACACACTCGAGTTGACACAGACAGACAGACAGACAAACAAACGATTAGAGTAAAAGCCCCAATTTTCGGACACTTAAGCTTTTTTGCAATATTTATTCAACTCAAATAATTTTCCACAAAATGAAATCTATAATAATGTTTGTTACATATATCAAACTAATTTTTCTTAATATTGATTTTCTCAATCCGATCATAAAATTTCACAAAATCCCCAAATATTATCACCTTGTCAATTCCCCAAAATTCGGACAGCGTCTCCAAAATCCGGACACGCGTGCAATGTCAGTACGCATACAAGGCCGCTGAAAAATCCGCGCGCGCCATACCTTCTTGACGCAAGGTTGCATTGGGGATGTTGCGGGGCCCGTTCGTGTCCGAATTTTGGGGACTCTGCACTTGCATTCAGCCCCTGTACATTTATTCACTGCATCGGCACGTACGGAGATTTTGTTTTTCTTTTGTGCTTTTGAGGATACCATCACACTCTGAGCTAGTCTGGGCTCCGTCCCCTTTTCCTTGGTGCCAAGAGAGGGCGCAAACTTTCTGATTGCGATATTCGAGAGACTGCGCGCCCAACGAAAAAGGGTCCGGGAAGAAAGTTTCAGTTTTACGACTTTCCGATCGGATTTTGACTGAACGCGATATATCATTCGCTCTGACAGGTCCCGCCCACCGAGTATGGTAGTAGTCTGTTTATCAAACCAATGTAAATGAAATTTGCGTCTATCTGACTTCGTATATGATCTATATTAATGACATGTAGATTCATATAGGTCACAAATTGGTTTTAGAGTATTCAATTCTTCTGAAGAAAAGACACAGTACCTTTTTATTCATAGTAGGCCTAATACGAACACATAATGCTGAATTTGCTGCTGAATTTGGATTAGACTAGTCATCGACCGTTATAGGCATTACACAGTTCAGTACCTTTCTCCCAACACCCTGCAGATCTGTCCTTGGTCTCTCTTCCACCCCCCTGGTCCCACCATGGGCGGATGGAGTACTGCATGCATGCATTGCATAATTATGTACATTACCCAGTATAAAGTGTTTAGTTTGGCCATGGAGCTAAAAACGAATGGCGATCTACGATCGTTTATCTCTCTAGTGATTTCCCTGTATTTTTTTTCAACTTTGTACAAAAGAATAGGGCCCAATAGTAGCCATGACTATTCGTATCATAATTAGAAATGTTCTTGATTTTGCGATCTTGTTTGTGGCAGTGCAACAGGATTTGGTAAGAGAGAGGTATTTCAGTCGGCTGCTCTGTGTCCGAGTGAATCCATAAACACTTTGAAGAAGGCACTGGTTCTGAATATCAAATTGATATTATATGCAAATTGACTGGGTATACTACGACTGCAGTCGACTGTATGTTGTACTTGTGTGCCAATCCTATAAGATGAAGCCTTGAACTTCTGGAATCCCCCCCCCCCCTTTTTTTTTAGCCAAGTATAAACGTTAAGTAGGTTTACAATCGGATTTCTATATCTGGAGAACAATAATTCACAACACAACCACAATAGTAAAACTGTCAGCATAGGACCTAAATACCACGCAATTTCAAATAAAAACATCCACAAATCTTTCTGAGTGTGGGATCTGACGCTGAAATTACTAGTGATAAGTGATTTCATCGATAAAATATGTAGCCATCAAAGCTTTATGTGTTATAAAATATAACAGGTTAGAATACAAAAACACGCTTTGATTACGCGAGCATAAAAGGTTTCCCGCGTTGAGCTTCACAAGCTTAGGAATAGTATTTTATCAGTTTTGATTTAAAAAAATAAGCTGGTATTTTCTTCAGACCTAATTTACCAAAGGAAGATAAAGATATCACATGTTTGATGGAGAATTTACGTGGCAAACCTTATACACGCTATGTATCCAAAATTGAATAGGCATTGTTTTCAGAGAAACTTTATTATTTTGAAGGTTTGATAGCCCCCCACCCCCACCCCAAAAAACAAACAAACAAACAAACAAACAAACATATGAAACAAGGTTCGTAAATCCAACATATGGAAAAATTGCATACTTATAACCAAACATTCGGAATTACTAACCAATATCGTTTTATATTAACGAACCTTCGGGATTGCAAACTTTTTTTCTTTATATGTCTTTTAGGAGCTATACAAACGAACATTCGGAAGACCAATCCTTTAGTATTTTAAACGAACCTTATTTAGTTTTGGATTACTGAACCATCGTAATAATAAACCCTGAAAATGAACCTTCAGAAAAACAAACTGTAACCAGAAATGAGAAATTTCTGACTCCAGAATTATTCAGCATTTAACAATCCCAGCGGATCGATTGTTATACAATTCTGATATTCACATTGCATTATAAAGATGATGCCATGTAACCATCAGGAGGTAAACTAGCTATAATCATCAAGAAGGCAAGAGAGCCTCCTTGATATAACAGACAAACTCCACAACACCATGCTGAAGGGCATAGATATAACTCAGACACTTGCTTATATCGTATAGTGCAAAATAGATTTATTAATTATTCATTTAAACTTTATGATACCACAGTCTACGGGGTTCACCCCTCAGAACAACACGACATGATAACAACATGGTAAGGTCTCCTATAAAGTTTATCTAGCTGCCCTAGATTTTTAATCCTTCATTGTTGGACGATTTTTAAAGATGTTCATTAACAGCATGATTAAAGGAGAAATATCTGGTATTTCTAATGAAACATAATACTAGTATGAACGTTACCGTTAAGACAAAATTGCAATATGTCGATCGTGTCCCACACTGCGCATCATCAATTTTTATACTATCCACGCAGCTGATGTTCAATGCATATAAATGCAATTTTACTAATAGCTGGGCTCGAAAGTTATATCATCTTAGTGTTAGATGCACCCTATTATACCCCTGTTCAAATTATGTTAGATTCTTTGAAATTACAATCCGTTAAACATAGACTGGAATATAATTATAATGTATTTATGTACAAGATTTTGAAAGGCCTTGCTCCCGAATATCTAAGACGAGTTTCACCTCAGCGAATTAATCCATACTCTATACGAGATCAGTCTCCATGCACCAACTATATCTAGCTAAACCCAAGTCCGAGTATAAAAAGCAGTCTTTTTCATACACAGCAACGAAGCTATTTAATTCTCTACCCGTGTTTGTTAAAGGACAAGTTCACCTTCATAGACATGTGGGTTTAGTGAATGCAGCAATATTAGTAGAACACATCAGAGAGAGTTTGAGCAAAATCGGACAATCCGTTAAAAAGTTATGAATTTTTGAAGTTCCTGCTCAGTCACGGCTGAATGAAAAGACTACTATAGCTTGTGATGTCACATGAGTACAACGATATAAAGAAAGAATAAAGAAAATTCAACAAATTTCCATTTTTCTCGCATAACAAAAGAACACTCGACTTCTCTCTTTCAGAAGGCAGGGGGAATAATATTACCCTGAACGTATGTCAGTAGCAATTCGAAGAAATGTGCACTTTACTCAAAAAGTAAGGTTTTGTGAAATTCTCTTTTCATTTTCTTTATAGTTGTACGCATGTGACATCATACACTGTAGTAGTCTTCTCTTCCAGCAGTGACTGCACAGATACTTAAAATATTCGTAACTTTTGAACGGATTGTCCAATTTTCCTCAAACTTTCACTGATGTGTTCTACTAATATTGCTGCATTCTCTCAAGCCTTATGTATATGAAGGTGGACTTGTCCTTTAAATCCTCCGCCTCACTGCCCCTTTTTAAACGCAATGTCCGCAACATCCAGGTGATTACCAGCAGTAGTTAATTTCTCGTTTCTTTGAAAGTTGTACACATGTATTCTTCCTGTCACCTGTCTTTCTCACCCTCTCTTTCTCTCCCCCCCCCCCTCTCTCTCTCGCTCTATCTATCTACAGAGGCTCTCCACTTTTATGAAATGTATTATTGTGTGTGTTTGTATATTATTATTATGTATATATTTTATTGTATCATACATGTGATTTGTTCCAGCTGGGCTCCCTTGGAAAGCAGGCCTTGCGGCTTGAATGGGACTACCCTGCTTTTATAAAGAAGACAATAAATAAATTTAAAAAAAAAATCATCTGTGATGTGTAAATATTTCCTAAACCATTTACTTCCGGGTATTGCTTTCCAATAGGTGATCTTCAACCATACAGACAAGAGAAAGTCCACTCCCATTAAAAAAAGAGAAGTAAAATGCATGTCTTTTCAACAGTATGGTTTTGCGGGAGGTAATTTGCTAGTCGTATCTTATTCAATTTTGCCCCCCCTTTTTTTTTTGGGGGGGGGGGGGGGTGTGTATAAATGAGAATGACCTGTAGGCCTCCTGCATTCACATTGATGAGCACCCATTAAAAAGAAGTGTTCGCTTTCAAAGTCATAAGACAATTTTAGTCGCTGTAATGATGAGAAGCATTCTGCTTCTCATCATTACAATGTCATGCTGTATTATCATCCTTCGATCAACGCGGTAGCATTACAAGTTTGTTTCCTTTTGCTCTGTTTTGCTTTACTGCTATATAGGTTAGCACTAACACCTTTTCAGGGAAAATAGATGTGTGTAACACTCCTGTTACCGGTAGGCCTACTTCAAAATCCATTCAATTAATAAAATTAAAAGAATTGGCATATTGTTATCGCCACGTATCAGCACATGCCATGTGAACATAACAGCGGGTATTGTTGTGATGATTAAGTGTGCTATTTACAAGTACATAACTATATACAAACCCTTAAATCTTTTAAGTTTCGGCTAATGAAAATTATTTCATTATCAGAAAAAAAAAATAGTGAGCAATAGTTTATTGCGAATAAATGAACCTTCGGAATAACAGGCATAGCTTTCTGATTAAAGAGCCTATCAGTTTGGAAGAACGCACCATTTTAACCAGCACCATATTCCTCACGAATATAGCACTTTCAGCATAATCTGTTTTAAAGACAAGCCACAAGTGTTTTGGTAAAAGGACGCATGGAACAATGTTGCTTTTCCGTTTAGATGAAATAGTTTGACTATGAAAGTTCTTACTATGAATAAATTCCCTCAGAGCGTTTGTATAAGTTTATAATTGGATGAATCCTGCGAGTTATGTTGGTCAGGGAGTGAGTTTTCGTAACGTATACGTTTCCCACCTGCACTTTTTCCATGGAAATGAGATAATAAAGTTACTTTAATGTGTTCTATAGTGAGATATGGGAGGAGTTGCTTGTAGTTGAGCTATAAGGCTGTCATAATCCTTGAGGAGAAATCTCATAGCAGGGTATCACGTATGTTTCGTTGAATCTTGAAATACCTTATGGAATTCGTCAGTGAAATCCGTCTGTATTTGACTCGATCTACTGAGTATATAAAAAAAAATAACAAAAACACGAACCTCTTCGTTATCCTATATACCCGCAGGCGCAATCCAAAGAATTTCACGTGCCTTTGTTGACCATGACAATTTTTTTTTATTCCTATCTACAATCAGGCTTAAAGGACAAGTCCACCTTCATAAATACATAAGGATTAAGATAATGCAGCAATATTAGTAGAACACACCAGTGAAAGTTTGAGGAAAATTGGACAATCCGTTCAAAAGTTACGAATATTTTAAGTATCTGCGCAGCCACTGCTGGAAGAGAAGACTTCTACAGTGTATGATGTCACATGCGTACAACTATATAAGGAAAATAAAAAGAGAATTTCACAAAGCTTTACTTTTTGAATAAAGTGCACAGTTCTTCGACTTGCTACTGACGTATGTTAAGGGTAATATTATTCCCCCTGCCTCTGAAAGAGAGAAGTCGAGTGTTCTTTTGTTATGCGAGAAAAATAGAAATATGTTGAATTTTCTTTATTCTTTCTTTACATCGTTGTACTCATGTGACATCACAAGCTATAGTAGTCTTTTCATCCAGCCGTAACTGAGCAAAAACTTCAAAAATTCATAACTCTTTAACGGATTGTTCGATTTTGCTCAAACTCTCACTGATGTGTTCTACTAATATTGCTGCATTCCCTCAACCCACATGTCTATGAAGGTGAACTTGTCCTGTAAGCCTGATTGTAGAGACAGAAATATATTTTGGCACGATCGACTATTTGAGTCTGGTTCCTACATTGGATATTTTGTAATGATAATGATGTTATTACTATTATTTATTATCATTACCATTTTTTTTTTTTTTTTGGGGGGGGGGGGGGGGGTCTGGTTTTAAATATCTTTGGTAGAGTTGCTTTACCAAAAATATGACTTCTGTGGCACGGGATCCCTTAAATCTATTTGAATTTTTTCCAGAATGGATAATATTGTTGAATCATTATTTTTAGAAATTTACATCCCAGGGATTAGGAATATTGTGGTCGGCATTATGTACAGACCTCCAAACTCCAATATCAAAGATTTTTTTAACTTACCTTTCAGATTTGATAAAATCCCCAGTTTTTAAATATAAGGATTGTTTCTTCCTCGGCGACTTCAATATTGACTTACTCAAGTTGGAAAATGATTACTGCCGCACACGAGTTTCTTCAAACATTTTTGTCCTCTTCTTTTCTTCCGCTTATTTCGAAACCTACGCGTGTCACTGATCACTCTGCTACTCTGATCGACAATATGTTTTTTAATACCCTATTATACCCCTTATTAATTCTTATATAATTCTTTCAGTTCTGTCTTGTCTATGAGTCCCCCTTTATTAGTTTCGTCGTCCCAGTTTCGTTTTATGTTTACTCACCTGAGTATGTATGTCTGTTTGATACTCTATCTTCCTAGTGGGCTTCCAGACTTTTTTCTTTTTTACTTTATTCCCAGTCTTTCTTCCCCTTTTTGCATCAGTTCAATTTCTATTGACATTCTTTACTTGAGGGGCCCACATTCTACAAGCATTGTCTTTTTAGTGGGTCCCTCCATTTTTCGATGTCTTACGTATTATATCGTCTTTATCACTTCAGTCAATTTTCATTACAACGTATTTCTTATCCCAAGGTTCCTCGATTATATTTTTCTCAATTTACTTTGTTTTGACTATGCAACCTTATTCTCTGTTACCAAAGAAAGTGAAATGTTTATGTTCTTTTCGAAAAATGAAATAAAGCATGAATTGAATTGAATATTGATCAAAAGTCATGTACTCTCTAAAAAAAAATCGAGTGAAAATATTTACTCTTAAAAGAGTGAATACAAAAAAGAGTGAATTTCGAGTGAAATTGGAGTGAATTTTGAGTGAAAATGTTCATTTTCACTCATTTTGGAGTGACGTCAGGGATCACTCCAAAATCTTCGAGTGATCCCTGACGTCACTCCAAAATGAGTGAAAATGAGCATTTTCACTCAAAATTCACTCCAATTTTACTCGAAATTCACTCTTTTTTGTATTCACTCTTTTTAGAGTGAAAATTTTCACTCGATTTTTTTTTTAGAGAGTATATGAAGATCACATTAGTTTAGCGGATATAGTGGGATTGACCCTTTTACGGAGGTCACTCTGTTATTCTCGGAGGAATCAATCTAAAATAAAGTCTGTAATCTTCAATAAGCCTATAATGTCCAATGAAACATTTTTTTTTCATCGTATTATAAAATTGTGGAGATATTAATACAGCTCCCCTATTTGGATGGAGGCTACGTTTCATGAAAAAACTTCTCTCTCATAAGACACACAGACTTTACTTCTCTTGTATACATAATATAGCTTCATAATTATGAGACTATTTGGAATTTCCTTGATTTTATGTGACAACTTTTATATGATGACTTCATTAAATCATGGAATTGGCAGCTTGTCTCTCATCATGCATAAAGAAAGCATAGGCCTACATAATGCAGTATGAGCAGGCGGTCGAAGTGGGCTCAACTTCACAACAAAACCCTGTATTTGGTGGACATTGCTGTAGTGTATAGTCAGGGAGGTGCTATAGCACCTCCCTGGTATAGTGGAGGTGGGCAGCACTACCACACACGACCAGTGGGAGTGCGATCAGCTGGTATTCTCATTAACAAGTAGTAAAACTGTCTGATTGACTGCGAGTCATGAATATTCATGACCACTCTAGCGTGAACTCTTGACCCTGCTCGATCCGGCGAAAGTATTTTACTGGACTCTTTTTTTCTCGGGTATCGCAGTTCTCGGCGTATCGCAATCCTCGGGTGTCACGCCCTCACACGGCTTGACGTGTACACGATCACTGCTACGAGTAAAAAGAGTCCAGAAGCTAGACTAACTCTGAGCTTGCGATAAGCGAAAAATCTCGCAACAGAACGGCGTAATTTTTCAATTTTTAGCGCTTTTTTGGCGACCCCGATTCTTTACACGGGCCCTGATTTGCGCGCGCTTTGGAAAAGTCGCGGCAATTCCGCGATTTTGACGGCAAAATTTGGGATTTTAGATGGACTTTTGGAGGTGACTCCGGCATTTTCGCGTGGTGAACGAGTGTGCTAGTGTGTGAAACGATGTGATATGCTTGTGCTGTGACAGTCGACTTTGCTGCCTTGTGATAAGTGGCGAGTGTCCGGATATTGGGGGCCGGCCGAAAATTGGGGTTCTTACTCTAGTCTAAACGCCTTTAGCCCTTACCTACTTAGCGAAGGTAATACAAATTAAATTTTAGTCATTGCCGACATTGGATGAGTACACTGCTACTGGTCCCTACTGACTACCGCTACCATGCTGCATGACTTGAGTATTGACTAACAAAACGTTTGTTACTGCACTGTACTGTCTACCTACACAGTTGTTGAGTCGTGGCATTTCAGCTCATGGATCAGTACATCAGTGCAGTATTTACATTGCGGATACCGTGCACTGCACTAAATTGGTTACACATACATTACAATAATTCACATGTACGGTACTCATAATAGCACCCGATCCGACTCTGCCTACCCTGTCTTTTGCAGCACGCTCGGGACGTCGATATTTCCTTCTAACTGTACGTCTTTCATCATTTCTTCTGTCTCTTCTGGCTCTACCTTGACCTCTTCAGCTAGCTGAGGTTTTTCCTCGGCCATTTACAGTGTCAGCGAATTCGAAGTAAAAGTTTCAAATGGGTGAGCCGCTTGTTCTCCTTTTGCCAACGCAACAAGTTCACACGCAGATGATTCACTACGTGTTTGTGTCAAGGCTGGGTTGTTTTGATTATTTTATGTATGCATTGCATTGCGCATGAAATGGCTTCGAGGTTTTGGCGAAATATATTTTAACGCCTGGTAGTAAAGCTAACTTGCGTGGTCAGTTTGACTTACCAGTAGATGGCGTTCGACCTCCTGTGGAAGTAGAGGCCTTTGACTGCCCACGACTTTTTGGCAAAAATGAAAGAAAACCAACCCCATTGCTTAAAATCATTAGGCCCTTTGCTTCATCTTTTCTTTCATTGCCTCAGAGGATTTTATTGCTTGCAAAGGTAGATTGATATGCGAAAAGCAACATTCCCGAAATAGTGTGTGTACTTCACACTTCCTCCTCGAAATTATCAATATGACAAATCGTTGTACATGTGTATTACTTTACAAAACTGGCTGCATCAAAGTTATTGTTCACAAAAACCGGTAAGTCCATTTTTGAAGATTTTGAAGTACGGTCTCTCTCATAGAGTAAAAGATAATACATTTTAAATGATATATTGGTCACTACATATAAAGGCACATTTTTGAAGTTATGGTCAAAAGGAGCAAAAATTTTCTTATTATTCTCTTTATTTTTATTGACCTCTTCAATCGCAAATATCTCCATTTGGCAAATATGAACTCATCGGTTTTTGCGAACAAAGTCTTCGAATGTTCTTTCTGTTTTGATTTGTAGGTTTTTTTCAGTTTAATGAGGACATTACTTGTCTATGATACAAACCCTTCAATTGTACATAATACAATTGAAGGGTTTGTTTGCAAAAACCGATAAGTCCATTTTTGAAGATTTTGAAGTACGATCTCTGTCATAAAGTACAAAACAATACTTTTTAAATGATATATTGGTCACTACATATAAAGGTATATTTTTTAAGTTGTGGTCAAAAGAAGCAAAAATTTTCTTATTATTCTTTTTATTTTTCTTGCCTTTAATCGCAAATATCTCCATTTGGCAAATATGGACTTATCGGTTTTTGCAAACAAACTCTTCAATTATCATTTTCTGCACCATCACCTACATGTCACAGCACATCCCATCCAGTTTAGTTCGGAAAGAACTGCTTTAAGGATTATCTCATCAAGGTCAAGGTAGGCCTTCTTATTTTTTTTTTTGATAATCTTAGTATTCTTGCAAATAGAATCAAATTATCAATCTACTCTAACAAAAGACAAACACATTCATCTATAGCCCTCTAACCGCAACACTACAATAAATATCATGAATGTATTGCATAGAATTAGCAGCTTCGTGCATATAAGAATCCCGTAGTTAGACTTAGATGGCATTTTCCTTTGCAATTATGAAAAGTAATATTCAATGACAACGACGATAATCGTGATGATGATAGAAGTATGTAAGTTACCGTAGTGAACGGTGGTGATAATGAAACTTGTCATACTCTATAGTCTCCTGAATGCAATATGATCACACTCACTGCCTACGGTATGTGGTAAACTTGTGAATGATGATAATGACGATCGATGATAATTATATTGTATACAGGGCCTACCAGCTGAATGGATATTCTGAGTTTCTTTGTGAAAATTTATGATAAGTCGTAGAAACTTTTAAGCAAAGAAATTGCAATTCCTGTGCCTGACCGCTGGCCATCGACTATAATCTGCCATAACCACGAATATTTTTTTTTTTTAAACGCAGATTGCATTACCTTATTTGTCGTGTATAGAAGTCATGGTGATTTTTTCCCCCTTCACAGATGTATCACTTTAGTACGGCCCCCTTCATTTGACCAAAATCTTAAGGATTTCATTTATTTTTGAGCGAATTCGAATGCACCATGTGTTGTAAATTAATGCCCAGGAACCCATTAGTTTGTCACTCAATTCAAAACTCATGGCCATGCAATTTCATGATTTTGTTAATCGAAAGGTTTTTTTTTTTTTTTTTTTTTTTTTTTTGGTGAAGGATCCGGACTGATAATAATGCAAACCTCAATCAAATTCTTCCTGGGTTCCTGCATGGATCATTCATGCGAGCACTGATGCATCCCAACACGTTTATGCACGAGGAAAATGTTTATAAATGCGTTCTTTGAAGGTTTACACGGTGAAGTAAAAGAGTGAGAGTCGTTATGTGGGGAAGTAACGCACCAAAGCCATGCATGTTTGTTCTTTTATGTTGAATTTAGTTTATAACTCCCAGAGATACCTTTCACACGCCAAGAGAGTTGACAGATGAAGAGGCCTTTATGACCAAAGAAAGAAAGAAAGACAGAAAGAAACAAACATTTCAAACTCGGATGCAAACGTAACTGTGCATTACCGCCCCAGCTGTAGATTATGATTATAAGCATACAAAATCATACATCACATCTATCTTATGACGTAGGACCTCATGGTTTATATGAAGAGTTTGTTCGCAAAAACAGATAAGTCCATTTTTGAAGATTTTGAAGTATGGTCTCTGTCATAAAGTACAAAATAATACTTTTAAATGATATATCACTACATATAAAGGTATATTTTTGAAGTTATGGTCAAAAGAAGCAAAAATTTTTTTATTATTCTCTTTATTTTTCTTGACCTTTAATCGCAAATATCTCCATTTGACAAATATGGACTTATCGGTTTTTTCAAACAAACTCTTCATATACTCATCTACAGTGCTGCATGTCATGATCGTCAAGTTACCATTATAATCTATAAAATTATATTGTAGCAATATTATTCATATGATTGGAAGATAATGAAAAAAGGATGTGATGTCTAAGATGTTGCTCAAAAGCAGCAGAATTAGAGGAGAAAAGAAATCTAAAGAAGTAACAAACTGTATTTATCTGGCATTGTTGTACGAATTGCTGAAAAAATAATAATACGAACTTTTATTCTGCACACGAAATTGAAACAAATGAGTATATGAATATAAGAACGACCCAAGTCCATGGAAGACCTTTTCAAGTAAATTTAAAAAAACTTCATATCTTTTTTATTCGTCCAATAATATTCTATTTAACTGTGATGGGAAGGCAACATTGTATATACAGATTAGAACATATATTATTACGACAATTAACATTTACATTAATATTGTGGAGAGGCCATTTTGTGTGATGGACTTGGATCGTTCTTTGATTCATATGGACTTGGGTCGTTCTTTGATTCATATACATGATATTCTGCTATAGAGATGAGAGAAGGACGAGAGAGGGCGCTATAATATGAATGTAAGAATGACCCAAGTCCTTCATTCTTACATTCATTTAAGATTTAACTCATTTATTTTAGGCACTTCCGGGGGTAATTAGGATTTATCATTTATACACAAGATGAGTCCATGCATAAGCTACAATTTCCCATGTCAAACTGAATTTGGCCAAAAATTGGACTTGGGTCGTTCTTATATTCATATACTCGATTATATTTGACACACAATATTAGTGATGAAGAGTTTTTAGCCCTTAATTCCGTGCCTGGTATACAGTGTCACCAAGAGGCATACTGTTACATCATCAGTCAGCCATCAAAGTACTGGTATACGCAAATTGCGTTAACGAATATGAACCAAGTCAAAGAGGTAAGTGATTTCAAACAAGATGCAAACTGTACTGTGTATCCCCATCTCAGCAGTGCACAAAGTATACAAGTAGATGATTGTTACGTCCCCCCCCCCCCCACGACGAAGGACATAGATGCTTGATGCTTGATCGTGGATGTCTATATTGAATAAAATTAATTTCAATGTCAATGCCAATTTCATCTTCATTGTCAATTTATATCAAATAA
The DNA here is from genome assembly GCF_040938485.1 of Diadema antillarum. NCBI lineage: Eukaryota > Metazoa > Echinodermata > Echinoidea > Diadematoida > Diadematidae > Diadema > Diadema antillarum. The sequence continues at coordinate 4,811,129 of NW_027270896.1, forward strand.
GGCGGAAAAACCTGTATTGTAATGGTTATTTCTCTTGTATATTACTCTTTCATCGGTTCAAAGAAATTCGTTACTTTATCATTAAATGGTTACTATTATACATTTGTGGTGCTTATTATTAATTGTCTTGTATTCTATCATGGTTTAGTCGACTTGTCATTGTATCTAGGCCTACCCATTAAAACAAGTTTCTGAAGTTGAGCGCTACTGCAGCAAAGCTGATTGATCCATAAACGATCGAGGTTAAGAAAATCTTTTTAAAAATAAATAAAGAATTTGGGGAAACTAATGCCGTTACTGTTAAGAAGACAAAAGAAAAAAGAAAAAAAAAACCCTGCGAACTAAGGAAAACTACAAATATGGTTTCCAGTGCGCAGTAACCTAATGTGACAGGTCTTTTTAAGTCAAGTTCCAAGGATATTGTTTTGTCATGTAACTTCTGTGACGTCTTTCTTCGAACGCCATACAGAGAGTAAACAACTCTGTTTGCCTCAGGCCTTGTACAGGGTACCTTATATTTGCAGCAGGGGCCGTTTCATTATTTGATGAAAATGCCCAATCAGCTGTCACTTCCAATACTGCACTTGCGAGTAAATCCTGCTTGAGTTCTAAAGGGGGACTAGGCACACATAATGTTCATTAGCTGTTTTATTGATGAATAAATCTGTCCCTGTCACTATTGGCACCCTGCCGCAAATGACAGGAGTGTTAATCGAGATGACAAAAATATCATTTTCCTTGTTATTTGTATGACGTTTATTACTTCATTCTGTATGTAAAACATTGCATAGGCTCCTACTGTATGTCCAGGTTATGGGTTGTGAAAAACTACTGTTGATAATTATCATGAACAAGGTGACCTGACGAAATTAAGCTTGTAAACATGTCCCTATATTCTAGACATAGAAATGTGGAAGTCCTGAGCTGGCACACCTCTCGATCACGAAACCAGGCTTTCATTTTGTGTAAAATAAATAATATGTCGGGTCTTGTTTCGCTACAAATTCAAACCTTCTTTACACTATCCTTTACAAGCTGGACCCCCCCCCCCCCCCCGTGTCGCACCTGCCTACCTTAATACTTCAAGTTTCTGAGCACTTTCTTGTCTTTCTGGTGACGTGCGGTTTCTGTCTCGAATTTTTCGTCTCTTCCTCAGCTTCATATTGTTCCATCTTCTCATATTGTGGTATTTTGATGAAAAATCCATCATCTCATATTTCTTTTCTGTCTGCCCATCTTTCCTTTTGCTGTCCGCTACTCTTGACAACAACGGCTGGTCGTATAGTCTCTATACTTCTGTTTGTTTTCTGTAATATAATAACGAATACACATTATTATTTGATCAGTGACAGTGATTGTGAACAGCGACCTCCACGTGTAGGTGTGATGTCATTGTAAACACAGTGACGTAATTTGTTATTTTCATACGCAGCAACCCTTGCCAATTTTATCTTCAGATAATGTCGCGATAATATTACAAATTTCCATACTATGATTAGATTGTTTATTAAAAACTTGTGTAAAAACAATTATGTATTTTTTTAATTACAATTTTATCAATTTTACAGGTGAATATTTACTAAATATTTAATCAAATGAAAATATCACAATTATTACACACTACTTTCCTCCGGTGGCTTAAATCGGTAACACACGGTTTACTTAATACAAGTACAGAGTACAGACTGAACTCTACCCTCGCTCGCTCGCTCGCTCGCTCTGCGATCTCACGTTGACATTGATTCGTATCCACAACTCGAGCATAGTAGTGCTGGGGTTTGGGAGCTAGCTGTGTTTATGCAGAGCTGAGAGGCGGTAGTGAAGGTCATCAGGCATCGGGGACATCTGCTATAAAGAATGTGGAGCGGTACTGCCTGCTTGGGAAGTAATCTTATTTTGGCAGCCCAGTAGAGTAAGGTAAGTAAGCCTTCACACTTCGATACAATAGTTTGATGCCCTGGTGGATTATCATACACTTAGCTTATTTTATTTAATTGTAGGCTTATTAATAATGTATCTAGATCTAGATTTTATTACGATACGAGCGTGGTGCATAATTATGGTCATGGTGCTGTGGATGTCATGACGAGGTTTTTTACTCGGACAGGCCACAGCCTACAGCACAGGGCCGGGCCCGGGGGGATGAGATGAGCACTGGTTGAGCAAAGCTGTGTGCTGTCCAATGTTACAGTAAGTGTATCTAAAAGCTCTGTCACACTACTTTTAGCGTATAATTCAGCGAATGCCTCTCAGATACCCATAGATTTGGCGAAGTCCAGATGCGCCCAATATAAATTCGCTCGAATTCTCGAGCAAAATGTGGTTATCGAACGTTCGCCTGAGCATTTTTAGGCCAAGGAATGATGAGCGTATGCTAACTGTTAATACGAGCGGATAAAGTAACAAATGAAAGCGAATGCATACAGGCCATCCGGCAAGATGCCGTGCGGACAAAATGAATGACCAGCAAACGCAAACATATTAAATTCTAAAGCGATACTGCAGCTAGCAATCACGTGATGGATCTCCTAGACTGACGCACACTTCACCAAATCCTTTCGAGCAGTGACAGTCTCAAGTTATGTTCTGGCTGTGAAAATGGCCCCAAAGAGAAGAAAGCAACCTGCCAAGCAGGCACAGAAATTACCAAGTACTCTGATGTTGCATAAAGTTTTCGAAGGAAGGATCTGGGGTCCTTGCGTCAGAGCTTGATGAGAAGCTGATCATACAACCCGAACTGCCTTCGTGCTCGTATCCAGGCCCTAAGTCCACATCGTTCTTCGATGCTTTCTTCTCCTCTGTCTTCTCTTGCCTTGGATGTATTGGGCGATGGTCAGCTGGTGGGTGCAGGTCATACTCATATTGATGAACAGCCAAAAGATATAACATCTGAAATCTCGGACCGTCCTCCATTTCTGATGACCAGCTGATAAACACTACTAAGTACCTGTGTTGTCCAGATTTGCTTGGCGAATTTGGACAAACGGCAGATGAATAAGAAACAAACGCAAGGCGAGCAAAGTGTTCGAATAGCTGATGTAAAATGAACACAAAGCGGATTGTCATTTGCTTTGTCATCCGCTCGAGATTTTGGCAATGTCCAAATCAAAATTTGGCTCCAGCAGATCTCTGTGAATCTCTACAAACAGCTAGCGAATACAGTGAACGTCAAACAGGTCATGAAGGACGAGCAACGGATGTAAGCATATCTCCAAATTTTCGAATTCATTGGGCATTCGTTGGCTCAATCCGCTCTAGTGTGATGGAGGCTTAACGAAGATTTAGACTTGGTCACAAATGCCTTTTAATGAACTGCTCCGAATTCCGAAAGAATTTTTACACCGTTTTGAAAGATCTTCTGTAAGAAGACTGTATGAAACCAGTATTTTGTAGACCTTTCTTCAACCATTCAAAAGTTTGCAGCCTAGTAGATGGTGTTGTCTATTCACCTTGAATTTACCTTGAAGTGCCACACCTCCGTCTTCACGTAGATAGATTGCAAGTGTGGCAGGGTTTAGGGAGCTTTTTAGCCCATTAATAACCCAACTAACTCTCAATATTTTTTTTTTTTTTCAAATCATGAGAAACCCCCTTTCCGTAAGGCAGCCATATGTGAACGTCGTAAGAACAATGTAAGAATCACACAAGATTTTTATGAGTTTTCCTATAATCCTAGGGTCGCGTGAAACATAAGAAAGATAAACATACCCAATCCTTCTGCACATGTGATCTCATTGATAATTGTTCCCCTTTAACCTTTGATCCCTGAACAGGTTCCTTCTTCCACCATGGAGCGGAGTGAAACAGGGCCTGCTAGAAATATTGCTGACTGTACATTGTATGAGGCACGTCCAGCTAGTAGCTCCCTGGTTGATGCTATCCTACAGAAATATAGCAGCATGGTGTCCGGTAAACATAACCTGGGAAACGTTGAGGTGTTCTTCAGTGCACCAGCCAAGAAAAATTCAGAAGGTAAAGATGATGAAAATAGATTGATATCTTTAAAGGAGAATGAGAAGAGTGCAGTTTGTAAAGATTCCTTGTATTGCTGTCTTTTCATGCCATCTCATACATGTAGAGCCTACACATGTATACATTTCATATGTCACCACCATCACAAAACCAACAAATTAGGCACACACACAGACTTTGCATGAGGACTTAATTCATTTCGAGATGTAATTTAATTTAGTTTAATTCAATTTAATTCAATTTAATTTAACTTAATTTGATTTAATTTAGTTTGATTTGATTTGATTCAATTCAATTCATTGTTAGTAGTCCAATAAAAAACATGACAGGAAAGTCAATGCGGGATTTAATATGTTCGATGCTTTAGAAAAAAGATGTTGAGAACACGAAATAGTACCATACATGATAAATGATTAAAATATGTGAAATAGGTCAACATAGTCAATCCCAAGTTTTGGATATTTTCTGAAAGAGTAATTCTTCTTCTTCATAATTCTCAATTTTTGGATCATAAAATGGATGGGAAATTGTGATATTTTTTTGTGTGGCATTTTTAGAACACCTTTTTTCTTTTTCTTTTTTTTTTTTTTTTTTTTTTAGAATGAGTGTGATTTGGTATGGGTCAAAGACCCCAGAGTCATTTCTCCAAAACTGTTTACACACTCCTTACTCTTAACTCCAATAACTATTGAAAATGTGCTGCTACTGTTTTAAAAGCTAGCATTAGTCTAGCCTGACCAGACGCCATGCGAGTCGCTACTAATGCAGCTACTGGGCTGTGTATACTGTAGTTAGCATTAGTCGTAGAAAATACTAAATAGTGTGTGCAAAATTTCAGCCTAATCTGATTATAACTAGAATGTGGTTGTTATAGAGTTTTACATCATTTTTTTTTTTTTGTCATTCATCACACACCACACAGCTTGGTGAGATTCAAAGCACTTGAAAAGACCTCAAACTTCAAAGCCTCTTTTCTCAAAAACACTTTTCCAGAGTATGTACATGTAGTTTCTTGCCTTTATTTAGATGGGTTAAGAATGTCCATGTTTATCAAATTTTACATCATTTTCAAAGCTTGGAGTCTGCTCTTTCAGAATCTGCCCTTAACTAAAAATCTTTGTCTGGCGACTTTTTGTTTTTGTTTATGATGCAAGGTCATGTATTGTTCTTGTAATATTGTATGCATCAACTTCAAATCAAGAAGTAGAAAATCATGGAGAAAACAAAAACAACTGACTTTGCAGAAAAATCATTGAACTTTTGAAATGCCTAGATGATGAACATGAAGACACTTAGTTTATTCAGTGCGATTCAAATGACAAGTTCAAGTTTATAGGTGTGTCATTTATTGATAAGAGTTAACAAATGTTATCAAATATTGGGAGTAATGTACCATAGCCTCACTCAATCAAGTACCAAAACATTTGTATTTTTGTGACAAAGATTATCAGTGAGAATCATTATTAGTCAGGTAGGCTTTCATGGCTGTAGGCAACTAATTTGGTTGACATCCCTGAAACTGTGATATGTGAACTGGAAGTGAAAGAAATGTGCAGCACATAACAATAGGGAATCAGTTTTTAAAGGATGCATCGTGCTTCTAAACAAGTCATCATCATACGCTCACCAACGTAATGTCACATAGACTAACATGAAGATAAGGTCTGTTCCCTTCTTTGAGACCTGCATGTTTGGCTTGCTCAAAGGAAACCTGTTCTGTGTGTTCAATGTGCTTCTAAAGTAGATGATTACTGTGATCCTCAACGTGGAATATAAGATTTGAAATATTCGTTTAGATCGTTTCAATTATTCTCCGAACACCAAATATTTAGAGTGTTTCCTTTTAACCCGTTGAGGACGAGTCCCGAGTATACTCGGGCAGGGGTCTATGGGAAATGCGTGTTGTAGCAAAATCAGTCCATCCTCAACAGGGTTAATACAGGATTACATCAGCATCACAGTGACTTCCTCTTGAACTTTCTTTGAGTTTTGGACATACTCTGACTCACGAAGAGTTCATTTATCCATCTCCCCCTTCCTCCCTCGTTCAGAACTTGTTGCAGAAACGCCCTTCTTGAAGCTGCCGAGTATAATGGTCCTTCATCGTCGCAATGTCTGCTCGGCCGGGGAAGAGGACAAGCTCACGCAGCTCTGTGCCAATGTGCAGGAACTGGACCTGGCCGAAAACTCCCTCAGTAGCTGGGAGGAGGTGTGTTGAAAAAGAAAACAGGTTTTCTTAAGTGATAAAAGCTTTGTATACATTTTATAATTGATATTTTCCCTTTTAGCTGGCACTCTAGACATGGACACACTTTGACAAGGTTTATTGGCAGGTTTGAGTTGTGACAAATTTTCTCCAATAATGCAATGCCTCTAAGACTTCAGATAGGACATCAATGGTTACTGTAAGACACTCTCAAAGGGAAGAAGAAACAAACAAACAAATTTGTAGAAACCATGCTATGACTATATCATATGCATCACTATTGCAACATTGAAATATGTTTGGTTTAACTCTATACATGCCCAGGTCATAAGTATGCATAGCATAATATGCATAAAGCCCATAGATGTGTAATTCTTGTGGCATTTTCAGAGCTAAGATTTGATGCCAATTCTTTTGTGAACACAGGTCAACTTCAGATAACATTCTGAAGTGAAGGGTTGAAGCGATTGAAAAAAGACTGCTGCTACGTTAGAGTGTTCACATGTTATGATGACAGTTATGTATGTAGCACATCAGTACAGAGCACGTAAGAGAGATCAAGTACTGGTAGTAATTAAAAGAAACATGATGTGTAAATTTTCACCAATGTCCATGAAAATATTGTGATAAAGAGTGAGATATTACCCAATATTTTGTGAAGACACTAATAAAAGGAGTGACTATGTTATGTTTTACCACAATACATGAATAAAGAACCAGTGCCTTAAACTGTTACATAATAATTGCACCCCCTTAGGTCATGGCCATCACGAGCAAGGTGCCAGACCTGGTCCACCTGAACCTCAGCTTTAACCCACTCCACCAAGCTCCGCCCCCACCTCTGGACGTTGGCCAGAATTCGATGGAGCCCATTTGCAGGCTGGTGCTAAACAGCTGCCATCTTTCATGGGAAACCGTCCACAGACTTATGACCTTTCTACCTAAGTGAGTACATTCTGTTTGAAGTAAACTGCCAGTGGCTTTTCCACTCACGATATACGAAAAAAGGAAAAAAATGCAGTGGTAGTCCCCTTTCAGGTCTGTTTTTAATTGTCCCATAGCCTTTTTTTTTAAATTGCATAAGTCTCAGGTCATGGAGTATTAAAGACATTGTAAATTCTCATTACTGAACAGCAAAAAACAACTGGTACACTTCAGCTGAATTATTTTATGTCCTTTCATTAACATTGTAATCAAGTTATTTGATCTTAAAGGGATCATATAGTTTTGGTTGAGACCTAATTTTAAGTTTCTAACATTTTTGGTGAGATAATGAGAAACCTCTTATGAAATATGAAAGCACATGTATTTCCATGAGGAATTCAACGTTTAGTGTATTTGCTGAAAATTGATCTTGAAATGGCTGAGATCTCCAAAACAGAAAAATCTTATAAGGTGTGGGACCCACATTTTATTACGATCGCTTTGTTTTACTTTGTTTTTGGATGTTTCAGTCATTCCAAATCCGATTTTCATTAAATAAACTTTGAATTCCTCTTAAAATGGTATGCTCTGTACTATTTCATAAGTGTTTACTTGGTATCTCGCAAAAAGTTAAAAGCCCAATTCTCATCTTCACCAATACTGTACCATCCCCTTAACCACAGACTGATTATTGACCTTTAACCCTAACTAGGCCGGGGGGGGGGGGGGGGGGGGGGCCTCTGAGGCCCCCCCCTCGACGTTCCGCGCGATGTATCGCAATCGCAAAAAGCTATCGCCGCGACGTTTCATGACTTTTTTCTTTCGAGTCTCGCGCATCTTTTGACACAAAATTTGCGACGCCCGGGCGCGCGGTTCCGAAGTTACGCATAAATATGTACATGCATGTCAGACCAAAAATTGCTCAAAAAACGTGAATTCGTGTACAATTTCAATGCAAACTGTGCTTGCAGGCAAATTTCATAAAAGCATAATTATTTTGGTGTTTTATTGATTAAAATCAATGAATAACATATTTTCTTGTTTGGAGCGATGTCGAGAACAAATTTCATCGAAAAAACAATGAAAAACATAAAGTCGAAAAACAAAGAAATACATAAGAAATTCAAAAAAACAATAAAATACTTAAGAATTTTTTCTGATATCACAATTTTTTTCATTACATTTGCTAAGGACACTAAAAAGAATATTTACACAATAAATGTGCGTGTTTTGAGCTTTGTTTTGTGATTTATACCAAATAGTCTGATTTCATGCATCATTATGCATAAATTAGCATAATTTAGCATAAATGATAATTTAAAAAAAAATTAACTTCATGGTATTTTAGATTACATCATAGGCAATGTGTGTGCCAATTTTCGTCGCGATCGCGCGGTCGAAGGCCGAGATCTGGAGGGGGGGGCCTGGGAGCCCCCCCCCCCCCCGCGGCTCTATCAACTACCTAAATAGCCCGGCCTAGTTAGGGTTAACACTCTGCAATTTGAAATCTCAATTTGTTTCTATCCCTCACAGCAAATTACATTATAACAAGGAAATTACATCCTAGCTTATTTTAGGTTACATTTTAAACTATCTGATGATGGACTTGCTTTAAAGTGTTTCAAGATGGTGCTTAACCCTTTTAATCACTGTGACAATGACATTTAATGATTACCTAGGATAATCACAATAATGGAACATTTTGACCAGCCAATAAGATCTGAGAGAGGTGAAAATAACCTTATCAATGTTATCTTGTTTTCTATTTCCCATAAAAGCTTAGAGGAGTTGCATCTGAGCTTGAACAACTACACAATAGTGGGCATCCCTCCAAACAGCCACCCTAAGCTGAAACTTCTGCATTTCAACAACAATCGGGTTGATGACTGGAAAGAAATTGAAAAACTGGGTGAGGCCTTCCCCTCACTGGAGACCCTAGTCCTGATGGAGAACCCCATCAGGGCGCTGCAGGACTGTGACCCCGCCCGGTTCCCACGGCTACGGATGTTGTGCCTGAGCAAAACTCTGCTGGACTCCTGGGAAGAGGTGGAGAAGCTGGACCACTTCCCGGAGCTGAAGGAGGTCCTCTTGCACAGCATCCCACTCCTGGCTGTCGCCGCGGCAACGAAGGAGCCCAAGAAGAAGGAGAAGGAGATGAGGCAGATGGTGGTGGCACGCCTCCACAAAGTGGTCTCCCTCAACCGCAGCGCCGTCACGGAGAAGGAGAGGGAGGAGGCGGAGAGGGTGTTTGTGCGCAAGTACTACGAGAGCGACGGCGAAGTTAATCCACAGAGGTGAGAAGCAGAGTGCACGTAGTCATGCCAAAAGTACAATTGTAGAAGCACTCTTGATTACTAGCTTTTGTCCTTACATGTGCTATGGCTAAGATCAGAATTTGTGCAGCTAAACTCACCAGACAACTCAAACCTTTTTGTAAGCAGTGAATAGCACAGATCATGAACAGTCCAAATAATGATTTATGAATGCTACTGCTATGTAATTTAAATATGTGTACTTACATTTGTGAACATGTTTGTATCAAACAATAAAAAGTAAAATGAATATACTGTATATTGTATATATGTATACAATATCTAATACATGTATCATGTTCAAAGACAGCAGATATGGATATTATGATGTTTATTTCAAGGGTTGAATTTCAAAATCTGATCCATGCTGTACATTGTATGTCTGAAATATTTCCCTTTTTACAGTGGAGTGTTAACCCCAATAATTTTTTTATGTCTTTTCATGGAGGCTATCATACTGTAGTAGGAATCCATTTTGATGAGTTACAAGGAAGAGACATTGAAATTTGTATCATTTAGCAGGATATGACCAAAATCAGCATAGAAGCTGATGATAGTACCTTGGCTCTGTCTGTTCATGTTGACACTACTCAAAAGTGTTAGCCTGCAAAGTCCACTTTGGAAAGGGTGCCGAGTGAAATAAGATTTTGGGCCTAACCTGTGTTTTACTGTCTGCCTGGTGCTTATTGATGGTTTTATGCTATTTAGGAAGGTACAGATTCCGAATCTGGGTGTTGTAACTCTTGCATCCTTGAAGGTCTTGATATATTCAAGATTTTTGATGACCAAATATGGTGGCCATCTTGAATATATTTGTATCTCAAAATCCTCAAGGATGCAAGAGTTGCCAGATTTCGATTCTGCACTCTGGAAATTGGGTTAACCATCAGTTCATTTTCATTTTTCATTGTTTATTTGGAAATACTGTATAATGGAATTTCAACTTTAGGTTGCCATTTTGAATAACTCAAAAACCTGAGGGATGCAAGAGTTATCTCATCCAGATTCGCATTTAGCAACCTCAAAATAGATTAACACACGACACTATCAAATCTTTTCAATATATTTTGCCATTTCAAAGGAAACATGAAAATTTCAGTTTTTGGCAGTCATTGGGAATATCTCTAAATCCTCAAGGACGCAAAACTTGCATCATCCAAAGTTTCATATTCAGCTCCCTTACAATCATGTTAGTACACTGTACCTTCATTTTTGTTCCAGTTTTCTACCATGATTTAAAAGGAATTAGGAATTTCAGATTTTAGCTGCCATTGGCAGCTATCTAAATCTTGAATATCTCAAAACCCTCAACGATGCAAGACTTGTGTCATCAAGATTTGGATTCAGCATCCTCTAAATAAGGTAAAACCATCAAAAAAAAAAAAGAAAGTTGGATGGACGGTAAAATGAGGTCTGTCTCCCAGCACCCAGACTACTCCTCTTTTATGCCTTTTCTGTCTTCAGATATGAAGAACTTCTGTCCAAGCACGGTACGCCCCAAGTCCTGGCCGATGTTGACCTCAGGCCCAAGGTCAAGTTCAACTGCAAAATCTTGCACGATGAGAAGACATTGGACTATGTGGTGGACACAAGGCGAAATGTTAGTCAGCTGAAGAAAGAGATTGCGGCAATCGTAGAGCTCCCGCTGTCCAAGTTCCGGCTTTTCCACCAGCCGAACGAGCCCGAGCTGAATGCAAACTCCGAACTGAGAATGCCGAACAGGAAGATTTACTCATATCGCATCGACGAAGGGGACGTTTTCGAGGTTGTGCGCAGGATGTGAGCTGGTTCAGCGCGGTTACAGCACTCCTACTTTTGGTTGCAAGAACTGATGATGATGATGATGATGATGATGATGATGATCATCATCATCATCATCATCATCATCACTTTTGGTTGCAAGAACTAGTAGACTGACGGCTTCGCATGGCAAGTCGTAGGGTCAACATAGGGTCAAATTTTAAATGGATGAGAATGAATGATTACGTCATGTCACCTCTGAGTAGGTATCTAGGCTATTTTGCCTCCCCATGTCATCTCAGGAGCTTTTATCCCAACACCCAGTCTTAGATTAGAAGTATTTTGTGTGTGTTTAGTGTTGTTGTTTTTTTTTTATCTCGGAGCGGAGTGAATAAAGTGTGGGAATGTCACTGATTTCTATAGTAAAATATCTGGATATCTCATTGGCCCGGTCACACTGTGAGAACAGTAAAAGCTGTGCTGCCATATTACCGTGCGCACATTATGCAGACGTGCATGCATTTTCCAGCAGCGATTGTCACCAAGACCATGTGATGCTGTGAGCTCTGTACACAAGTGTATGGGCAAAGATGATGGCATGGTGGCTTCAAAGCAATTGGCCAATGAGATATCCAGAAACTACCAGTAGAGGTCAGTGGGGAAAGCTGGTACACCTCATGAAGAGAAGCCATCTCCCAGGATTAGACGTAGCAATACTTTTTACCAAGGTGGAAAAGCAGAAAAAAAAGAGAAAAATATACCAAATTGCTTTCAATAAATACAGTCATAATGATGTAAATATGCAATAGATTTTACCTTGGAGTTGTATCTTGTCCTTGTAATTTTTCCAAAGAGTCCATGAGTGTGAAATGTTAGAAAGCATGCAAAATGTGTCAAATGAGGTCAGAAATATAATTCTTTGTAGATGTTTGGCTGCATGCAAAGGTAAATCAGCTAAACAGGCTTTTGAATATCATTGCTCCTGTGTTTATAGTTCAAATTTATGCTGGTACCTGTCTCAATTAATTGCCTGTCTTCATTTGCAAGTGATTCCATTCAGTATTTTTAACTACTGGTATTTGTAAGTAGAATATCATATCATCATTTGTAATAACTTGGCATAAAATGTGCCCTTCTGCTACAATGTTCTACAATGACTGTTAATTGCTTTTACTGCTGCTGCTACTGCTTTACTGCTATTACTGGTGCTGCTACTGCTAATGCATGTACCACTACTACTACTAGTACTACTACTACTACTACTACTATTACTGCTACTACTACTTCTACTACTACTACTACTACTACTACTACCACTACTACTACTACTACTACTACTACTACTACTACTACTACTACTACTACTACTACTACTACTACTACTACTACTACTATTACTGCTACTACTACTTCTACTACTACTACTACTGCTACTACTACTTCTACTACTACTACTACTACTACTACTATTACGACAATAATGATGATGACAACGACAATGACAACTTCTACCCCCATTACTACCACTAGTCTGTAGTTTATTCTCTCTAGATTTTCCTCAGCAATATTTCATTTCCCCTTCCCGTTTCCCCTCCCCCCCCCCCCCCCATGAAATCTTGGTGCCATCATTGTTTGCGTGTGAAAATATGGATGTTTCTGTGCCTTCTTTACTTACATGTACATGAGTAGTTCCTACTCACCATTGAGAAACTAAAGGGTGTATTAGATTGTAAATTGCACAGGTACTTAGGCTGTGAATTTTCATGAAGACTTAAGTTTATCAGAATTTGTTCATCCAAAAGGGGATGAAATACATTGTACTTGTCATTTTATGTTGTCTTCACATGCATTGTTCTATTCAATATGACATGAAAGACAATCAGGGAACACATTTCCTTCTTGTAGACAAGTTGTGTATAAAGCAACTTTTTATTAGAAAATTATTAAATGCTGTCAAATATTGTTCTAATATTTTACAAGCTGCAACATGTAATGAATACTGGTATTGAAATACACTGCAGCAAATGTATTCATGTTGAATTATGATGTATCATAATATTTTCGAATTGCATTTTATATTGATGAACTACTGACTTACTTCACAGACAATTTTGTTTTAGTGAATTTGATGTAAAGCAGTTTGGTATCTTTAAGATTGCAAGATTGTGTGTACAATGTGAATGATCAAAGGTCAATTACCAAATGTGACTGGGCATCACAAAACCAACAAAAAGTTGCATGCACCAATTTTATGGTGCCAAGGGTTAACCAGTTCGATCTTTATTTTATTTTATGTTATTTCTTCTTCTTTTTTTTGGGGGGGGGGGGGTTGAGATATTTTCTGATAGAGCAGTTCTTCTGCACACCCCTAGAATTTGGAATCCTAAAACAAATGGGAAAGTGGCTTTCAAAAAGAGTTTTTCTAGAACAAAGTTTTATGGAATTGTGTGATTAGGTATAACTTACAGGTCACTTTTCATTTCTTAAAAACCTTTCACACAACTCTTCACTTTCAGTTGTGCTAAGTTTTGAAAGGATGCTTGAATGTTGGTATTAGTCGTCACTCATGATTGAAATGTGCTATTGGGAATGTGCCAAATTTCAGCTTCAACTGAAGATCTCTTCATTGTGGTTGCTAAAGGGTCTTATATCCTGTTTTCTGTTCCATTCATTGCACAGTGCACAGCTTGGTAAGATTAAGTACTTGAATGGACCATGAACTTCATAGCCTCTTTTCTCACTAAACACTTTGTCAAAGTGTTTACTCTCTTTCCACCTTTTAGATACTAAGAGTCAAAATAAGCCTGAGCTTTTGATCCTAGCAGTATTTTCATCAGAAGCAAAATGATTAACATGTAGGGAAAGCAATTAACATGGACTACGCACAACCATCACAGTCTGAGGAGGGTTAGGGACACAGAACAATGAAAACAAAAGGGGTAGATTAGATCGAAAGCTCAGGCGCCCTTTTACTCCATTTTAAACCATAAATCGGATCGAATTAGCAGTTTTCAGTAGGCCCCCCCCCCCCACTATTTAGATACGTTTGGAAAGTGTTCCGAGTTATACATCATTTTAAAGTTTAAAATCTGCTCTTTCAGAATCTGCCTTACCTAAAAATCAATGTCTGGTGACTTTTTGGTAGTTTTGTGATGCAGGGTCACAAATGCTGAAGTCGCAGTTAGACAGGCTGTCTACAGCACTGTTTGCTATCTTCTCCAGTCATGACTTGTCCCAAAGAGACCAGGGCCCCATTTCATAAAAGGTTGATACGATAACAATTCTTGCTGGAATAGCAAGACAAGAATCCAGCTTCCTGATTGGCTGTTGCTATTGGAAGTTGCCATTCCAACAAGAGTTGCCATCCTAACATCTTTTATGAAATGGGGCCTAGGGGTCTACCGGTACTTCATTGAAGTCTTATATGAGAGACTTTTTGTTCAGAAGACACTCTTATAAGAAAACTTCATGTAATGGATTTGAAAAATCACTCATAGCTACTACATATGAGTGACTTTGGCCATTCTGAGATATAGGTAAAGACACTAACAGAGACTCCAACCCGAAGCACCTTCTGATCGGGAGATTCTCCCGCCTGAAACCCCTAGCAAACGGGAGACTCCAAGTTTATGTGTGCGAAGTGCGAAGTTCCTAGGGTTACAGATGCTCTCTGGTGCTATCTAAGGCTTATTCTTGCAACATACGATAGCAATAAGTAAGAAATACTTTCCAACGGGAGACATTGAGCCAGGGCGGGAGAAATTAAATCTCAAACGGGAGAACGGGAGATTTTGCAAAATTGGGTTTTCGGCGGGAGATCTCCCGTCGAAAACGGGAGAGTTGGAGTCTCTGCACTAATGTGATGATTTCATGAAATGGACCCCAGGCAATACAGATGAAGGAAGTGCCTTGCCTAGGGGCACTACGGCTGCACCAAGGGATTTGAACCCGGAACATTGTGATTGAATAGTCTATAGTCTTTTCCACTGGACCACAAAAGGTCCTCCAGTACTGGTAATAATTGTAGACTAATCACGATGCTTTACAGAGCATTGAGCTATTACTATGTAGTAAAAAAAGATGGATGCCACATGAAATTTAAATGTTAATTGTCAGTATTAGGAATGTGATTACTGTATAAGCTCTTATTTTCATTGTACGTATGAGGAGGTCGCCGACATTTTTTCGCGAGATGTCGTTTTCACGGATTTAAATCTGGGCAATGGCAAGTGCACTATTGTACCTTAGCGCATGGCGGGATTTTTGTGTGTTATCAAATTTGTCCTCCAACAGTAACTCGTGAAATTCACAAAAATTAAAGGGACTGTACAGTACTGGTTGAGGTGGGGATTCACGTTTTGAACATTCCTAAGTGAGATAATGAGAAACCTCTTCGGAAATATGAAAGAGCAAGTAATTTTAAGAAGGATTCAACATTTATTTGAGGAAAATTGGTTTTCAAATGGCTGAGATATCCAAAAAAGTGATGATAATAAAAGGCGACAGGCCACGCCTTTTATTAGGGTCTCTTTGTTTCACCTTGTTTTGGATATCTCAGCCATTTCAAAACTGATTTTCATCAAATAAACTTTTGATACACCTTAGAATTGCATGCTCTTTGACATCTTTTAGAGTGGTTTCTGAATATCTTGCAAAACGTTAAAAGCTAAATCCTCACCTCAACCAGAACTGTACACACCCTTTAAATCCTTGCAAAAATAACAACTCATACAGTAATCCATCTCTCCGGGGAAAAGAAAAAGAAAATTATGCATGATTGACTCTGTGATACTTTGGGCTTGTAAAATTCCATTATGGATAGTAGTGTAGGTAATTAATAGGGCATTCCTTGCATATTGTGCTGCATTATTCTTTTATCAATCTGTCATTCATTTACTATGTTATTATCCTGCCGAGCTATGGACATGAAGTGTAAATATTTGGACTCTTTTACAGTAGGCAAATTGATTACTGACTGGTGGATAAATTGTGTAACACAAGTAATTGCTCCCAGGGGTTAACTATATATGTATGCTAAACACATTATTTTACCAGTGAAGGTTTGAATTCTCCAGGGATTCAGTTTCTATCCCACCACATTCATACTACTGAAGGGTTTTTAATATAGTGTACTTGAAAGTGATAAAGTGATTGTGATACATTCGTGTATATATTTGCCAGTGATCATAACAAGTGCCAAGATGGATAGGAAAATAGGCAGGGCCTTCTAGTATGTGTATCATCCCAAACTAAACATATCTGCTGATTTACATTACAGACGTGTCTGGGAAGACGCAATTAAATTTGCAAAATAATTTATGTGACAGAGTTTTTGCCATGAACTGTACACCTGAACTAAGTAAGACTGACGGTTAGGTAGATATCCATGCTGTGCAAATTAGTTGTCTTTGTGTGTGTATGCCGTTGAAATATGTGTACATTATCATTGACCACCATCATGTTTTGATAGCAGATAATCACAGTTGAACTGTGGCATGTGTGTGTATTTCAATTGAATCAATGAGTCACTGATATTTGATATCATTTACTCCACTTTTAAATGAAGCACATTTGTGTCAAGTAGCTCTTTTATGATAGGCCTACCGAGCTTTACATTAAGTAATGTGCTTGTGCGTGGTATGTTCGTATGTATGTTTGTCTAAATCAATGTATGTGTGAATTTACATGTATGGGTGTCTGTAAGAACGCATGCATACTACACAGTGTATGTACATGCATTTCTGAGAGAATAATATACACGTAACGGTGTGTGTATTTGAATATACTTGTGTGTGTGTGTGTGTGTGTGTGTGTGTGTACACATAATGTACGTAATGTGTACCAATAAAGATGTACACATAATGTACATAAAATAGTGCTGGTATGTGTTTGTATGTGCATGTTGTGCATGCTCCCAATATGCTGGTCAATGATATGTCGCAAACTGGGGAATGGCCGTCAGATGGTAAAACGGTCTATCTCGAAAATTGCTGTTCTGAGAAAAATGACTTTAAAGTTTAGAGGTTTGAGCTTTTTAGGAAATGGGTATAATGCATTTTTAGCAATGGGACAAGAAGAAGCATATTAAACACTGATAAATGAAGAATTTTGTGCTTATTTGGGGTTTTAATTATAAAATAAATGAGATTTTTGTGCAGATAGACTGTTTAACCACAGCACATGTATACACTCCCGCTACACATCATAAGATGGTAAAATGGTCTATCTTCTTAGATAGACCACAAACACAATGTAAACTGGTCTAACTCGAAGATAGACCATTTTACCATCTGACAGCGATGATTTAAAAAATCTCAGTTAAGAAGGTCATATGGTTTATGTAAAAGATAGCTCGTCTTACCTCCAGACGATATTACCGACAATGGGCTAACTCAAAGATAGACTGTTTTACCATCAAATCTGAAGGAAAAATACAAAAAAGTACCAAGATAGCGGAAATTATCTCTAAAACAAGACATGATGGGATTTTCTCGATAGCACCACTGGAAAGAGCACCCTCACATGTCCCGGAAAGTGAATTTACCTCAAAAAGTCAAATTTTCGAGTTAGACCGTTTTACCATCTGACGGCCGGGAAACTCTCCATGACTTGTCGGCTTTTTGACTGTCCAGACAGGAAGTGAAAAATTATGAACACTTTGAAGCACAGTTCATGCTCTGGAGTGATCTCCGTTTACATCATATTCACCACAAGTCCAAATATTGTAAAACCAAAAACATTGGCGGCATAAAACTTTCACGAATCAGAGCTTTTTAAGCTGAGTGAATCTTTCGCAAATCACCACTGGCATTCAATGCACTGTGTAGGCAAACACGTCTGCATGCACTTCTCATACTTTTGCAAATTTTAGCTCCTCATGAACGTCGCAAAAGTTTCATGCATGCAAAATTTCTGGTTTCACAATAATCTCTGTTTACATCATACTGCAAATCCAAGTACAGAAATCCACAGAACAAGCAAGTGAGCAAGGTCAATAAAAGATATTCAGGGGAATGATTAAAACAATTTATTTGCATAGAGAGGACAACCAAAACACAAGTGAACATCATTTTCTTTTTTCTTTTCAAATACTTGAATGAACATTTCAAGTTAAGACTGATGGAGAAAGCATCCACTAAGCCATAGGACCAACGTGCAATACTTGTCTCCACAGCGCAAACCAAAGTGCTCACAAATTAAAAATCTCATGGGGTCGGTTTCACACATAACATCGATTCGTACTCTACTGATGTGTATGAATTGTTAATGATTTAAGAGCCTGCCATCTAATTGATATTAATGTGAAGTTTACATTCTGGGTGTGTCTACAGCCTAGACTATGCATACAGTAAGCTGCAACATACTCTGTAACCAGTAAGATATGTGATTCTAGTTTACTTTTGTCTACAGTCAAATTTACAGAATAACAAATGTACGAGAAAGGTAGAATCCTGTCACACAAGTTGTCTAATTCAGTACTTAGATCAATGAGATCTAGAGCATAGCACACTCAGGTTTGTTTGTTTGTTAGTTTGTTTTGGTTTTTTTTTTGGTTGTTGAGGAGTAGATAAATTCTTGCATTTTCACCAATTCACATAGTTCATAAAGAACCTAATTAAGACTACACATTACTGGCAGTGTGGCTCATACAGATTAAAACTCGCCTTAAGATTTCCATTACATGAACATTTGTTTTCTACTAGTAGGAATTTCACAGACAAAGAAAATATGACTAGAGACCCAATGCCTCTACCCACATTAGACCGCTCGGTGTGTGGCTTTGGTCCACTTGTTTCACATAACGAAATGGAGCTATGTGAAACAAGTGAACACATGCACACACACAAAAACAAAAAAGAATACAGGCGTGGAAAAACAGGCGTGGAAAAAAAGCCTGTGGTACAAGTTTTGATAAAATCCTTCATGAGACATAACAATCATACATTTTGTTTATTTCTTTCCTGCACTTCCATTTATCTATTTATCTATTTTCATTTTTTTGACTGCACAAGAATTATTCTTGTTGAAGGAAGGATTACACATTTTGGCAGAAATTCAAACGTTGAATACTATATTTGCCAAGGAAAAGTTATAAAAACTTTCAAATGCTCAAAAGTGTACTCACTAAGCAGCATTATGGCAAGAAGTCCAAAAAACGATTTTTATTCTTTTCCTCAAGTTGGCATGTGGACCTAACTGAAGCACAAATTACGAAAAATCATTTTTCTATTCCTGCATGCATGACAATGAATTTCTTCCGAGGTAAATCCTTTTATTTTAGTAACATTCCTCCCAAACATCCCCCCTCCAGAAGCAGCATGTCAAGCACATATAAGGTCTTGTCATGCAGCACTAGAGGGGAGACTGCATGCACGCTTCATTGTCCCTGATGCTCATAAGCTGAAATCAGGACATTTCCTTCAATTGCAGCACTCATTCCTATTTCATCAGAGATAAATATGAGGACTGTTCTAATATCAAATTAAGGTGGTGTTGATAAAAAGTTTCTTTCCTAAATAGTAGCAATAAAAAGTGTAAGTAGTACAGCTCTGAAATATATGGGTAAATTGAAGATACATCTCATATCCTGATAAAAGATGGGTAGCGTAAAAAGAGGAGAGTTCCATGAAGGATTCTAGCAAACGTCTTCCTTGGGCAATGCTTGGTCTGCCTGCATTGCTTCTCAAGGAATCGAAGCACCAGTGCCTCCGCTGCGGGCATCTGGTACCGTTCCTCCTTTGTGGGACCAGGAGGAGCGTCTGGTTTGGGGAGCAGCAGCTCTGGTGGCGGGAGCGAGCTGAGAACAGCGGTGCTGATGGCGCCAGGGGGAGCCTGGCGCTGGCTGGTTCGCATGAACATCCGCTGTCTCGAGGTGTAGGGGCGGAAGGTCTGCCCGCTGTGAGCCTGTCCCGGTGCGCTGGGTCTGGCTCCACTGCTGGCCGTCGGTGGGCGGGAGGCTGCAGAGACGAGCGGACAGGTAGGATGGGCTTTCTGGTCGTTCTGAGGGCAGGGGCATTGGGTTCGAGTAAGTCAGTAGTAGGTCTCGCGTTCCACCCAGCCGCCTGGGTTGTGGCGGAGGATGAAGCGGCGGCACTCGTCGTACACGAAGATGAGCAGGGAGAAGGGGAAGGCGGTGAACCACCAGCCGATGCGGATGGGGTACATGCGCAGACCGTTCTCAAGACCAGGGCAGTAGGACAGGAAGGCAGCCAGGGCTGTCTCGAAGAAGAGTCCAAAGTTGAGGACCCAGTTGCTGTAAGATAAAAACAACAGAGAATGGAAAAGATAACTACTACCGTGCCACACAGCTTTGCAGACCTTGTCAATCTGTCACTAAGGGAACACAGTAAAAACAACAATCGGTATACCTTCAGATAGTAGACACACAACACAAAGTTAACCTTTAGCATATGAATCAATACATAATCCTGTTTTGTTGCTTTCCAGACTCTGGTACCACCTTTGGCAAATATCTGACATTTTCCCCTTATGACAGATAAACATTGATATGTTTTGTTGGTCTAGTTGACTGAGCTTTTCCCCCAAGAAAGCTCACAGTTCAATCCCCGCCATGGCATTTCTGCTCTTGCATTGAAAATCATGTCACTCTATTCATGAATTCATGAATTCACATTCGATTGCTTCTACACAGTATCACAGATTTTCACTCACCTCATTCCCTGGTGGATGATGGAGTTGCGACGAGTCTTGCAGATGATCAGATCGGCCCACTGCACGATGACGATAGAGACGAAGAAAGCTGTGTGGCAGGTGTACTCCAGCTGCTTGCGCTGGTTGTATCCCTATGGGGCGGGACAGGACAAAGAGAAGGGAGTCAGTTGTGTTGAGGAGAGGCAAGTCATTGGTATTGGTATTGGCAACAGATTAAATTTCCCCATCACCAATCAGGGAGGCTTTTTATCTGCTCTTGCACAAGCAGCAAGACCTGGCAGCTCTGTGCTATGGTTAGAGGTAAAATGGTTCGACTTCAGAATACCAGTTTTCTTCATTTTCTCTCCTTTTTATCATGATTTATTCAGCAGTTCGTACTCAGATGAAGTATAAACGCAATGACAGTCTCATTCATAAAATCTATCATTCAAATTCAATCATATACTTTTAAAGCTTCGGTTGCCTAAATGTAAAACCGCACACACTGCATTTCTATTGGTTTGATTTTCTCCAAAAGCCAGGCTGACACATACGGGATGGAGATGATAAAATGAAACGAGAAAGAACCCAAAGGAGGGGAGAGGGGGTGTTGCCATTTGGCCATATGGGCAAATGGGAGATATAGCCCTCTTGTGGTACAGTCCCGGAAGCAAGGACTGGACCGAGAAATGAATTCATCTGACCAACTCACCCACTGCTGACCATAGGAGTCTTCCACGTTCAAAACGGCCTTGTCATCCCACTTGCTGCGAATCATGATAAGGTCGTTAGGAAGGAAACCATTCTCTCCCATGATCACGAAGTAGGTGAAGAATCCAGCCGAAGCCTGCATCATACCTGCCAGACAACAACAAATCAACATTCATTATTACTGTATACAGCATGTTATACTCAGCAAATCTAATTTTCCCACTGCGGGACTCTCTGGCAATCTTGCAAGAGGTTAAATTTGCGATCTTGGAGTAAGGTTGAAATGAGAAATGTATGCGTGCACGCCATATTCATGTGGGGATCAGAGTCAAAATTATTTTTTACTCTGATATCATGCGACTTGCGAAATTTGCAAGTATTAAAACAGCATCGTACAAATTATCCTAACACTGGATGGTCTCACTTTCTTGGATATCAGAATTACGTCCATAGTCAGGGCAGCACATTTCACTTGTCCAATGTCTTCTGGAAAATGTAATCGGACAGTGTGCAGTATTTTCTGATGGATCCTTTTCATTGTCCATCCCATTACAGTACAAATTGTGCTACTCCAAGGTGAACAAACAGCTTCAACACCTTGAGAAATCTTGGAGAATAATTAGTTTCAGATCTTGAGGATTGAAGAAAAAGTTCAAGCTTTAGGGAGCTATCCGTCTGGGAACAGCACAATGCTGTGGAGGAATTGGAAGTTAGTATTCATTTAACAAATGATTTTCATACATTATTGATTACAAATTTTTAATTGACTTGATGAAGATGACGAATGGTAAAGTTGTCACTTCTTTCAAATTAATAAATTCTTTGAGTCGAGTAGTTTTTATTGCCACTGATTGACAAGAGTGGTCAGTTCTTGCTCTGACACTCACCGATCTGACCGTAGGACACGCTGATGAGGCGCTCGTTGACAAGTTTGTCGTTCTGTGGGTCGCGAGGACGACGCTTCATGATGTCCGACTCAGACTCCTCGTAGGCCAGGGAGATAGCTGGCACCTGGGACAACATTTACAGAAACACCATTAGCTGCCTGGTCTCTCCTAGCACTGCAGCTACAAACGTCTTGCATTAACAGTCAAGTGCGCACAAGTAAACATTATGGATCATTACAGAAATTAATTTGAAAGAAGCTTAGCCTTAGCTCCTAAATGACCATATGAATGAGGCTTGTTTCCAATGAAATTTGCACACACAAAAAAAGAAAGAAAACGATCACAAAACAATACAGCATATTATTATACAGTATATATATTGTTTTTGTTTGTTTGTTCTTTCAGTCAGAAGGTTCTTAGGCCATTTAGCTAAGTGTTTTTTTTACTCCTCCCCCATCTTCTTTCCAAGACCAGAAGTCCCATCCATGTTCATTTCAAAGATCTGTGAGATCACAAAAAGGGCTGCCAGAATTCGTCATTCAAAATCATGGATGCTCCAAGGAGGGGATACAGGGTTAATACATGTGCATAACATGCATCTCAATAGGTGAAAGTAGTTCTAAACTCAAGATATTTATAGTCTCTTGTCAAGTCATCAAGAGATAATTGAAGTTTATAGGGAGCCTTCTACAGAGGGGAAACTTGACATAGCTCAGCACACGACACAAAAATGGGACGCCATAAATCGAGAACTATTGTGCAAGTGGGTGTCAGAGATGCTGCCAATTACTAAAGTCGAGTCCCTGCTAGTGGTGCAGACTACCTACCAGATCGGTTCCCAGATCAATGCAGAGGATAGTGACTACACCAAGAGGCAGGGGAACGGAGGCCAGGATGAAGATCAGGAAGGGGCTGATCTCAGGGATGTTACTGGTCAGCGTGTAGGCGATGGACTTCTTCAAGTTGTCGAAGATCAGACGACCTGGCGGACATTAAAAAGGGCAGAGAAAAATGTCAGTCAGTACCTCTGAGCTAAAAAACACAAAACCAAATTTATTCTTTGTTTTGGATTATCTGTTGAAATATGAAGCAGCATGCAGCAGTATCATCCTTTCCTTCTGTACCCTTATTCTTCTTATTTTCAATACTTTTTTTTAGAGTGAAGTAATACTTGGTATACTTTTACATGCATGCATAAATGGGGTACTGCATTGTGCAGTTCCTGCTTTCTGCTAATCTTACAAACTGGCAACGAAAAGAACGTTTTTTTTGTTTTCTTCTTCTTTTCTGCATGTAAATCATTCCAAATTCACTGAGCAGGTTAATACTATGTACGTAAAAACAGAGATTGCTGCAGGATAAAACTCATTCTAAGCTCACAGTCTGGTAGACCCATAACAAGGAGCACACAGGGGACCTTGGGACCATTTTCGTCAATATGGGGATGCCGGTCACATATTGCGGCATAAAGGCAGCAAAATTCAAGGCACAGGCACCCTAGTTTTCTATTGTCATCCAGAAATTGTTTGCGTGCATGAAATCTCAATTAAAATGATCATATAAGTATTTGTCTACACTATGCATTGAATTCAAGTGGTACTTCGCAAAATTTCATGCCGTCAAAAAGGCCATCAGCTCGAAAAATTTTTGGCGTGAATATTTATGGTTTTATGGTACCACAGCACAGTCGCTTGCTTTACAGGATATTAACCTTCCTCAACACCGGTCACAATGGAGGCAAAGTTGTCGTCCAGCAAGATCATGTCTGCTGCCTGTTTGCTGACGTCGCTACCGGCGATGCCCATGGCAACACCGATGTCGGCCTTCTTCAGGGCGGGAGAATCATTGACACCGTCACCGGTCACGGCCACGATGGCGCCGGCCCGCTGGCAACCTTCCACGATGATCAGTTTCTGTTGAGGTGAGGTACGGGCAAAGACGATCTCGGGGTGGTCGCTGAGGATCGAATCGAGGTGCTCCCGTGGCATGTCCTTCAGCTCGGAGCCGTGCACGACGATGGCCTTAGCCTCCCTGCATACAGAAGCCACAAAACCATCAGTCCCACATATCCTATTTTCTGTACATCTTTAACAGTATAAAGAATCAGTTCTTTTCTATCCTCCTTGAACTTTTGATGTGGCGCTTAGGTCAACAGCGGACATCATTCACCGACTTGAAATCAATGCACAAATGGAACATTGTTTGGCATATACAGAATCTTTGCTTATCTATGTGCCTTGACTGTATTAACCTACTTATACCAAGTGAGTAACACAGTTGAGAGAGAAGTTCATAAATTGCTGCAAGCCCCCCCCCCCCCCCCCCCCCCCCCCCCCCCCCCCGGAAATAAGGAAGAATAAAATAAATAAACCCTGCATCATTACAGAATTTTGATACTTTTCATTATAAAGGATAACTGAACTAGCAAATAAAGCAAACCCTGATGTACCCTACTCAAAACGCTGTGCATCTGAACAATGCAAGATATGAAAAGCCTCTTTTAACATTCTGCTTGAATAGTTGTCTGTGACTTACTTTACTCATTCAGTGTGAAAAAGTACTCTTTACAAGATTGGAAGACAAAAAACCTGCTCAGAGTGGCTAAATGGAATGAGACTGTATCATTAACATCAACGCACAAGCATGAAAGTTATTAACATTTCATTTAAAGGGGCATTCCAGACGATTTTCATAATTTCACATCATGTAGTTCATAAATCGACAGCTCCATGTATAGATTTATGGAATTTATTGAGGTCCTTGATCAGAAAAACCAATAAACTGAAAATCTTTAAACAATAACAATAACATCAGAGCCTCACATATTTCAGAAATGTAGTGTCAGTGTAATTCCATTACAATACCACTTGCTCAACAAGTTCACCTGTGAAGAATCTATGCATGCCTTCTTCTTTTGTTCTGCTTCCTTGAGCCCCAATTCATGCATTTTTTTTTTTTTTTTTTGGTGAGACTGCCATGTCATCATCCTTGTTCACTGCAATTTGTTATAGATTTTGAAAACATTCTCATTCCTCATCCCAATCACTATAAATTCTGAAACTCTCTACTCAGTTCAACTGATTTATAGTTGTTCAAACATAAAATTCTGAAAATCATTTGGAGGTCCCCTTTAATGTAGCTGCGAGGTTGGGGGTGGGGGAAGCTGGGGAGGCTTGGAGCTGGGGGGGGGGGGGGGGGGGGGGGGGGGAGAAGTCAGAGAGGGAAGGGGAGGCAGAGGGCAAGAGGGCGAGAAGAAGAAGGAGACTTACTTTGGATTGACCTGCTCCACTGCGATGCCCTTGCGCTGGGCGATGTCGTCGCGTGTCTCGTTGCCCTCGGAGATGATGCCGACGCCCTTAGCGATGGCCTTGGCTGTGATGGGATGGTCACCGGTAACCATGATGACCTGGTCAGGAGAGTGGACATACAACAAGTTAACTTCACTGATACTGTAAAGGTGGATATTTTCGTGCACATACATTTTTGCCAAGTAAGATGAATTGGGAGAGCGTTCTTTTTTTTTTCCCCACGGAATCAAGACATTACATAGTGGTACATAAAACAAGCAAAATTACTCATGTACTTTCACTTTCATGCCTTTCTATGAGTGTGAAATGCATGAAAACTTCTACTCCCTGAAAAATTTTCACCTTCACAGTACCTTTTCAAAAACACTGCTAGTTTCATGTGGCTACTAATGCATGTCATAAAACAGGGCAAAAGAATAGTACAGCTAATATCTATAAAAGTCACCAGGTGTAAGTACTGTAAAACCAGACATATGCATGGCATAAAAAACTTTCTTAATGAAGCATTCATATGCATTGTGTAGAAGCATTCAATTGCATTCATATGCATAGTGAAGACAAACATTTTTGCTAATCTTGGCTTTCCGCAAAATATGTGAAGGTTTCATGCACATGAAAATTTCTGGTTTCACTGTAGATGCATGCAGAATGAACTGACTGTTGAAAGACTCGCACCCTGAAATGACAGGATTTTGTATTTTCAGCCACACATGTGTAAGTGGATACTTGTTCATAATCAACATACTCAGTACATGAGACACACAGCCCAAACTATGCAGCGGAGGTTGATCAGGGACATAGAGAATGGTCTCACCTTGATACCGGCGGATCGGCATTTGCCGACAGCGTCGGGGACAGCAGCACGGGGCGGGTCAATCATGGACATGAGTCCAACGAAGCAGAGCTTCTCCAGGGGGAAGTTGACATCGTCGGCGTCGAAGGCGAAGCCCTTGGGGAACTGGTCAGCGGGCAGGAAGTAGTGACAGAATCCTGCGAGAGATAGGACAAGGCATGTTAGGATTGGACGGCCCAACATCTAAGCCCGACTGAGCAGCACGTGATTTCATCTCATACACTCACAGTATAGCATATTTCATCTCATACACTTACAGTATATAGCATATTTTGTGCATCAGTACTGCACGTCTCGCAAATCCCTAGTAAAGAGTGAATGCACAGCAAGAATGGAAAGTGAATTCACTACTCATGTTTGATGAATGCAGAGAAATTACCAGTATATTGTGCATATTTTGATGCCTTTCCCCCAAAACTTCATGTTTTTACATTCCTACTTTTGCAGAGCATGAAATTCATGAACAGTTCCACCAAAGTTATTCCAGCTAAACAGCATGCGAATGTCATAATTTCGTTGTACCACTGTAAAGATTCCAAGAGATCACAATTTCTGGAAACATTGAAACCCTCCTTGCCAGCCTTTCCTCGATCCCCATTCCCCCCCCCCCCCCAAAAAAAAAAAGGAAAGAGAAATCACAAAGAGGTTTTACAAGACTGCTTCTCAGGGACCCTTGAGATTACTCACCGAGCACACGCTCTCCCAGTCCTCCCAGCTCCAGGTAGGCATTGTTAAAGGCAGTCTGCATGTCCTCGGTCATGTCCTGCTCCTGCCCCTTGATGAGGATGGAGGTGCAGCGGTCGAGGATGCGCTCGGGGGCGCCCTTCATGACGAGCAGGTAGCGGTCGTCGTCTTTGACCTCGTGGATGGACACCTGGGCAAGAAAAGTAGTGGGCACAATTTTAAATTAATTTTTCTTTATTTCCAACATACTCTTTTAAGACATATATACAATGTAAAAAAAAAACAAAAACAAAAGAGTGTCAACATAAGTAACCACGGCCCTGTTTTATGAGGAGTTAAAATTGATTATAGAGTTGATTTCAACTGTAAGTCTATGGCAGTCTGTGTGGTAATGAAAGTTAAAATCAATTTTAACGTTTGATTAAACAGGGCCCAGTATTAGTAATCAAATATAATATCAATAAGATACGAAGTATAATATGTAAGATGTAAACATAATGATTAGTATAAAAAATAAATAAACTAGATATATCGCTACGGCTACTGATATGCCTCCGCCATAATGCATGGTTCTCCTAATAGGTCTATAGTACAATGTCTTGACAATGTGTGATGACAGTTTCACACAATTGGCAAAATATTAAAATGACAGGTTTGACACAAATGTGCTGAATGTTCACTTTCCTAGAACTAGGTTCAATTGGATGAATGATTAAAATGTCAGAGTGCAGGTATTTGGGGAACTGATGATTTTTACTTGACTTTTGACCCTTTTATAAGTATTTATGCATTGAGTAATTTTCAAGGTATTGAGAAAAAGTATAATTTCAGTATCAAATGGGAAAATAGCATTATCTAAACCTGGCCTTTGACCTTTGACCTCACAGTTCCAAAGAGAATCACTGTTAGGTTGAACATGCATAAATATGTAAGTTTCATGATGATACCTCGAGTTACTTTCGAGATATGGAGGAAAAAGTGCAATTAAGCACTTTCACTTGACCTTTGACCTTTTGACCTTTGACCTTTTGGCAAGAAACTTCCCCAAAAATATATATTGGGTAATACATGCCATACATCAAGTTTAAAAAAAAAAAAACCTTCAGGCATATTGCATTCTAAGGAAAGTAGTGATATTTTGAGGAGTTGACCTTGACCTTTGACCCCTGACCTTTGACCCATGACCCCCAACTTCCCTAGATAATCACTGCCCATCGGTACAAGCATATATACTAAGTTCCATGAAGATACCTTGAACCATTTGCGAGATATGGAGAAAAACATGAAATTTCAAAATTTTTTTCACAAAATAACCTGTGACCTTTGACCTTTGACCCTGTGACCCTAAAATCCACACAAAGTATTATCCCCCAAGGATATACCCTCATACCAAGTTTGATGTAAAACCACCACACGGTTCTTGAGATATCGACAAAAACAAAACGGGACGGACGGACGTACGGACGTACGGACGGACGGACGGACGGACGGACGGACGGACGGACGGACGGACGGACGTACGGACGGACGGACGGACGGACGGACGGACGGACGACCCGAAAACATAATGCCTCCGGCCACTTCGTTGCGGAGGCATAAAAATATAATAATAAATACTGTAAGACAAAATTGATTTGATGAGACCAAAAAAAGCATTATTACTCTGACATGGCCGAGAGGCCTTTGGTTGGTTGAAGCCTACAGACTTCCCCACACCCAAGCCCTGCACAAGTCTCCTCTACAAAATGGTTACATTGATAAATCGTAAGTTTTGGAGGTACAAATGAATATTTGCTCACCTGGTATTTGTTGGTGGAGTTGAAGGGGATCTCGCACACCTTCTTGTGCTTGCTACGGTACTCAGTCACACTGAACATGGAAAGCTCGACACACTTGACAAGAGCAGACTCCGAGGCGTCACCAGTGGTCTCCCTGCAGGTGGGCAATGAAGCATATCATCTTTGAAACTTTGGTAGATTTGGTGGATTCACATACTGCATGGCCAGTGTTCAACAACTGTTTGCATTTATACACTTGTGAGGCACAATGTAGGCTGAAGGCATTTGCTGACTATCACTACTCAGGTGACTGCTTGTGAGTATGTGTGTGTGTGTGCGTGTGTGTGTGTGTGTGTGTGTGTGTGTGTGTGTGTGTGTGCGTGTGTGTGTATGTGTGTGTGTGTGTGGGTGTGGGTGTGGGGAGGGAGGAATTATACAGCCTTTGCCCACTTCTCCTTCTGTAGGAAGTATGAGGAGGTATTTTCCAAATAAATGAGTTGTAATACTCTGACACAAGACTGCGTCCACTGTATGTCATAAGGCCAAAAAAAAAAATTGTTGCATTGGCGTAACCCGCCCGACCCTAAAAATTCCGCCGACCCAATGTTTTTTTATTATTTTTTTTGCTATCGATATCAAATATCTTGTTGATTGCGATCGCGATCGCACAAACCCGGAAGTGGAAACAGCTCTGGGGATATCGGATGTACGAAGGAGTGATCTAGCGCCTCGCATAAGCCTTCCTTGATCAGTACGTCATCTGTTTCCAACACAGACGCGTACTCTAACAAGATTTATTCAGTGTATATACGTAGCATTCAGACTGCAATGTATTGTGCACAGTTTTGCCATAGGTTTCTTGTGTGGAGAACTTACACGAATCTGTATATGTGGGACTGTAATAGAGATCGCCGTGTGCGATGAAAAGATCGTACATATGGGTCAATTTGCATCTATCTTATCTAAGTCAAAATAGTAAAATATGAAGTGAAAACATTCAGGATAGGGATTTCAACATCTTTAAATTCTGTGAAGGGGTATAATTCCAGTAATATCGGTCTCATAAATGATTTGTAGAATAGATGAACACAGCACATTCGGTGCAGCAGTTGTAACTGTTTACTGAGCTGAGCACGAGTTTCACACGTAAAATGCAGGTAGCAAAAAAAAAAAAAAAAAAAAAAAAAAAAATCCGCCCGACCGACCCTATTTGAAAATCTCATGTTACGCCAATGCAACAATTTTTTTTTTTTTTGGCCTAATGGAGGGATGGCGTAGCTTCACCTCTTACTAGACATGACATCAACTTAGTTGGCCTCCAACAAGAGCCTCTCAATTTGACAAGGAGGCACCCGAATAAGCCAATTGATCACTCTTACTCATGCTGTACATGTGGAATATCTAATTGCAAAGAAAACAGTTGCCCCTTGGTCAGCAAGAATCAAATGCTCATGTGAACTACACAACACTGACATTTATATAAATATGCACATATTCGCGTCTTCCTCCACAAAAGTTTCCACTCTCTAGGTATTGGTTTTCCAATGGGCTTTACCTCTTCAGGATGGGGACGTTCTCCTGGCCAGCCTTGAACTCGGAGCGGTTGCAGAGACAGGCGATGCGGGCAAGGGACATCCAGGTGGGAGAGGACTTGTCAAACTGACCACCTGTGAATCAAGACGGCATGCAGAACTAATCAATACCACAACCATCAAGGACTCGGAGGGTTTCCACAACTGACAACGGGTCTGTGTACAATTTACTAATCTTTCCAGTGAATATTACTTATTGCAGGTTTATTATTTTGCATAGAGGCAAACATTACAGTTACAGAAAAAATTGCTCATATGCAGAATTTCACAAGGCCAAGGCCATAACGGTCGTATCATGCTGAAAGTACTAGAAATTACTAAATTTACTAATAGTTGGTGGCCATAGGTTTCCATACCTCATGAGACTTCTCTTCCGAGATTCTTATAAATAAAGAAACTGGCTAACATTGCACACTTCACCAACAGTTCTTGCAAACTTGAACAAGCATATTAAATGAGATAAAAGCATAAGCTTCTACAGACAAACGTTTATCTCTTGCTGATTACAGTGGAGGGGGATTAGGGTCCAGATGTGACGATATCAAGAACAAACACACATTTTGAAAATCACTGAGGTAAGGCCAAAAGCACCCTGTAAAATAGAAATAGAAGTACATCCAATCTATTGCATGCCCATGATAACTTTCACTCACCGCTCTGATCCTCGGTGGTGTCAGCCTCAACGATGGTATTGTCGAACCACATGTGGGCGACAGTCATCCTGTTCTGGGTCAGTGTTCCGGTCTTATCTGAGCAGATGGTGGAGGTACTGCCCAGGGTCTCTACAGCTTCCAGGTTCTTGACCAGACAGTTCTTGCTGGCCATACGCTTGGCGGTCAGTGTCAGACACACCTGGTGGATGGGAGCGAGAGTTGAGTTAGCAAAGTTACCAGATTACGACAATACAGCACTGATAGTGACATTTTTCTATGCTAACATAATCACACAGATTCTGTTTTTGCTTTTTACCATCTCCTGGGCTTCACATAACTTGCAGTAATCAAATTTATTATGGACTATGCCATGATCATGCAATGGAAGAGAGAGAATTTAGGTTTCCAGAGAGTGGACAATGGGCAGGTGGCACAGAACTACAACAAATATGACTACACGGCACGCTCTGATCATGCTGCCAACAGTGTAAAGCCGGAAATGGCAACTTACGGTCACAGTGGCGAGGAGACCCTCAGGCACGTTGGCCACGATGATACCGATGAGGAACACGCAGGCCTCCAGCCAGCCGTAACCCAGCGGGAAGGAGAGGATGAAGAAGGAGACTCCCAAGAACACGGCCACGGAGGTAATGATGTGGATGAAATGCTCGATCTCCTTGGCGATGGGGGTGTCGCCGACGTCCAGACCGGAGGCCAGATTGGCAATGCGGCCCATGACGGTGGAGTCTCCACAGTTGATGACGATTCCGCGAGCAGTTCCTAAGAAGAACCCAGCAGCAAAGGTGTAATTTTTTTCTTTTCTTTACAAAAACGAGATTACTTGAGTACATCTATTTTCCTGAGATTCTGGAAAAGTTTTAAACTTCCAAGTGCATCTCTTTGCATTTACCAACTTGAAATAAACATTTGTATTTTAGGCTGAGATATTCAGATCTTTGACACGCCATACAATCATACATAGATAATTGCAGTAACATAGCAATATCTTAGATTCTACACTCAACTCCGGGACAGTACAGAAACTCTGTCAGAACCATCAACCTACATCCTGTTGACTTCAAACATACAATTTACAAGCATGTTACCGATTGGACTAAAGGAGTTCAGTGGAAAAGCTGCAACTGTATTTTGTTTTGTTTTGCTTTGTTTTTGTATTTACATCAATGCATGTGCTTTCTCAGCCTGCATGAAATTCTGAGTATACTTCTCTGAATCTCCTTGCATGCATACCCAGAAGCCAAAGTTGGCACTTACAGATCCAGAGCAGTTCTGCGACTCAATTTGATTCAACAGTCATAGTTTCTGAGAAGGTTGGGAAAACAGGCATGACCCCAACTCTTGGAATATACTTCATTCTCAGAGCTAATTTGCCCATGGTTGTGACTTGCCTTCTACAGCACTGAACCCAACCCTAGGAATAGACCTCAATCTCAGAGCTAATTAGCCCATGGTTGTAAGACTTACTTTTGATGACAAGGAACCCAACTCTACGAATATACTTCATTCTCAGAGCTAATTTGCCCATGGTTGTGACTAACCTTCTACAGCATTGAACCCAACCCTAGGAATAGACCTCAATCTCAGAGCTAATTAGCCCATGGTTGTAAGACTTACTTTTGATGACAAGGAACCCAACTCTACGAATATACTTCATTCTCAGAGCTAATTTGCCCATGGTTGTGACTAACCTTCTACAGCATTGAACCCAACCCTAGGAATAGACCTCAATCTCAGAGCTAATTTGCGCATGGTTGTAAGACTTACCTTCAACGGCATTGGTAGAGAAGAAAGCAATGTTCCTGGTCTCAAGAGGATTGTCACTGGTGAAGTCAGAGCTACGGGACTGGGGCTCCGACTCTCCGGTGAGGGAAGAGTTGTCCACCTGTAACCCAGTAGAATGAAATCACTACATTAGACTTGCAGAGTCTTTGCATGGGTCTCATTCCTTTAATCTCCTCCCATCAATTCATGGACTGCACAAAGTTATCATTCATGTCGGGTTTGTCTCAACCATCATCAACAACAACAACAACAACAACAACAACAACAACAACAACAACAACAACAACAACAACAACAATAATAATAACAATAAAATGATAATAATAATAATAATAATACTAATAATAATAACAATAATAGCAACGACAATAATAATAATAATAAAATAATAATAATAATAATAACAATAGTAATAACAATAATAATAATAATTATATCTAATATGGCGCATAATACAAGTATAAGTCTCTATGCTTTTACATTCATAACATAATGCATGAACAGAAAAAGCAAAAAAAAAACAACTTAATCTACAGAATATTACAGAGTATAACAGTGCGAAAATAGGTAAGTTTTTAGTGAGTTCTTGAAGCTGTTGACAGTTGATGCATCTCGGAGTTGGGGAGGAAGAGAATTCTAGAGTGTTGGTGCTAAGGTGCTGAAAGCACGCTGCCCATAGTACTTAGTATTAACCCTGGGTGTTTAGAGAGGTTCAGATTCTGTCTCTTCAGAACACAAAAAATCCACATATTGACATAAACTGCATGACATCACATTCTTTTTTTCCTCTCTTTCTTCTCTTCTTCCTGCAGTATCTTCAACTTAAGTGTAATATAGCATTCTTGAGGAAATACTGTAAATGCCAAATATTTCACGCGGTTTTTATTTTTGTGAGTCAGGTACTATTCACGCCTTTATGCCAATATATTACCTCTGATCCTGACATGAATGTGACGTGCATGCACATATTTCTAAGTTCAAACTGTACTCCACAATCGCGAATTTAGCCACATGCAAAATATAACGGAAGTCCCAATTCCAAAAAATTTGACTCGCTAAGGAAATGCCTTAAACAGTACTACATTGTAGGTAGCACATACTATAACACCGAGACAAGGTATGTTGCTTTAATTGACTGGGATCAAAAAAGCATGTTTTCCAAACACTAGCCATAGCCTTTTCTTCCTGCCTCTCTCTCCTCCTGTACTTAATCCATTTATAAAACATTACATCAATATTTCATCATTTCATTCAATTCTTTCATTCTGCATCAAGGCATACTGACTTACTTTGAATGACTTGGAGTCAACCACCCTGATGTCGGCCGGGATACGATCACCACCCTTGACTTCCACGATGTCGCCAAGGACCACGCCCTCGGCATTGATGGAGTGCCATTCACCACCACGGAGGACCAGGGCTTCCTAGAAGACAGGAAAGAAAATGCAGCAGACTCGGTAAATTTCAAGTTGTGTTCGTATTTGGACCGCATCAAGCTAAACAATAAGAATAATCTTCCATAATATTACACTGACATTATAAAATTGGGTATTATAAAAAAAAAAAAATCACTGGTTGCCATAATATATTTCAATACCTCGGTATAGTTTGGTGACAAATCTCAATTTCATTAAAAAATGAGCACAGAAAATGAGATTCCATCGCGATGGAATCTCATATTCTTTGTTCATTTTTCATTATATATATCTTTCCCGTCAGTTTCTCTTTAATTGCAACAATCGTATTTCAATTTCAATGGGAACATACAAAGGACTTCATTCCACACACAGTTTTAAAACTGTAATACCAAACATTTTTGCACAATGCAGATATTTCAATTTTGCAAATTTTGCGAGAGCCCAGATTCACAAAATTATAATGTACACTAAAGTTCTTGTCTACACTATATGCATTGAATGCCAGTGACAATTCATGAAAATTTCACATCACGAAAAAGGTCGTTGGTTCAATTCGCGAAATTTCATGCCGTGATAATTTCTTGCTTTACAGCACTTATATATTTGCTCTGATGGATTCCTGACACCACATCAGGGCCCCATTTCATAAAACTTACTATCAATACAAAGTTATGATAGTTGCTTTAAGCTACTAAAATCCTTGCATCTGATTGGCTGAGAGCAAATCTGCCAAAGAAATGTAGCAGTTGTTACTGATAACAAGTTTTACGAAATGGGACCAAGGACTAGAGGCATGGCCCCTTTCACATCGAATCGCTGCAGTACTAACCTGTGGGACCATGTTCTTGAAGGATTCCATTATCTTGGAGCTCTTTGCTTCCTGGTAGTAGGAGAAGCAGCCGGTGATGATCACCACACCTGCCAGCACAATTCCAAGGTACAGCTGCAAAGAGACAATGCACATGTTGGCCTTTAATAACCTTGAAATGGCATAACTTTCCTCATATTCAAAGGCTACACTCAACAGAAAATTATGCATGGGACTGAGCATCCTTTCTGTTCATCAGAACACACATTCTCTATTTTATAAGCAAGATTTGAAGCAGCATTAGTTATTCCAAGGTTCTCAATAAATAACAAGGAGAAGTTGGGCAGAAAACCCTAAAATATAATGCATATGGTATCCTTTGAAATGGATGCATACAAAAGGAGATTTGTGCTAAGCAATGTTCAAAATTGGGGGGAATATGAGTAAGAATTTTCAATTGAAGAAGTACCAGGTATGCATTGCAAATGGTAATCCCCTTTCTCAACAAAAGAGAGCAGAACTGCGAGTGGAATTTTTTTTTCTTCTTTGTTTTCTTTTTTTTTTGTGCTGAGCACTATTCAAAATTGGGGGAAAAAAATCTGTGTAGGCAAGGTTCATACTGCAGGCAATAAAATAAGGCAGGGCTAAGTATTAGCGGTGGCCTGGTGGCCCTGGGCCACCAAATTTTGGAAAAGGCTATCATTTGGTGGCCCAATCAGACACTAAAGAGTCAAATTTAATGATGTTTTGGTCTACAATGGGCCACTATGTTTCTTTTTCGGGACACCAAAAGTTCGGATTTTAAGATTTTAGTGGCCCGAATGGGCCATCAGAGAAAAAAGTTAGCGTCGGGCCCTGAATAAGGTTTCAAATATGTTATAGAGAAACAAAAAGATGAGAAGTGATGCTCACATTGTCACTGCTGGGCTCATCCTTTGTGGCCGCCTCGATACCGTAGGCAAGAAAACAGAGGATGGATCCGATCCAGAGCAAGGTGGAGAAACCGCCAAAGAGCTGCTGGCAGAACTTCACCCACTCCGGTGTCTTCGGCGGAGGGGTGAGGGCGTTGGGGCCATCCCGGGCCAGCACGTCGGCAGCCTGGGCTGGGGTCAGACCCTGTGAGGGATAACGAAAGAGAGGAAAAGAGCTGAGAAGTGAACACGGAATATGTTTGGAGGCCAACATTACGGCAGTCCACAAATTGAAATTTGAGCATGTAGAGAGCTGTGAATGTCAGAAATTGTATGCATAGAGCACATATCAAGTGCATGTGGTGCACAAAATACTTTGCAAACCATAGGTCTCCGGTAAATGAAAGAGAGCAGAGAGAGAAAGGGGGGTGGGGAACACAACAGGGAGAGAAGAACAAAGAGGAGCCTTAGATACAATATGAGGAATATCTTCTCAATGTCATAATACCGCCTGGTAGAAAAGATACATGACAAATATCAAATAATTATGATCACGATCATTAAATCCATCTTCTGCAAGCAAGTGATTTTTACATTTCATTCAAACATACAAAGACAAAGAGTGAGACAGCAATGGGTACTCACACTGTTGAGGTTTGAGTTCAGGCGAGCCACCAGAGCTTCCATCGGAATCTTGTGGTCGTCCTGATAGGGAAAAAGATTAAAATTGCAAATCAATCAGAGAGAGAAAATGCATTTCCCCTAAAATAAAACTAAACATAACAAAAAACAAAAACATCTGAGCACAGACCTCTTGTCCCTACCCTTTTTGGACCTACTCGGTACACATGCTAGCCTGCACGCAAAAATATGAATTAAAACTATACACAAATTTTGAGATATATGTCAGAAAGGTGTTTCTGTCAACATCTTAACATGTTACATGAGCATAGTCATACGATATCTCAATACCTGGATCACATGTATGATATAATTGAGAATGATCATTAAAAAAAAAAAAATGACTTTAAAAATACGATACACAGAATGATCACTACTTTTAATCCAATATTGCATTTAGAATATCAGCTCTACAAAAAATTAGTGGCAACTTCGATGTAACTTTCCCCTATTTATGATTACGCAATGTGCATTCATAAGACAACTACTAAAAAGACAGGTCATCAAAATAAATGCAAGAGAAATATAACAAACAACAAATGAAACAGGAACGTACGAGTGAATGGGGAAATAATGAAAATTTCGCCTACTTCCCCTGCAACAAGGGGCTCTTAGGCAAAGGCATGCAATCTAGTTCATGAAGGGAAGCAACTGTGATAGAACTCTTTTTTTTTTTTTGATGCTGTGTTTTTCTGTATCATTCAATAAATAAGCATCATATATACCTTGAATCAAGCATTTGACTAAAGAAAAATGGAAAAATATCAACCGCAAGAAAACAAAATCAGGCATACAATGTAGCTGCAGTATCTGCTATTTCCTCTTCTCAACACAGTGACATATGCCACGAAATCAACCTAAAATGTTACATAAACACATGCACAAAAATTGTACTCAGGAAATAGTAGAAAAGACAAATTTATAACAAGATTAGTATTGGAACCGATCAATTCCAATATGGGGACAAAAATCCCTTTCCCAAATGGCTCGGATTACGGCTGGTAACAATAAATTCCAACAAAACTTGACCAGCAGACAACCGTAAATAATCCAATGTTTGAATTTTCACTATCTCTTACCATCTCTGCCTCTTTCTTTAACTCATCAAGGCTGGCTTTTTTCTTTGGACGCTTCATAGAAATACAATTTTTTTTTCTTTCAAGTATGAACATGACTGACAAGATTATAAATCATATGTTTTGTTGCTATTTCTTCAGCTACAATTTGTAGCTATCAATATCGTAACAAGTCATATACTGTAAGAATACAATCTTTAATGAATGCTGCTTTTTTGTGCACCTTCCAGTATTAAACATCTGATTGCCCAAGTTACGAGCATTTACACATGTTGTATGACACAACACCATGCAGAAATTTTCTCTCTTGTGTATTCAGTATGAACTTTTAAGATCTATATATATTTCACATAAAAGAGTTCTTGTTCCCAATACAATACACAGATACATGGCACAAAAATGCACAGTAAAAATGCAAATTTGCGAAATGATTTTCATGTATGATGATTTATTTGTGTGCCCGGGATAATGAGGCAAGTGCATAGAATTCTGGGCACATCGCCCCGGAGAATGACGCGAATGCTCGAGAGACCCATACACCCTGTATTACAGTGTGTGAATACCACGCACCTCGCACGCATTTGCGTCGTTTTCTCGGGCACACCTTCCTTGAATTGTGTGCGCTCGCGCTGTTCTCCCAGACACACAACAATTTACCATTTTTAGCAAAAATTCAAAGACTACTTTCTGAGGCTACCTGTACTTCTCTGGCATTTCTACTACACTTTGGCTAAATGTCCAGTGAAGCAATCCCACAAGTTCCTACGGTCACTAAATTATGTTGGTACTGATGGCCTTTATATGCAACTTACAAATTCCATTTCCTTCTTCAATTCATCCAGATCCTTCTTTTTCTGCTTCTTGCCCTTCTTGGGCTTTCCAGATGCATTGCGGCCATCGTCCGGAACCTCCGTCTGGACGGCCACGCGGTAACTTTCGCCGCGGCCCTGTAGAGACAAAACAGCACAAAGCAACACACAAATGGTGAGTTCACATTACAACAAATGCACCAAACATTGAACAAATTGAAGATTTGTGGATTAAAGAACAAGCAAAAGCATCCCCTCCCCATTCCAGATCCATCAATATGGATCTTTCTTCGAGGTTACAGCTCAGTTTATTTTATGGTAGTTAGTTTTTCTAAACGAATCTTTTGTGAATGATATCAAGATATAGCTGTACATACAACTATATTATCCACTGAAAAACCATACTTAGAAATAAGTTATGATCAACAAAAGCAAATTTTTAATCCAGTAAAACAATTTCTTTCCTCCACAGTGGATACATATTACAGAACAGCTTATGTTGAAATCAAAACTCCCCAAAAAATAATAAATAAATAAATTATAATGACAAGAATATTGTATGTGTTCCTTTACCCTTTTAATCATCCAAGCACTGGATTGAAACAGGTAGAAAAACACCAATACATAACAGACACTTTGATATCATACGAAACACACACAACAAACACACACGTTCTTCAACATGCACACACCATCAGAGATTGGTTTCCAGGTTACTTGCAAATGGGAGTGCAGTAAAATTCAATCATTCACAGGGTAGCCATTCTTTGTTAATGACTAATCTTTCCATGGACCGTTGCTCAAAGCAGAAATAATTTTTCTGTAATATTTTCCTGGAAACAAGCTGATTATTATGCTAAAATAAAGTTTTAACAACGAGAATTCACGCTTCAATGCACGACAAATCAACACACAGTCTTTACATTTGAACCTGTACTATGTTCTTGCCTCTCTGAATGTTGATCATGAGTTGTGTGCATGTAGTTCATTGTGCAAGGCACATGACCTCAGTCATGATTGGGGTGCTATTCTACAATGTATGTGAGCTTTCAGAGATTTTTCTTTTTTTTGGGGGGGGGGATTGGGATGTGAGCTGAATGCATCCTCACAGTCACAGACCTGTGAATGGTTTTCCAATTTGTACAAATCTTTTTTTTTTTTTTTTTTTTTGGTGAATCCCCCCAAGATGTAGATCGTCTGTTTTGTGGGTGCTTTTTCCCCCTTTCCTTTGTGAATCAACTACAACTAGCTTCATTCCCCTGCTTGTTTCTTGTTGGCACAGAATGCCACAACCCAATCAACTACTTTGAGCTCACCTACGAACAAGATACTGTAAAACCAGAAATGTTCACAGGTATTTCAATTTCACGAATTTCACAGCACAGCTGGGTCAAGATTCGCAAAATTAAAATGCACAGGAAAATAATTGTCTACACTATATGCAGTGAATGCCACTGGCAAATTGTGAAAATTTCATGTCGTGAAGAAGGCAGTTGGCTAAAATTTGCGAAAATTTCAAGGCGTGAAAATTTCTTGCTTTACAGTATTTTACAATCTTTGAAATGCTGAACTGAATGTGATTGAAGCCTTGTTTCTGATACATGTGGCCTTGATCAAGACAATAACAATCTCAAACATGTTTGCTTAATGATTCCCCATGCCTTCCACCTGCTCATCACATGGCAATATCTTTCATTGGTCTACACAACATAACCATTGCCAACCTTTTTTTTTTTAATGCAAACTCAGTGGTACTGTAGAAATCACAAACATTCGGTGCATGAAACTTTTGTGAATTGGAACCGACAGACTCTTTCGTGGCATGAAAATTTCCTGAACTGACACTGGCATTCAATGCCAGTTTCCACAAATCTTGGCTCCTTGCAAGCACGCCAAAATTTTTGGTTTCACAATTTTTTGAGGTCATCTGGAGAGGGTTGCAATAGTCCCTAACCTTTTTGCAAATTGAACCACCTAGCCTTATAGCTCTGGATACATAGAGCAGTGAAACAAACCTATCTCCTACAACTTTACATAGTGATAAGCCTTATCACCTTTTACTGGTACTGTACATGTGTGTCTTCAGTGCTCCCGCACAATAAGCAACCTATGGACTCTTCCCATTACCCAGTTCACCCACTAAGGTGTCCCCTAGTTTGCAGGCACAAACCCTTGTTGGTCGTAATAGGAGTCTGCATGTGCCAAGACTAATACACGTACCACTGCACTGCAGCCTCTCCCAAAAAGGCCTTGTTGGGAGAAGCTATAACACAGGGCCTATGGGGCAGTGCCGAAGTGGTGCATATAGTAGTCTTGGCGCAGACTCCTCTACGACCAACAAGGGTTTGTGCCTGCAAACTAGGTGTCCCCTGCTTTTTACTGAGCTTGACAATGCATGAACTTTGAACACCCCAAGATAAGTATGAATTACCCCCCTAAAAACCTCCTGACACTCCTGTGGTTCACCTATCAAAAGGAATTTGGTCTTTTCAGGTTTACTTGTTTGTCTAGTGCCTTGGCAGAACACACTGCATTGCTTGAATTGGTCTCTATTCTTCTTCTACAAACAAAAGGGCTGCTCTTCAATAGTAGGACAGGTATTAGGTCAGACCTAGTGGGCGGATCCCATGTGAGGGAATAAACCCATGTGCCATTTCACAAAGTACACTTATTGTGTGGCTTTGTACGTAGATAAGAATGGAACGTTGTATGCTTTAACCAATGTATACCGAAGAGGTACACTGTACATAGGTTCTGTCCTCCATACCTTGACTGCTAGACAGGCATCTATGGTTCCCCCACCTTTTGTTAAAAAAAACAATAAGACCCCAAAAAGTGGGCAATACCAACTTTCAAGGAAAGTTTCCTCTTGAAAGCAATTCTGAAATTAGCAGAGACTGGAGAAAGCACGAATCACAATATTCACATTGACATGCTCTACCAACGTGTACAAGCTGCGGTGGAAGAGTTATAGGCCCTACCTAGACTCAGTCCTTCATACTGAAGCGTTTATTTCCTGTGACTGAAACAGCAGAATGTCTTATGACCTAGCTATCTTTTCTGATGCAACTTCATTTAAACAAGATAATGAAGTAAAATCCTTGCTTATGATTGTGATATTCTTGCTCAAAAGGATGGGGAAAAATATGAAGTCATACATCGTGTGTATTAGGCCTACAGCTTGCTCACTATCACCCTACTGTACACTAGCTAACTCATACAAATATGTTTCAGGGCAGTGAAATATCTCATTCGCTCACTCAACTGCTATCAGTTCTAAGGTATTTTGCGAGTATCGGGACATTCACTCATCAATTTTTCTTACCTACAAAACCAACTGAAGAGAGCCCCGACAAGCATGGAAAATGGCCGTTGGGCCATGAAAATTATGTCTTCCTACCAATTCCACCATCAGTTTTCACAACTGAGGAAAGTTAAATTATGCGAAAACATCCTCTTGATTCGTTACAATTTCACTTCCGAATGATGTCCCATATATGCTACAATCTTATCTATGTCAGGTAGAAAACACTTACTTTCTCCTTGCCCATGTTGCAGCAATGTGCTATAAAGTCAACGCCAAGAAAAGCCGACGCCCAAAGACACTTTGCAACGACACACGACCCGACACCTCCTTCGACGCTGCACAAAGTGAATTTTCTTCCCCCCTTCCCAAAAACTCCTGACTAACTAGCGTGGAAAACGCCGGTTGGGTCTCGAAAATTGGAACTTCCTTTGAATCTCGCCACCTGATTGGCTAAAGCAAGGCGCAGTTGTCGTGAAAGGAAGCACAGGGCACTTGAGTCACAGAGTCAATGACAGGTCATACTAGCCTTATACTGAAGGAAGAGAAGGGGAAGGGGGCAGGTTATCAACGCAACCTATTTCAAGAATATTAGTCACAAGCAAAGAGTAAGACAAAAGAACAGTTCGAGCCACGTGATGGGTAACCTGAGATGAAGAATACTACTGGAAATGTACAAATTGTACATGCGCAAGTCCCACTTGCCCAGGGCAACAGGGGCATACTGGGCTATTGTAGTAGCACGAATGAACATTTGCTTGTTGAAAGCATACCATACGAGGCGAAGTAGACCAAAGTGGGCAAGAAGAAGTGTCTTCTGTAGTGCGTATCCCTTAAAGTTTATGGTAATAAAAATACAGT
The DNA here is from genome assembly GCF_040938485.1 of Diadema antillarum. NCBI lineage: Eukaryota > Metazoa > Echinodermata > Echinoidea > Diadematoida > Diadematidae > Diadema > Diadema antillarum. Next base: position 4,854,071 of record NW_027270896.1, read on the forward strand.
AAAAATCATGAATTTTCATGTGCATGAAATCTTTACAAAGTGGTTTATATGAAGAGCCAAGATTTAGACAAGTAAAATGCATGCAGTACAGATACTGTAAGTGCCTCCCCCCTCCCCCTCCCTACACAATGCACTGAATGCTAGGGGCAAAGTGTGAAAGTTTCATGCTTACAAAAAAAAAAAAAAAAGCAAAAAAAAAAAAAATGAAAAGCTTCTAAACTGAAGTCCATTGGAAATGGTCTTCATGCCAGAAAAGCATGTTCTGCTTGATTCTACTTCATGACAGATCTCTAGAGTCTTGCTCCATGACTGAATATAAAGCTCACCTACTCCTGGTGATTGCAAATTAAGTCAATTCTTGCCAGACAACTGAATGAGAACTTATTTTCTACTTGGAGGATTTCCCATTGTTTTTCATCCCCTGCTTCTTGCCTATTCAATGTAATCCTACAGGTACATGCAGTCTTCAATTAAACCCAGTGAACTACATGTACACGTACCATCCCTGGGTAATTACACTTTTCCTTTTCTTCAAACAAATCCAAGTGCACTGCAGCACATAGTATCAATGCTCATAGAAAATCAATGTTCATGGGTTTACAACACAAATGTGGTCAGGGGATCTTCTGGGTAATATGAATTAAGGGCATTATACTGGCTTGTGGTACATGCAATCTCTGGCTAACTATATAGAAAATCCCTTTTTCATGGGAACAATAGAAAGCCAATCAGGGTCCCAAAGCAGACAAAGTGGCTAGACTTGACTCTGGTGCAATGTTTCTGAAGAGCTCAATGGGATACACAGAGGAAAGTCTGAACCACTGGACACAGAGCTGAATGCTCTGGTAACTTAAAAGACAAAAGAGGCCCAGAAGAATGCATTTCAGCAGACAGTATCGTCTACATTGTATGTATCACCATCCAAGAAACAGGCAAGCCAAACTGGCAACCTCTTAATCCCCAATCTGTATCAAGCTTCTCTGGGTCAACCACATGATTTGTACCCTAGCAATCCATGATCATTTCATCAGAACAGTCAAAAAAGCAAACAAACAAACAAACAAACCCCAAACCCCAAAAAATGCCTGACATTGGTTATCCATAGCAAGTAGAGTTTAAAGTCTCATGTGTGCAAGGTTTTGAAACATAATAATATCGACTTCTCAGAATGTCTACCCTGACTATCGCACACAAATGCAACTCGATATGTGCAGAAGTGGAAGTTGTTTCTATTGTGCAGCTTCATATCTAATACAATCGTATCTCTCTTTACACTTAATCACTTAGATACTGCATTACACATAATTTATACTTCGAAGTCAAAGTCACAACATGAAAACTATAAAAAACTAGAAATATCACTTAAGGTGATTAATACCCCCGCCCCGTGACGACAGTCTTACCCAAGGAATGATCTTTCCTTGATCTTCTGCCATTTAAATGCCGTTACCATGGCAACGCAGCTTCCGACACGTCCGAAAAATATGTCTTGCACATCTTCCCACCAAGACTATTGTGTGTGCCACATTTCATAAGCTTTTGTCAAAAACTGAGGAAGTAGTTCAATCCACAAGATCTTTCCTTGATCTTCCACCATTAATATGCCGTTACCATGGCAACGCAGCTTCCGACACGTCCAAAAATTATGTCTTGCACATCTACCCACCAAGACCAATGTGTGTGCCACATTTCATGAGCTTCAGTCGAATACAGAGGAAGTAGTTCAATCCGCAAGATCTTTCCTTGATCTTCTGCCATTTATATGCCGTTACCATGGCAACGCAGCTACCGACACGTCCGAAAAATATGTCTTCCACATCTTCCCACCAAGATCAAGGTGTGTGCCACATTTCATAAGCTTTGGTAAAAAAACTGAGGAAGTAGTTAAATCCGCAAGATCTTTCCTTGATCTTCTGCCATTAATATGCTGTTACCATGGCAACGTACTTTCGGGTACTGTCAAAAAATGGGTCTTGCACATCTACACCCAAAGGCACACATCTGTACCAAGTTTCATGGAAATTGGGCAAAAACTGAGGAAGTAGTTTGCAACACAAAATTTTCCATCATTTTGGCTCATAATATGTGAGCTGTTACCATGGCAACATACTTTTTGTCACTGTCAAGAAATGTCATGCTGACCTATATCCTAAGACAAACATTCAATATGAATTCCATGAGAATTGGAAGAACACTGATGAAGCAGTTTTGCCATGAAGCATTTTGCCCTATATTTTACCAATAACATGCCGTTACCATGGCAACGCACTTTTTGCCACTGCGGAAATATGTGTCTTGCACATTAACATATTCAGACGAACATCTGTACCTAATTTCATAAAAATTGATCAAAAACTGTGGGAGGAGTTCGCGACGCAAGATTTGTACCCATTTTTGCCCATAATATGCCGTTACCATGGCAACGTACTTTTGGGTACTGTAAAAAAATACGTCTTGCACATCTACAACCCAAGGCACACATCTGTGCCAAGTTTTATGGGAATCGGTTGAAAACTGAGGAAGTAGTTCGCGACGCAAGATTTGCAACGGACCGACCGCCCGACCGACCGCCCGACCGCCCGACCGCCCGACCGACCGTCCGCTGATTCCTATATACCCCCTTCAAACTTCGTTTGGCGGGGGTATAAAAAAGTAATGAAGAACTTTTTTCCTATCACACGGAAGAAAATCTACCAGGGTGGAGTCATCTTTTGGTATACTGGTACAGTATTACACAAAGGAAGAATGATATATGAACACTATTGCTATGTACATCATGTACTTATGTATTGTACATGTACATATTCAAAGTGGAATAATGACACAGAAGAGGAAAAGGATATCACCTCTACATGTAAGTTATCTCAGTGTGGTAGGCACGTGAGATAGCAAAGGAAATCCCGGAGTGAGTGGCAGGAAATAAGACGCAGATCAATGAGCATCCGTATTCATTATAATACCACAGTTACCAAAGCCTCAATTACACAGCACAATCCTGAATGTGTTATGCCAGTCATTTTCACCAAATGCATGTATTTCCTTGGCAGTGCACTTAGAAAGAGCTTGTTTTTTATGAGGTGCCAGGTAAAAAAAGACAGTGGTAATATTAAAAGTCAGAGGTAACAGTGTCAGACAAAAATGTCAGAAATAAAAATGTTTCAGGTAAAAATGTATGGGTAAAAATGTCACAGTTAATGTCAGGAGATTTTTTTAAAAAAAGTTAGAAGTGAAAATGTCACAGGCAAGAATGTCAGAGGTATAAAATATGTCAGAGGTTATAATGTCAGGAAAAAAATGGACAAGTCTAAAGGTAAAAATGTCAGAGGGAAAATTTCAGGGGAAATATAAGCAAGTACCGGTACAACAATGTAGGTATTAAAAAAGATGTCAGAGGTAATTTTTTACCTCAGATACATTGTGTCTTTACCTGACATTTCAACTCTGACATTTTCATCTATGACACTTAAACCTGGGATATTTTCATGTGTGACATTTTTACTCATGACATTTTAACACTGAATATTTTTCTGATGCTGTAAATTTGTTTCTGGCGTGATATTGCACTGTTTTCACTTTTGAGGTTAATCTAAATTCTCTGTGAATGATTCTTGACACAACCATGTGCAGTGTTTTGGTTTGCAAAATGCTTTCAATCCCTCCTCATACCCACGTCATACAATATTAGGTCCTACAATATTCAATATTGTTTTGCACACGGCACATATCTTAACTTCTCAATGCCATACTCTCATGTGCAAGCCTGTACATGTATTTGTATCTTGCATACATAGATAGCTCAATCAACTGAATCATTTTTGTTCCCCTAATGATTTTTGTATCTTACTTTGTTACGGAAAGCCCTACACTCACTTCACAGATTACCACATGCAGGGTGGTATGTACAACGTAAGTAGTGCACTTTGTTACGGCTGTATACTGAACAATGTGAATTACCCATTATACATCATTCATTGTAGGCTGACGGCTAATATCATAGGATAGTAGAATCTGTAATCAATACTCCATTAGTTAATTGTGCACACCATTCTATTCCACCTTTTCCTTTTCTATCTAGCTCTTTTTTAACAGCTCTTTCAATTTCTCTTTCCCTCCACAGTGTACAAAATCTCTATTTAAATATCTTTCTCTTTCTTTTTTAATGTGTCCTTTTTTTTATAATAGATTTTTAGTACAAACTCTAGCCTTCAAGAGCAAAATGCACACATACAGCCTCATACGTAGAAATGCATGTGATCTTCGTGCGACCAGAGCACCGCAACACACCACTCTATAAGATGGAAGATGCCCACCTCCCTGTATAAACAGTGCACATTATCCAATGTAGCCCTGCACACACTGACGGCTACACACTAATGGGTATCCCACTCCACACAAAACTACTGGTGTCGAAGCTATTGCAAAGAGCAGGGGGTATTGCTAAATGTCAGCCTATGCTAATGGCAGTGAGGCAGGAAAGCTAGAACGCAGGCATTGGGTGCCATAGCGAGCGCCTCAATTTGGAGAGAGTGGTATTGATGCGCTATGCACCATGATGCACACACACACACACACACACACAAACGATAATATCAGCGCATACATTTGTACTGTCTGCTACAGTATGCACACTCTTATCGTATTGGCTTGCATATTGGCTGGCGACTAAATCTAGTACATGTACATTGTATGTGTATACTGAATAGTGAAGGGTACTTGAGTAGAATGATGAGAAAAAATGCAGCTGCTCTCTATAATTTGTAATATTATATCGCTCCCGACTACCAGATTTTTATTTTCATACAATTAGAAATAAAATGCACACTGCACATGCAGGACTTGACATAAACTTTTTTGTCTGGTCTCATGTATTCAGTTCAATTCAATTCCATTCAATTCAAATCTAAGCAGCCCATCTGGGCCACTAAAATTCTTAAGTCTTAAATATTGGTGGTCCGAAATAGACTGCACCTAATCAATATAGAATACTATAAATCAATAAGTGTAAAATATAAATTCAAAAGCAAGAAATAGCAAGTGTTACGTTTAATATTCATTGAAACTTTATCCTAAATCCCATCTTGCTGAAAATTCACTGAAACCTTGAAAGGTGCAAAGACAGACCTGTTTATTCTGAATTTTTTTTTAGCTTTGTTTTCACCACCACACAAATGCTGAGAGAATTTAAAGGACACGTTCACCTTCATAGACATGTGGGTTGAGTGAATACAGCAATATTAGTAGAACACATCAGTGAGAGTTTGAGCAAAATCGGACAATCCGTTAAAAAGTTATGAATTTTTGAAGTTTCTGCTCTGTCACGGCTGGATGAAAAGACTACTATAGCTTGTGATGTCACATGAGTACAACGATATAAAGAAAGAATAAAGAAAATTCAACATATTTCCATTTTTCTCGCATAACAAAAGAACACATGACTTCTCTCTTTCAGAAGGCAGGGGGAACCCGATTACCCTTAACCCGTTGAGGACGAGTCCCGAGTATACTCGGGCAGTTGTCTATGGGAAATACGTGTTGTAGCAAAATCAATCCGTCCTCAACGGGTTAACATACGTCAGTAGCAAGTCGAAGAAATGTGCACTTTATTCAAAAAGTAAAGTTTCGTGAAATTCTCTTTTTATTTTCCTTATGTAGTTGTACACATGTGACTTCATACACTGTAGTAGTCTTCTCTTCTAGCAGTGACTGCGCAGATACTTAAAATATTTGTAACTTTTGAACGGATTGTCCAATTTTCCTCAAACTTTCATTGATGTGTTCTACTTATATTGCTGCATTCTCTCAATCCTTACGTATTAGGTGGACTTGTCCTTTAATATTCAGTAGTGACTTCCTACAGCTTCTGTTCCTTCATACATAATATATGTACTTGTACAGCTGTATACCTACAGTAGATGTGTGGATATTGACGTCCACATACTCATGCACATACTTCATAATTTGTATTCTATTACTCCATACTTCAGCACGCAGGGTTAACACTGATGGAGCTTTACTTCGAGTATTAAGAACGAGCCAGCATTTGTCGCAAACTCCAGAACAATTCTCACGATGGATATCTAGAGCACACACGGCTCTCACGCTTTCCGACATGCCAAGTAAAATGCCGGCCGGCATATCCGCCGCCTCGTAATCCCTTATCTGTTTAGTCATACTTTTCAGAACCCTGGATTTCAGGAACGTAGCAACTAGACTTCTCCGAGTCACTTCTTTATGAACAGGATATCTAGAATTAGGAGTATAAAAAGCTTACAACCTCTTGCAAGGTTCAAGGATGTGAACTTGTGACTGCTAGACTAACATTATCCATCTTGTACCCCCTTTCTGAATCCCTACCCCCCCCCCCCATGAAATTGAAAACATGCTATTTAAAAAGCAAAAAAGTTGCTTGCATGAAAATGTTCACTTTCACATTATACTGAATAGCTGTGTTCTCAGTCCAGTGTGAACACTGCCAGACATCACCACTGGAAGAAGCTACACTGTATGCTTCTCACTTCACACTTTTGCGTGTGAACGCTCTTTAATACGCATGCAACATGATTCAGGTGCTTGTGGCCCACTACCACCATAAAGCAGTGTACTGTAAAGCAAGGAATGTTCATGTGCATTTTATTATTTTGCAAATTTTGTGAGTGCCAAATGTCGCGAAATCAAAATGCATGCAAAAGTCCTTGTCTACACGATATGCACTGAGTGTTGGAGGCAACTTGCGAAAATTTCATGCCGCAACAGGTCTGTCGGCTCCAATTCATGAAAATTTCATGCCATGAAAATATCATGTTTTACAGTACTTGCCCATTGGTGCTCAGTGTGGGTCAAGCGCTATATCACAAGACTTTTCCTAATGAATGACCTTGTAGTAGTTGAGAAGCAACTTCACCTACATGTTGGCCTACATGATAAAATACATCATGGATGTGTACATGTACTGGTACTGATTATTAACTGCAAGGCAGATGTGTAGCTATAGAGTGCAGTAAATTTTTCTTTTACAGATCCGCAGTTACTAATTTGTGAAGATATTTAACAGCAGACTGTGGGAAAGTGCAAGAGTGATGAGTGTTCTATTATCTCATTGGGAGGTTACATGTTTGGGTTAAACAATGCCCTGCATCAAAAACAGAGGCCTGGGTAGAGATAACATAGTGCTCTTTCCTGTCTACAGTACTTCAAATTCGGTCCTTGTTCTATCAGCATGGGGTCAAAGGACAATTGTAAAAAGTCAAGTGAAATTGCTCAAAGTCATAAATACTTGTTCTGTGACACAATTAAGCTATACGAATAGAACCTTGTTCAAGGAATCTACAATAAACACTCAACACTTTCATGGTTACCATCAGACTTGAAGCATGTCATTTTATTCATTCTTTTTTCATTTTACTTATTTATTCTTCTTTTTTCTTTTTTTTGCCAATCACATGGAACTGCTGGTCTCACTTTGTCAAGAGTACTGTGACCTACTGCAAGATGCAATATGGCAGAGACATACCAGTCGCCACAGCAACATTTCTAGACTACATGTATTTGGTCCATTTGTGTGTATTTGTGTGTGTGAGTGTGTGACAGTATGTGACATCTGACGGACAACCGTCGCTTTTGTAAAAACAGGAAATTAGTATTCGAGACCCGGGAGACTCTTTTCCTTTTCTTTTTTTTTTTCATGGAGACAAGTGAGAATCTTCAGCACTTAGCACAGGAAGTGAATCAACATCTTGCTAATTGATGTTATGTAGTGTGAGATTTGATCAGAGCTCATTGTACACTGGTCAAAAATCCTCATCTCGCAGCTTCACCCCCCCCCCCCACCCGTTTCCCAAGCACTGGGTGCTTACAGTATTTCACTTTTCCAGGAGAGAAGTTTTGTTGGTGTGCTGGAGCTGCAGATGTCAGTTTCTGTAGTTTTGACAGGTCCTTGAAGTTGAAGTACAACAAAACTTTTCATTGTAGTTTATGTGTTACGTTTAATTAGGGGAGAGGAAATTCTAATATCTTGGACATCTGCTGGTAATTCCTTTTTTTTTTTTTTTGCAACTTCATTTATGTTGACATCCATTGTTTTTAGACATGTATGTCTCATTCCACTGACTTTGCAAAGGAAATAAACAATGCAGGTTAGCCACAATCAAATTAAGATATTTCAAGACACCTGAAATATGTTGCAATCAATCATATTTGAAAGTTGGTTTTTTAGATTTTTATTTTTATTCTGGTTTATATTGGAAATAACAGCATGAACATATATACGCATGCACACATCTTTTCAGAATTAGATCAATGCTTTCAGAAAAATAATAAGATAAACGCCTATACTATTGAGTAGGATGTATCAAATGGCATGTTTGTAAAATTTGCTTTTCTTTTTTCCTCGGCCATGTCTTGCTTCAAAGCGTTTGCGCGCATGCGAGAGTGTGTGCTGCCACTTACAACTGTGTACATGTTTCCATTTCTTTTTCTACCTTTTTTCCTTTCATTTTCAGGTAGAATCTTTACCTAAATTTCCCTTTCTTTCCTATCAATAATTTCTTTTTAGTTTTCCTTACTTGTCTAACTTTCTCACGTTCCTAATTAACTGTATATATTTTCTGCTTGTTCCTTGTTTCCGGCATGGGTTGTTTCCCCTCCAACTACAAGTTTTCCTTTCTATCCTCTCCAATATATTTTTCTTATGTGCTGTTCTAATGAATATTTTTCATTTCCTTAATTCTCTTTCCTTCCTAATAACCTTTGCTTTCATCCAGTTTTGATTCATCTCTCATTTCATTTTGCTACCTACTGTAGTGCTTCTCTGTTTTCAATCTATATTTTTCTCTTTGCTTTCCTTTTCTTTCCACACACATATCCATCTCTCCCTTGCTTTCCTTTGGTATGCAAGACTTTTTTCTTTCTGTCCTTCCATTATCTTTTAGTTAACTCTCTATTTGTAAAACTTCTGTTTCATTTTTCCACTTTTTTCTTTTCCTCCTTTTCCTAGCCTTTTTTTTTTTCAAAGACAACTGTTGATATTCTTCCACTCTTGTCCTACAAGCACAGTTTTTTCACAATCTTCTTTCATGCACATACACACAGCACTACCACCGTACCACTCCGTACAAGCTGAAAACCATTGATGGCCAGCGCATGCGCACACAGACATCTTATCCGTTAATGGATTTGAAATTTGTGTGCATGTGATGTGTGCACATGCACTGACCGTAGTATTCAGTGTATGTAGCTCTCCCAAGTCCTCTCGACCGAGTCACATTCAGTCATCAATTCGAACAGAAAGGGACTACTGGCAGAACCAAACGCTGTCCAAAGCCTGTTTTCAATACTTCACCTTAATTGGTAAGTCTTCAAATTAAAGAAATGTTTGTATTTTTAGTTGATATTTACCCGTGATACTAAATCTGTCATGATCCTGAATGCTACCATGCGAAGCCCCATTTAGCTATGCATATGGGGCTGCTGGTTGCAGATGGCCATTTTTACAATCAGTGGTGTAAAATGCAGTATTGGCACTAATTGGTGTATAACTTTCTTATACACTGACAGATATGCATTATTTTTTCTCATAAACTTACCACCCACAGTGTCTACCTTGGGTACCTTAATGAACTTTCCTCTCTTTTTCTTTCAGATGTGGCAGGCACTTACATGCTTGAAATCCAACACTTTTGGTGTACTCACTCTGACATAGTATTTTTGTCAGAGCTAGCATATTATATTGTTTATACCTTTTCATTATTTTTGTTGCTGTTTTGATAGACAGGTATCCAACTTTAAGAACTATTATGTTTACCAGGTTCTGCTTTGTCTTCTTTAAATACTGAAATTGTCCAAACTTTATGTTTCGGAGGTGACATTTTCCGTTAACAATTAACCCCTCTTTTGAGTTAGCTCTTGTTCACAATTATAAAATTCAACTTTGCTAATTTCCATCAAAACAGAATAGTAATCAATCTGACTTAACTTTGATCCAAAGATTATTTAATTCAAATAACTTATCATTTTTTGGTGAGCGTTTATAAATTTATGTAACTTTTCCGTTAACATTTCTGTCACCTCCGAGACAACAGATTTATGTATTTTATTTTTTTATTCTTGATATCAGTTATACATTACATTTGCAAAAATGTAACATATCCCCTCACATTATCTCTGAAGGAAGGTAGTAGAAATATAGCCTGTTGTTTTCATTTCGGAGCAATTTACAATTTTCCGTTAACACTTGTCACCTCCGAAACACTTGTCACCTCCGAAACAACAGGCATATTATATTTGATAATTTCTCGAAGACCAAGCAATTTTGTTTGATTCTGTCCAATTGACAGGAATCTCTTTTGGATGACAATAGTAATATGGCAACAGGAAGTGAGAATTTTCTAGGGATTAATAAAAGATTCAATAAAAACTAAAAATAACTGTTTCGGAGGTGACAAAACACTGTTAACAAGATTTTTTGTTCATTTCTGTTGAAGAGAAACCATATCATGTACACCAATGGTTTCATTTATTTTAGTAACATAAGTCTCAAAGTGGAGAAATCAACTACCACACTCTCACTCTTTTTTTTATTACTAGACTGTACGTTTTAGGGCAAATTTACATTTTTTCACTTTTTTTAACAATGAGAATGCACAAAATACACCCATCTGTTGTATATATAATATTGTAATCAAGATCATTTCTCCTGCTTTAGTTAAGTAAACATATAGATGCTTTCATCTTAGAAGCTTGATTTCCAACAAGCAATTTAGTTGTGAAGATTTACCAATCACAGCTTTCCATGTAGGTTGCTTTTTCCTGTGTTTCGGAGGTGACATTGTCCGTTAACACCATATTGTTATGTGATAGTGAAAGGCAAGACTTCAGTTCCTTTTCACTATCTATTAATATTGTCTAATACATTTAATATCTACAAAATCATCACAACAGAAGTGACTTTTGTATACATAGCTCACCAGAATTCCCTTGATACCAAAGTAATACATGTGGCAGTTCATGCATGCCCTAGTCCACAATCTTTAAAAAAAAAAGAATGTAAAAAAAAATCATCAAATAATCAAACTCCACAAAAAGGCCACATGCCTATAGCTGGTGCACAACTTGTTCTTGAATTCATAGTTGTTGTTTTTCCATGTACAATGTGGTAATCATAAACAAAATTATGTGATTTTTTGTTAATATGACAATAATTATTACATTTTCCAAGTTGAACCAACTGTTTATGACATTGTATTTTTTAAGATTATTGAAGTTATGTGACAACTAAAGTGAACAGAGGAACAAGTCCCAAGGACTGGAAAGGGAAAGATTTAAAAAAACAAGATTTGTAGTTCTATTTCAGTACTTTTGATGAGGTGTTTACCTTGTTTTGTTATTATGTTTTATCTTAGAATTTGGCTTTAAGTACTGGAATTTCAAGGAAAAGAAAATGGTTTCTTAAAGGACAAACCCACTTTCACATGTGGATTGAGTGAATGCAAATGTTCAACAGTAAAACATATCATTGAAAGTTTGGGGGAAATTGGACAATCCATTCAAAAGTTATGGGTTTTTTAAGTATCTGCGCAATCACTGCAGGATGAGAAGACTACGACAGTGTATGATGTCACATGCATACAACGATATAAGGAAAATATTTATAAGTGAATTTCACAAAACTTTACTTTTTGAAAAAAGTGCACATTTCTTCAACTTGCTTCTGATGTATTTTAGGGCAATATTATTCACCCTGCCGTCCAAAAGAGAGAAGTCATGTGTTCTTTTTTTTTATGCAAGAAAAGTGAAAATACAGAATGTTGAATTTTCTTGATACTTTCTCTATATCCTTGTACACATGTGACATCACAAGCTATAGAAGTCTTCTCATTCAGCTTTGACTGAGCAGAAACTTTAAAAGTCCATAACTCTGGAACAGATTGCCTAACTGTCCTCAAACTCTCACTGATGTGTTTTACTAATATTGCTATATTTACTCAACCCTCATGTCTATTGAGGTGAACTTGTCCTTTTCCAGTTTCGGTCCCTTATAGGTTTATTTGAGACCAGTTTGTGTCCGGGACCTTCTGTTAAGTTGATGGGGAAAATTACTGAACAAAAACAAATTTTCCCCTCAAGTTCACAGAAAAGCATTATGCTGCTCTCTTCAGCTGGGAAACACAAACTGTTGTCTTAACCAAACTGTAAAAACCTGTTAAGAATTAGTATGAATTACAATCTCGAACAAAATATGAGCTGGTATCCATTATCATGAAAGAGAATAACCAAACAAACTAACAAGTAAGAACTGAAAGAAAGAGCTTATATTTGAAAATTAAAGCCATGAGGAAAGACATTAATGTTCACTGAATAGTTAACACCTGAGAAGTTGGGTTGTCTCTGTGTTGTGTCACCTCAAAAACAATAAAATGTTTTATCTTATCATATACTTTTTACTCTCAAAAGTGACTGTTAAATATGCATGATTTGCAGGTGATTTTCAATCAATTCAAAATGATATGTAAAATATATTTTAGTAATGTCAACAGTTTAAATGAATCTGGTGTACTGGTATAGAAAATTTATCCCAGATGAACCAAACACCTTTCACCAGTATTATAACATTTGTATGGTGGCTATCAAGGATGATGAAGAATTCATGAACATCCTTGAATTAATCTATTTATAAAACTATGTGCAAACAAAAACGTACACAAGTCAAATAAGAATTTTTGCTTTTGGTATTCATACCGTATGTCCTCGCCAAAAAATTATAGTGGTACCCTCCGCAACAATAACTTTAAAGATAGTGAATCAATCTAAAATACAATGTAAGGGATTGAAACTATAACTCATTGCCCACGCCTTACAGAAAACCCATTCAATTTGCTTCAGAGGTCAAAGAGAGTTGAGGATTTTTGTAGAGCATGTGAGGAATCCCTTCCCTCCAAGTTCTGCATGTGTTTACACATTAATACTTTCCAAGAGCATCCAAGTGCTGAACTTGGAAGAATCAGACTCCTGACATCCTTTATAACAATCCACATTTCTTTGAGATCACTTAACCAAATTGACTGGGGCTTTCTGCAAAATAGAGCTAAGATGTTATAATTTAAGACCCCATAGTAGAATTTAGTTGATTTAATCATATTGGGTGCTATCAATGCAAAAGTCTAATTGTAAATTCTTTTGGGGGGGACATACTATCAATACATGAACACAATGTTAACATTGAATGTCACCTCCGAAACAAAGTTATTCTTCCCTGGTGTTGTGGAATAAAATATTCTGAGAGTAAAGAAACATCACTGAAATGATCTTACACCCTCATTTCAATTTAAAGTAGAAAATGGAATGCCATGTTTCTTCAGGTTACAATATCTAGCTTATGTCCATCATATTCTTACTGTAAATTAATATTTTAACACAATGTTAACATTGAATGTCACCTCCGAAACAAAGTGATTCTTCCCTGGTGTTGTGGAATAAAATGTTCAGAGAGCAAAGAAACATTACTAAAATGATCTCACACCCTCATCTCAAGTTAAGGTAGAAAATGGAATGCCATGTTTCTTCAGATTACAATATTTAGCTTACATCCTTCGTCCAAATGGAAGGCAAACTACCGGTACCCATGCTAATTAATGAAGTGTAAAAAAACACTTGTTCTGTGTGGTTTATCTGCTTGAAACAGGAGTTAATTTCTTGTTCTCGAGTTATAATTATTAAAAACATTGATAAAAAGAAGAAGTTTTTGTGTTATTGTCACTTATTCTCAAAATAAGTGAGTATTAATATTAATGTCACCTCCGAAACATTCTAATATGTTAACTGTCACCTCCGAAACATCCATGTGTGAAAAATCCAAGTTTTAAAGTAATGATTGGAATTTCATTTAACCTACATAGGAAGGTAGCCCTTCTTAAAGACTTATTATAGTAAGAGTTTGACCTGGCCTGCCCTCCAATAAATAGTTAAAATCTTAAAAATTACATGTCAATTGGTATTTTTTAGCAAAAATTTATAAATCTCATGTATTTTTTTTTAATTCACTTTATATTCAACCCCCAAATAGTTTTGATTCACAAACTATATATTGTTGTTAACCATATAAACTTTGCATGGTGAAGTTTGACTACAGAGTTTTGTCAATATGGTGCAATTCATGAAAGCAAAATTTTGCTTAAATTTACTTCAGGTGCCAGGGTTTTCCTTAAATTACACCAATAACCCTTCAGCTTTAAGGTCTGAAATGTTATTTTTTCAAAAATTTGAATACTTTCAAATAGGAATCAAACAGAATAATGAAAAAATATTTTGTTTGAAATTTTGACCCTCCGAGTACAAAAGTTACACCACTGATCGTAAAAAAGGCCAGATGCGTATAGGGCTGCACGCTGCTGGTCGCAGTTATCATGCAATAATGGTTTCGTACAAGACGTGTACTACCTCGCCGCCGTACAGCGTCGCATACCAGTAAACGGCTCTGGATTGCATGATTACTAAGACATGAGAGCACTTTGGGGTAAGTCTCACAGTGTTATTTATATGAAATTAACCTGAAACACAAACTAAGACAAGGAAATAATGCACTTGTCAATGTAATGACTCACCCCACTACCCCCGGACATGGGTGCGTCATTTCCTCATTTGATCCGTCAAATTTGTGACCCAGGTGTTCGTCATTTTACCAGCTTTGTCCGTCAAATTTTTGACTGAGGGGTGCGTCAAAATCCCATCATTGTCGGTCAAAATTTTGACCAAGGGGTGCGTCATGGTACGTCACTTGGCTATGGAAAATAACACGCATTATTTTGAACCGAGGGGTGCGTCATGGTACGTTACTTGGCTATGGAAAACTGCACGCATTTTTGCACGCTACCGGTCCCGGATACACGTGTCGCGAGTGAAATTACAGTGAGCGCTTTCCCGCGGCAAGTGAAAATCAAAGTCAGGAAGCGTTTTGGAATAAGAGGAAAAAATGCTTGCCAGAATCTGGCAAGCAAAGAATTTAAAAGCCACCCTTTCTCCTTACATTTTCCCTCCAACAAACCCATGAAATCATGCATACTCAATCTCAAACCAGGGACTGTTCAGTGATGTAACAACTTAGTTCAATCTTTCCTGTCGAAACGGCAGCAGAAGATCTGCCTGCCGCGCCGCATGCCATTTTCTGCTCGCGGGATAGCCCGACCAGCTAGCTGGCCAGACGCGCGCGCGACGCTGTTAGCTGTGCGAATCTCTACGTACCGCGACTATGCTGTAGTTACGCAGTACTCGAGCGGGAATATGAATGCCGTGGCGTGGTGTGTACCTACCTGACCTGCAGCAGTATGCATCCACCGCACTGGCAATGGCCGCGCACACACAGCGCATTCTGCACACATGTGATTGTCATGTATGGATTGCATGCACAGAATACATACTACTGTACGGAATATCGTAGCAGCAGCGTGATGTACGGTGAATGACAATACGGTGCTTACATGGTAAGGGAAACTTGCCGAAACTTTTACAAATTATGTGTACGAACCAAAAGAAAATGAAATTGCTTGAATAAAACGTATGCAAAAATCGTTTCAGTATTTACGGGGGTGCGTCAAATGTACCGAGGATGTCCGTCAAAAAAGTGACCGAGGTGTGCGTCACTTTCAACGTGTTGTCCGTCAAAAAAGTGACTGTGGTGTTCGTCACTTGCAGCGTTATGTCCGTCAAAAAAGTGACTGTGGTGTCCGTCAAAAACCCCGTGTGGTCAGTCAAAAAATGACCATGACGCACCCATGTCCGGGGGTAGTGGGGTGCGTCATTACATTGACAAGTGCATAAAGGGAAACTTTTGAGGTACCAAAACTTTTATTGTCTTTAGCGTCAATTACCGTATGGTCGCCACTTGTGTGTAATTTTTATGCACGTCCGGGCTGGCGAACTAATATCAGCACTGAATTAGTTCGCCGTCCATAGCCTGCCACATATTATTAGCATGTGTGTTTTACATACCCTTCAATGAAGGAGGCATTGTCGGTCACCGCGTTTGAAAATCTCCCTTAATCTGCCACCTGGAATCCGTTCTAAATCAAAAACATCCTCGCATCAAAAATGGTTTTATCACCTGTTACATGTGGTCAAATATATTTTGATTACAATTACTTGTGTTTTTACGGAGGATAAAGGTGAATTACGAATGTATTTTGAGAGTGATGAAAATCCGTCGCCCAACCTGATCTCTGATCGCGGCGCGCGTTAGATGCAATGTGAATGTCTGGCAACCTTACCGCAGTGGCGACCATACCGTAATTGACGTTAATAGTAAAGTTACAGTATTTTTGCTGCGACACTTTCCTAGCGTTTTTCGTGTGAAACGTGTTCATTCAAGCAGAGCGAGGTCACGTCCAAATGAAAACAGCGAGTAAATTGCACCCGTCCACTGCGACTGTGGGCTGTGATTTGATTTGTGAATTCAGCCCCACCACGTATGATGTAATGAGTACAGTACCATTGTACTTGTAGTAAACGTGCATGCACTATGCAGTTCTTGTAACGCTAGTACTTAACTACTAGAGTAACTGCGTCAGTAAGCGGCTGTGCAGCCGTTCGCGGCAGGTACAACATACACGGTAATATACCGCTAAACACTGCATTGCACTGTTACATGCACACTACTTAACACACTAGCAATCAACAAAAACCAACCGATAAAGTGGGCACGATCTCTGACGAAAGTGAAATTTTCTCACCTAAATGACAACATATCGCATCCAAAATGAAATTTTCGGTACTTCTTAACATAACAGTTAAGAAACAATGGTCCAAGAAACTTGATTTTTTGTCGTTTTCTCGAAGTTCATGGATTTTGAAAACATATCCTCACGTAAAATAGGCCGCCATTTTTTTCGGAAAGTGGATGTTACCATCGAAAAAAATGAGAAAAACACGAGAAAGACATCAACAACACCGCCAGAATTGCGATCTTGTTTGCGGCCAATGCATGTGCGCCCGCTATTTTCACGTGCTTTCGCAATGGGAATTGGCGCTTACGCAATGTTCGCGAGAGATGTGAAGGCGTTCAGCTAAAGATCGCGGAGCACGCGCGTATTGCATAGGGATTGTACATCGTGCCGCAAGCAGAAATACTACGTCGCATATCGCCCTTATCGGCGAAAATTGTGCCGGGTTTTGCCCTGGTAAATCATGAAAACTGCGTTGGTCAATGGTAAATTTCTTTTACGAAAACAATTGCGTTAATGAATAATCTTGTCTATGTTATATGAAATGGTTGAAAATAATTTGCCTGATTTGTTTACAAGTTGGAAAAACCCTTAACAATGCTTAAACTGCCGCAAACGGGATATTTTACTCTAGAGGACTAGCCCCGGAGACCGCGCCGCCAGGCGCGGTCCTGGCGGCTTCCCCGCAGTTTCGCTTATGTGAGCTCCCCTATTGCCACATGCGGCGACTTCACAAATAAACAATAACTAAATTTCGATAATGAACACAGTAACGATTAAAATTGAAGTATAGATTACTTCATTGGCTTGGTTCTTCTCACCAATTCATCTGGAAACTGCAAAATTTTCCACATTTTTTAGGAGTAAGCGACCTGCCCCTTGCTGCCATTTTGAACGTGTATCCATTTGCACGCATCTACGCATGCGTAAATAATGACGTCATCGGTAGGGAAGCTCAAGGATATGAATAATGCATAATTACAAGGTGAAATGAATATGCATCAAACAGTTCATTTTCAATGTTTGCAATACTGTAGTACCAGGTACAGTACTGTATCATTTTGTATACAATTACACGGCTGGCTTAGTTACAACTACTAACAGTCTAGTTTATATAGAATTGTGATTTGAATCACAGCATCATGGATGCCATATTCAGTGAGATAGAGGAAGAGGTGGGGTTTCAGTTTTTCCTTGTTTTTTTTTTTCCCCATCGGCTGCATCGTCGATGTACATAATACTAGTAACATTGTAAATGAATATTCATGAACTCAGTGTGCATGATCAAGACATTATTATCATTATTATTATTATTTTGTAAGCGATTCAAGCAGCATTACTGGAACACATTTCTTCGGCGTACTAAGGGTACGGAAAAAAAATGCCAGCAGCATGTTGTTGTTGTTATTATTTTTTTTTTTTGGCGTGTATCATTCATTTATGAATATTTACGTCTGTAGCAAGTGATACGTAGCCTTTTGTCAAGGCCCTCTCGCTGTATGGTGTGGAGAGCCAGCCGAGTGGGGTAGCGCTGTGCGCTCGGATGGACTAGCTTCGCTCGTCCGTTCGCTCTTCCGTTACAGCGAGAGGGCCTTGACAAAAGGCTAGCAATACAGTTCAAGTATTCTGTGCGCTTGTGCAAGTGATTGTGAATTCTGTGAACATCGGTGAGCTGCTTATAAGACATCATTTTGTGCATCACAAGCAATGAAATGCATCAAACAGTCGCCGATGATAGTCATTTAGGTTTCATCGACCCATGTAAGTATTCCTAGTAGTTTCTGTTGAAAAATTAAGGAAATATAGCGCCGCAAAGGCACCCGTTTGTTCAACATGAAGATCTTGAATGGGAGCACGGCGCAGCCGCCACACTGCGTGTGGCGGCTGTCGCAGTTATAGAGGACTAGACTATACTACGCGTAAACACAGCAAAGGACCTTTTTTTTTAGGGCCTATGGCTATGATATGATCAAAGATGCAACCTGTAGGTACCTATCAACTGTAGGAATAGGTTCTAGAAAGTGCATCACACATGCAGAGGTAGGAATGGTACATATCGCATTTACCTTACACCATCACATTGGAGACCCATTACAAAAGACTCTTTCGTACCTCCATGCTTGCGCTTCCACACACACACACGCGCGTTTTCTTCAGCTAGCAGCGTGTAACGTGACGTACACACACACACACACACACTTTACTCCATCGAATCTCCTCAATCTGCAAAACCTCAGAGTCATACCGGCTTATTGAAATATCAGAACATAAGCGCCTTCATATCATATGAAATGGTAAATATCACAACCGCACTACCTTGCTTCACACACATATCATACTCTAAGTGTGAACAGTAAACGGAAAATAGTGATATCAAAGGAAATAAAATTTACCTCGCCGCTCTTTTCTACACGTGCAGCCATTTCACAAGTTGAATGCGGAGAAAATGCGCGTATTCGTTTCGTATCATGAAATGTACTACGTACGTACGTGTACGTGTGTGTACGTACGTGTGTACGTGTGCGCGTGCCAGCACACCGTACCGCGAGGATATGCGAGCGCGGCTGTGTACTAGGAATACTATAAAAAAAAGTGTTACGGTAATCGGAAGTGATGTTTCATGACTGCGTGGAAAAGTACAAGTACAACATGTACACAGGGAGTATGCGGCGGTCGTGAGCTGCAGCTGGTTGAGCTAACTTAGGAGTAATATTACCGTACAGGTACTTTTCCGTGCTCCAGTTGGTGCTCAGTATGGTCAAACCGTGTTTGCACAAAATTATAGAATATTTAAAAGCAACCATGTTTTTGAAAATTATTTCATCACCCTAAATAAATCAGATGCTTTTAGTTTATGTAAGTTTCGGTGTAGATCGCATAAATTACCTGTAAACCTGTAAACATATCCATATAAGCATATCACATTGTGATATTATGCAGTGCACACTCTGCTTGTCGTCTCACATGGGGATGAGTTTCATTATATTTTTGTTTGCCCTTGCATGTATTTCCAAAGGGAGTGACATTTGTATCTGCCCCAAAAGTTAACCAAAATTAGGTTTCCAAGTGCTTTGCACATGATAGAGCTTTTTGATATCAAAAGTACCTCTCAGTTGAAAAAAAAAAAAAAAAACTTAGCAAGATTTACTCGTCTTATATGTCCCAGTTTTCTCGAAACACTGAAAAAGATAATCGCCCAAGCTCACAGGGCCTACAAATACCATACATTGAGAGTTGGTCCTACATGGACACGTATAGCGGTAGGTTAGTGAAGCAACCTTCTTTGTTATATTTGTCATTAATATTCTGCTATAAACATGTAGATTGCCTGTGTATCTTTTCAGTTTAACTCATGTTTGTATTCTCATTTATACACTACATGTATATTATATCTTG
Source organism: Diadema antillarum (assembly GCF_040938485.1). NCBI lineage: Eukaryota > Metazoa > Echinodermata > Echinoidea > Diadematoida > Diadematidae > Diadema > Diadema antillarum. Next base: position 4,874,173 of record NW_027270896.1, read on the forward strand.
TGTGTAATCTAATAAGTATTCATTCACTGGTTTGCATATATACGCTTGCAACCGTGAGGGCTTGAGTTATTAATGTATAGGCCCTAAATGACTAACAGAATGACTTACAGAATGGCTATAAAATGGAAAAATTCCTCAAAATAGGCATATTCCCTATTGGATATGGGCTTAGGCTTACAGAAAAAGCGAGAGTTCCGACCGTATTCGAGGATGCTGCATCCGACTCTCATGCAACTTCTTAATACTGCTTCCTACATTGGCCCAATTACTGAGATGAAATTTCCATAGCGAATAGTCCTATCTTTATAGGCACATGTACCTTATAAAATAGGCCTTAGCTATCGAGATGGTGATTAATTGAAAAGCTGACGTCAGCGATGATTTTAACATCGGAGGGTGCTTAATCCCAATCTGATAGCCTAGTATTGCATCCTTTTGGATTTTGAGATTTGATGACCACCAAAATGGGCGCAAAAACATGGAATTGCTCTAAGGACCTATAGGCCTATATCATTTCCTAATTAAAAAAAAGAAAGGACAGAAAAATGTAGTTTACCTGAATTTTATGTCGAGGGTGCTAAATCCGAACATGGGAAGCAACATAATTCTGTTTCTTAGAATAAGATGAAGAGATACTCGGATTGTCCGGAGCCAACATTGATTCCCTTTTTATTTCCTCCTTTTCTGGTGAAAAAAAAAAAGAAATTATTGCTTTATCTCATTTTGAGGATATATAGGCCCATGCTGAATCCGACTCAGGGATGAGGCAACTCCGTGAGGTTCGGAGTGTTTTTTTTTTTTTTTTTTTTAAATGGCTGCACCTGTCTCTGCATGGCGTAGATCACTGGCCAGTTCGCCCTTTTAATTGTGACCGTGCACCTCTAAACGAACATAAAGTCGCACACACTGATTTTGCGTGAGGACTGAAAATAAGTGAAATGGGTCAACCTATAGCCGAACTTGACTTTTTCATATTCTCTGAAAGAGCGGGTCTTCTTTTACATTATGCTAAAATTTGGTATCATAAAACGGGCAGGAAAGTGTCTTTTTTAGCAGTTTATCTCGAACATTTTTGGTAGAATAGTGTGATTAGGTGTGTCTTTAGAATCCCTTTTTCATTTTCTGAAAACCTTGTCCACACTCTTCACTTTCAACTCTAATAACTTTTGAAAGGATGAAAGTTGGGATTAATTATGGACAGAATGTGTTAATGAGACATGCCTAATTTCAATTTAATTTGATAATCCTTTCATTGTTGTTACTCTGTTAGTTTACTTCCTGTTTTTTGTCCCATTCATCGCACAGCCAGCACGGTTTGGTAAAGATTAAGCGCTTGAATAGACACTGTACTTCATAGCCTCTTTTCTCAGTTCACATGCACTTTTACTGAGTTTGTGCTTTCTTTCCAATATTTAGATAGGTTAGGAGAGTCCATTTGAATTGAGTTATACATCGTTTTAAAGCTTAAAGTCTGTTCTTTCAGAATATGGTCTTAACTAAAAATTCATGTCTGGCGACTATTTGTTTGTTTTGAGGTGCAGGGTCACAATTAAAGGAAAACAATGAGCCTCGTGTTTCATAGGCAGTAGGGCCTAATATCCTGGATTCTCTCTAGTATCATATGTATAATAATTTGTAAATACAATACTTAAAAGTGAAGAGTTTGTTCGCAAAAACCTATAAGTCCATTTTTGAAGATTTTGAAGCACGGTTTATGTCATTAAGTACAAAATAATACCTTTTAAATGATATATTGGTCACTACATATCAAGGTACAGTTTTGAAGTAATGGTCAAAAGAAGCAAAAATTTTCTTATTATTCTCTTTATTTTTCTTGACCTTTAATCGCAAATATCTCAATTTGGCAAATATGGACTTATCGGTTTTTGCGAACAAACTCTTCAAGTATAGGAGATTGTAACAGCAGAGCAGCCGCTGCAGCCGGCGGCTGCAGCTGCAGAATATAGTTACAACCACACTGCTTGTAATTTTCATGTAATATGCCGATAGATGGCGCCCTTCACATAAAGAATACTGTAATTATCCCAATATTGCCTCTTCTCCAAGTTGACCTGCACCCCGTCCAGTCCCTCAAGGAAATGTTTCTACTCAATTTTCTTCTCCCAACTTCAGACTTTTTTTTTTCATGTAGAGTACTTTTCTTCCTTCCGTATGATTTTTCTTTTCTTCTGTTGTTTGATAATAATCTTCCCAGATATTGTTGGTTTCTACCTTCACGTGCAGGGTGCAATGCACGTTATTAGTCATGCAGAAGGGAAGTGAAAAAAGGGGCATTTTCTGTCCTCGAGGGTTATAATATACTATTTTGAAGTATATTCGAATGTGTTTCTGTACTTTGGCACGGATAGTACACTTACGCAATTTCATGTACCCGGTATACTGGGGTGAGAAGTTCATTCACCAGTTAGGCTGCGTTCACATAGAAGTACTCGGTATTCGGTATTCGGTATTCGGTATTCGCTATTCGCTATTCGGGCACCGAATACACCAGCACCCGCACCGTCAACTCACCATCCCATGCAGTGAGGATTTCTCCCTCCTACATCCCAGCAAATCTTATTAACAATTTCTAAACTGCATCAGAATGTCAGTCTACATGCTTATTTTTGCTAAAAGGGCAAATCCAGACCAAAAGTGTCATTATTTCATAAACGAGAGACGGTATACGCTGCAAGAAAATCGAACAAGCTCGATTCCCACTTTCCTATACTTTTCGCAGCTATTCGTACTTTCGAATAGACTAAGTGCCCTCCTTGTGAACCGGTGTGAGGAAATCCTATCGTTCGATTCAAGCTATTCGCGTGCCCTCGAAAAACGAGGGCGAATACCTGAAAAGTATACTTCTATGTGAACGCAGCCTTATGAGTACGATGTTGTGTTCTGCGGTACAGATTATGATAATAGTCGATTACAAACTTAACTATGCGTTTCCTTCTCTGTAAGCACATTCAACGTTATCTGTAAGTTAGCATACATTAGTACAACACGCAGTAACTGTTCCCTAGCGCTTTTAGGCTTTGTCACGACGGAGAATTCGTGGGTTATTATGATAACTCACCTCCTCTCTAAAAAAAAATCGAGTGAAAATTTTCACTCTAAAAAGAGTGAATACAAAAAAGAGTGAATTTCGAGTGAAATTGGAGTGAATTTTGAATGAAAATGCTCATTTTCACTCATTTTGGAGTGACGTCAGGGATCACTCCAAAATCTTCGAGTGATCCCTGACGTCACTCCAAAATGAGTGAAAATGAGCATTTTCACTCAAAATTCACTCCAATTTCACTCGAAATTCACTCTTTTTTGTATTCACTCTTTTTAGAGTGAAAATTTTCACTCGATTTTTTTTTAGAGAGAGATCCATAAAAGAGAAGTGACTCGAAATGAATTTCATTTGGTAGTAGACCACAACCATTAAAAGCGATATTCAAATTTCAACCGTAAAACTTAAAGATAATTCCATTTTGATATTATGTTACTTTGTGTGAAAACAGTAAAATTCAACGAAAAAAAAAAGAATTAAAGTCAGTGAAAATTTGGGGGAAAATATAGGTATAGTACTAAAAAGTTAATCAAGAACTATTAACCCATTCAATATTGAATTCTGAAATCCCATAGACTTGTTTGTTTGTTTGTTTGTTTTATTTCCGTCATAAACATACATACAGATATAAAAGACAGCATTATAAGGTACAAGGAATATGATACATCATGCATAAAATGAAGCTTACTTAGCGAATAAATAGCACAGTGTGACACATCATCGATATACGAAAAAGAATCGAATGTATAGTGATTAGAGAAAGATAACGGCTGGATAGCCCATAATCAGCTGCACTTTTCTGGTGACCAGTTATAAAGATGTGAAAAGAAAGAAAAAAGAATAGAATATTTCATAATTATATAAGTACACAAATTATATTATAGTCTCATGAAATATTGGTTTATATTGCAATATTCTACAAAATCTCAAGGCAAGTATAATCATATGCACTTTCTTGAGATGTGTAAATACATTTCTTGTGTATCAGAAAAAATATAGGCCTACAGATAGATTTACACAGATGAGATTAAACTAATTCAGAAAGGAACTGTTTAAAATCCTTCGTGAGACTTAAAGGGAACGCAAACCCAAAGAGCAATGTGGATTGAGTGAAAGCAGCAACAATAGTAGAACACATCAGTGAAAGTTTGAGGAAAATCGGACGATCGATGCAAAAGTTATGAATTTTTAAAGTTTTGGTGTAGGAACCGCTGGATGAGGAGACTACTAGAGGTTATGACGTATGAGTGGCCAACGATTCAAAGAAAATATAAAGGAAATTCAACAAAAAAAAAATCACTTTTCTAGCATTATGAAAGAGCACTAAATTGTCTTGACTAACCGCTTTCAGAAAGCAGGGGGAATAATTGCTACCCTTAACATAGTATGTCAGTATCAATTTGATGGAATTTGTAATTCTCATGAAAAATGAATTTTTGCGAAATTTTCTTTCATTTTCTTTATATTGTTGTCCACTCATACGTCATAATCTCTAGTAGTCTCCTCATCCAGCGGTTCCAACACCAAAACTTAAAAAATTCATAACTTTTGCATCGATTGTCCGATTTTCTTCAAACTTTTACTGATGTGTTCTACAAAATAGTAATGTTGCTGCTTTCACTCTATCCACATTGTACTTTGGATTTACGTTCCCCTTAATGGGTGCTGTTCGTTATTCCGAAGGTTCGCTTTTCCAAAGGTTCGTTATTCCGAAGGGTCGTTAATCCGAAACACACAAATTCCCTATAAGGGTTCGTTAATCCGAACATTAGTGGCGTTATTCCGAAGGTTCGTTATTCCGAAGATTTGTTAATCCGAAAATGAAATTCGGAACAATGAACCTTCGGAATAACGAATCTTCGGACTAAAGAGCCTTCGGAATAACGAACCTTCGGAATAACGAATCTTCGGACTAAAGAGCCTTCGGAATAACGAACCTTCGGAATAACGAGCTGTAACCCCCTTTAATACGCTGGCCACCAGGTTCCTGTATACGGAACAGGTTATCCCTAGCAATGAATCATTGGCAACTATAATGTGTCACATAAAAATCCAATGCTAATTCGATCTGCAGCTCTCTATTCCGTTTGTACACAAAGAGTCACAAATTTCCTTCTTTTATTTCTCTCTAGAAAACAAAAATTCTTTAGATCCTTATTGATACACAAGAGTCGATCGTCTTTTGCATGTCCTCCTCAGCGGGTAAGTTATGTCTGTGCCCAAAAAGTGAGAAAAATGTAAATTTGTGTATAAAACAATATTCAGTGAGAGCTGTTCAACACCTACGTCACGCATATAGAGTTGCCTATTGAGTTGAATTGAAAATTTAAGTTTATCCGTTCATAACCCTTATTGGACCAGGTGGTGGAGTGTGTATGTCCATTATTTTGCTTCTCTGATTTTTCTGTTTTCATAACTAAGGGTGGATATTCCCTTTCAGCAGAAACCAGTTCCTGATGGAGCTCTCCCTAAAATTTTTCGACATTGGAACTGTACAACGTCAATATGATGTAGGCCCTATAACAAGTAAGCCAACCCGGAGTCTTAGCTTTTTTCCCCTTTGGCACATTCTTGGTACGGATGACTTTCTTCTTTCCTCAGTCGGTATGGGGCACTTTATTCGTTTTTCAGAGCGACACAATGCGTTAACTTTATTGGGATTCATCGATCCTGTTCAAACAAAGAATGAACTTGAGTACATCAAATCTTGATCGACCAGAATGATCACCCGCGGGAAAGCCTCCATTTCAGTATTTTGCATTGGATGTATTAACAACCTCTTTATATTGCCGAATACACTGTACCGGCATACCACGTTTATTTTCAAGTGGGATGTGCTGGAAAGCAACATTAAAAGGATTTTATGAATATGATCATTACATTGATCACAGCTAGTTTAGATGCTTATCCCAGTTAAAAAAAACCACACACAAAAAAAAACAACAACGACACTACAACAACGAACAAGCAATATGTGCCTATATTCAAGAATAACCTTTTTTTTTTTTTTCTGCTCAAGCGCTAAGAGGAACTCCGAACTGGTTTATTGGTATCTAAGTTGTTGAAATGCCTTACTGAGTGTGATTTTAGAGGTCGAAGACTTTCAGGTAACGGGTATTCAAATATCAAACGAAACATTGTTTTTGTGCGCTCTTGAGATTGATAGACATAAAACTCGAAATAGTGATTGATGTCTACCATCCGAAGGACAAATTCGCTGAGATCTTCTTTGCCCCAGGGGTGGTATTCTGAGGTCGTAATTAAGTCTGTAATTAACTTCGTGATTAAGTCGTGAAGTTAATAGGCCCTTAATCATGAGCAAAATCGGTATTCTGAGGACGTAATTAAGGTATGATTAAGTCCCCTGTAATTATCTTAGGTCCCTCCCATCTAATTGTTATTCCATCCAATCAGACACGTTGTTAGAAGCCAAAATGATGATTACACGCGCAAATATGCCCTCAATGCGCGCTCCTCCACGCCCCCTGTAATTACAACCCAAGAGCTCCGTGCGCACGCTCCGGTATTTGATTACAACCCCTCACCTACGCACGCGAAGATCTCAACTTCTTTGCTCACATAAAATGACAAAATTCCTCGAAGATCGGCTTTATTTCTTTTTTTCTCTGAATTCTATGGATACCATGATAACAAGATTCAACCGCTCCTCGGTTACCGAAGACGGTAAGCATCGTTGTGGCAGAGAAAACGCGATGTAATGCTTGATATCGGAGTAGTTAATGACACTCTTTGGTATCATTAAGATTTTCATTAAGTTTCATACTTAATTACACCCTCAGAATACCGATTCGCAATTAACTCTGTGATTAAGTCCTCTCAGAGGTGCGCGCGCATTGATACGCGCAAACGCGTAGGTCCTTCCCGCCAAAACGCTTGTTGCTATGGTAGTTAATATAACCCCTACTTAATCATGCTCTCAGAATACCAATTCGGTAATTAAGTGCTAATCAGACACTTAATAAGCTCTCAGAATACTTCCCCTGGCCTCCCTTTCCTCCTGTGTATTGACCGATTCGGGTTCGTTGAGGGCAGCAGACATTTTACGGCACAGGGCGCAGCCATGGTGTGTATCAGCCGACCCCCCCTGCTCTCCCCCACCCCCGGGCAACATGTTTATCACGCACTCTTGTAACAAAGGTTCGCGCACTAGCAAGCATTCGCGCACTCAGTACGAGACGCCCATTGGCTAAAGCAGTTTTTCATTCTGCGCGCGTGCTAATGTAGGGAGAGGGGTGGGGGAGTGTGGAGGGGGGGGGGGGGGTCGGATGATACACCCAGTATGGCTGCGCGCATGCCAAAAATACACATAGCGCGTCACAGAAGAGGCCGCATACGTGTTCACTTTATACACTGTAGTAGGAGCTACTTCAGGATCCTGCCAGAACATTCTAACAGTAGAAAGAGGTGTGCCTCTTTTCACTCGGAGAATTATTTTTGAAAGGGGTCCTTATTTCACTATAAGAAATTCTTATTCCACGATAATTTCGCTTTTGTTTCAGATTCCCCCATTTTGGACGGGAGATGAGACAGGGACTATAGGGATGGGGTGGGGTGTCTTTTTTGAAATTACATGTACACGTAGATCAGTGCCGTATTCATTGAGGTTGGAATAAGAGGAGGGGCCCTGGATATGGATACGGAAGAAAGAAGAAGAAGAAGAAGAAGAAGAAGACAAAACAACAAACAAACAAGAGTGGGGGGTGGGGGGGGGGGGGGGGACCTACAACATTTCATGCGCACCAAAGAGTGCGCTCTTACTAATTGCTTTCATGCATGCTTTTCTCGTACCACTTCCTTGATTCTTGATTTCTGCTGCCCATCTCATAGAGGTTTGTGTGTATGAGTTCCCCACACTTGACTGTAAGGGCGTGATTGTGCATGAGAATAACACACTCGGAAAGTCGTCGACGATGTCGGGAGAAGAAACGGGCGATCCACTCTGTTGCTGTGAATATATAAACAACAATGGCGAAAGAAGTCACATTCTTGCAGTTTGTTGTGACTGTGACGACTTGGATGAATCCTGTGAAAGGTAAGGGCGCAATGTAAATAAAGCTTCCCCTTTTGGAGTACCGACCGGTAGTGATCTCTTCGCTCTTTTTCTGTCGCCTTGGTCCCATACGTTGTAATGTACGTTAGTGTACGCTGGATATTAATCAGAAGTGATCGGGCTGGATAAGCTAATGTAGTAATGAATGGCAATGCATAATGGAAGAGTTCAGAATAACAAACGTTAAAGGCTAAAGCTTAAGGAATCATCATGATCATGTTGATGTAGTTAACCGAGACCAGCAGATAAAAACTGATAGGATTGGCGTCTCGTACGGCAATGGCCAATGGGCAATGCTGCACACTTGCACTGGTCCGATGGTCCCTGCCCTGTAAAAATTAACTAAATAACTTAGGCCTACTGTCGGACTAGCCCCGGAGACCGCGCCGCAAGGCGCGGTCCTGGCGGCTGCCTCGCAGCTGAGCGGGAGCAAAAATCACGAATAACTCCATTGCCACATTCACGGCGACTTCACAAATAAAGCACGGCTAAATTTCTATCATCCCTGATCATAAACACAGTGAAATTAAAAGATAAAATATACATTACCTTTTCGACTTGGTTTTTCTCACCCATTTATATAGAAACTGCAAAATTTTCTACCTTTTTTAGGAGTAATAAGTGGCCTGCCCTAGTGCAACTGCAGTGGAGAGACTTGCTGCTATATCCATTAGTACGCATTACGCATGCTGTCAATGCACTGCACTGCATGCATGCTGTGCGCCTGTGCGAGTGATTGTGAGTTTCAGTGAGCATCGGTCGCCGACAGTCGCCGAAATTAATCATTTAGGTTTAATTGACCCATGTAAGTATTCCTAGTAGTTTTTGTTGAAAAATTAAGGAAATATAGCGCCGAAATGGCACCGTTTTGTACAACTCCTTGATTTGAATGCGAAAACGGCACAGCCCCAACGCTGCACATTGGGGCTGTCGCAGTTACTGTCGGACCAGTAACTTTTTCAGGAATGGACCAGTAGAAGATGGAAAAACTGTGGAGTTGCACTTACTGATACTGGTCTGACAGACAGGTTGGACCAGTACTACAAGTACATAGAAAAAATGGGTTAACAAGTGTGCAGCCCTGCATATGGGGTAGCTAGTAGTAGTAGGCCCTATACTATATAGCGGCTAAATTTCAACTTGAAATACTGAAAATTGTGTCAATTTGAATACATTACCTCACTGGTGTATCCTGATTATTGCTAACAGGATGCTTTCTACCCAAATGATTTTCTTTCAAGGGGGAGGGGAGCAAATGAGGATTCAGTTCAATCAATTCACTTCAATTCAATTAGTTTCGAATAGAAAAAAAATCAGGGAATACATAGATTTAAGGAGTTACTATTGGTTATTTAGGATGCAAGCTTTTGAACACTGGCTGCAGGATCACTTAGCATTTTGGCAATTTTTTTTCGCTAAATAAGAAACGAATTATCTCTGTAAAAATTCTGGGAAAGGGAAGTGTATGTTGATACGTTGTATGCACCAGCTAATCTACTCATTGCATGGTGGTACCCTTCCCCATGTATGAAATTCAACTTTCCATAGAGTGCTCTTTGCAGGGTCCAATCTTCCCCTCATGTATGCAAGTAGTCTTGTGCTGGCATGAAACCACCACGAAGTCCGCTGAAATTGCCCGATAAAAAAAGTATTTTTTATTTTTTGTGCATAGTTCATGCCAAAAAGATGGAGCCATGACTCCTTATGTTACATGACACATAATACAATGTAGTAATGACAGATTGATTTATGCCACACATTTCTTCCCTTCTTACCAGCAGCTAGGGAAATATTATCTGTAAGCAGTTGAAGAGTTCCATATTTTCTTTTGCGATAATCATTTCCTTAGTTTTGCAAAAATTCCCCCCCCCCCTCACACAGGTTCTTTCAAGGGCAGCATATTGGCAGCGCACGGCTCAACAGAGTCACTGAAACAGTCCTTGATCGCATACGTATTCCGACCTTCCTGGGGAAAGGAGCGCGCAGAGTTGATGAGCTCATGGATCTCACTGTCATTCCTCCTGCAGTGACTATTCCACTGTGGTTGATGCTGGCATCATTGCACATAGTCGTCACCCTTGTGTCTTTCGTCTGGCTGCTGTCAGCGGCAGTACTCTACTACTCTTATGTTCTCAGGCACAAGAAACGGACACAGTTTTTCATGAGCCTCACTCTCGTGTCAATCTTCTCCATGTATTACGTCTTCTCGACACGCGCCGTGCCTCTTGGCCATGTATCCCCACTGGAGCACGCCGCCTTGACAATCAACCTGTTTCTCTTTTTCGGTGCATTTGCCATGGCGAAGCAAGGACCTGGGTTTGTCAGTTTGCCCGATGCCAGGATTCCTGCCAGGACAGGTAATCGAACAAAACTGGATGAAGATGTGGTAAATAATGGGAGGGTATTGACCGAGCCGGGCTTGGAACTGCACAGGCGGACCAACGGAATTACTGAGCATCTCTCCGGAGATGAGACCTCGTCGAAAACAGACGAAAGTCTTGCCACCTCTGAAGAGGACGAGAACAGCGAAGAATTCCAAGAAAGACGTGCAAGGATTTCGCAGAACTGGTGTGACCTGTGTGGCCTGGTGAAACCGGCGAGGGCTGGCCACTGTCGTATATGCGGGATCTGCGTTCATAGGTTGGACCACCACTGTGTCTGGTAAAACTGCAAACTTAACTATGTCTCAATTTCATAATGCTGATCTACACACTATACAACCTGATCATTTAGTTGGATATCTTTATTAGATCGCAGTGTAAGTCTATTGCAGGTACACTGTACAGAGAGAAGTGTAACATTTGAAGTCCTTTCTTCTTAGGTTTTTTTTTTTTTCTTGGGGGGGGGGGTGGGAATGCATTTCTATTTATAACTGACAATGGTTAAGAATCTGCACTGTCCAGCAAAATTTTGTCACTTTTCAGCTTGCAACATCTCCTCTTCTATGTCTTCTGTCTATTTTCCATATTTTCCCTTCTATGTGCATATACTGTAGTTTATTATTTTTTTTTTTTGTGATATGTGGAGTGTAATCATATTTTACCATGTTCTGGCAGTTATCAATGTCATTGTTGATTGTGCCTGCTATGAAGTCGTGGTCTTGGGTGATTCAATTTCAGTGATTATCATATTCTCCCCCCTCCCCCTTCACCCACCACTGTGATCCATGCTTTACATGCTCGGTTTTTAGTAGATCATTCTTTTATATTACTTTGTACATTCTTTGTTGCAAAGTATGCATTGTTTTTCTTGTTATATGATTACTCTTATGTACACTTTGTATTTAATATAGAAAATATGACTTGTACAGTATTAAAAAAAAATACTCTGCATGTACTTGTTGATTCTGTTGTAAGTTGGCAATCCTCAGACTAGCCTTTGTCAGGTTGAGTATGAATCAGCATGAAAAAATAGATACAGCTGTACCTTGAGAACATAGACGTGTACTGTATTTTTGCTGTCTAAACCCATTTCGGGACCAACTAGTGTACTTCAAAGAGTTTTTGCATGACAGGTCATACCCATTTTGATCAGTAGAGCAGTAAATCTTCTCAATGTGAATGTTATTTCACAGGTTAGACTGCTGTATTGGGAGAGACAACCACCGGTCTTTCATCGTTGCTCTTGTGCTCTTTCTTCTGGGAGGCACTTGGGGAGCTGCAAGGGCAGCCTTCATCCTGTATTCTTTGGTGTCTGGTTCGACTCTCTCTACAGCACTAAGCATTATATACACAAAGAAAGGGTAAATTGCTATTTTAAAGTGACCTTCATTTTGGTTGAGTCTTAGGTACTTTTATTTGCTTATAATTTATTTATTTAGCTATTTGGTTGAGTCTTGTTTAGCTTTATAGGGACTTACGCTTCAGTACCAAAATCTATAAACTTGTAGTGAAGAGACAATGTAGTGAAGAAAATGCATGATTTACATGAGAACCACAGTACAGTCATCCTTGCCTGTTGAATCTATCTGGACTTAAGAAATAGTTAAACTTAGAGAAACGTTGACTTATGAGGAATTAAAAATCAATAGAATATAAAGAGAAGAGGACTTGAAAAGTCCTCCAACATAGGCGATTATTCGACTTATGCAAGGTCAAATTAAGCAAGGGTGAAAGCAGTATAAGAACTAGAGAGGAAGGAAGCAAAACAATGACAACAACAGCAAAAATAGAGAAGAATATTTGCAGAAGGCAGGAGAGGCAAAACAAATGACAAGTTTTAACTTGTGGTTCTATTGTTCCTTTAGGATAGTATGTATTTTTGAGTTGATGGAACGAAAGTACCCATCACTGCTTAAAGGGTGTGTACAGTTCTGGTCGAGGTGAAGATTTAGCTTTTAACATTTTGCGAGATATTCAGAAACTACTCTATGAGATGTCAAAGAGCATGCAGTTCTAAGGGGGTATCAAAAGTTTATTCGATGAAAATTGGTTTTGAAATGGCTGAGATATCCAAAAACAAGGTGAAACAAAGATATCCTAATAAAGTTGGGGCATGTTGCCTTTTATTATTAGCACTTTTTTGGATATCTCAGCCATTTGAAAACCAATTTTCATCAAATAAACGTTGAATACTTCTTAAAATTACATGCTCTTTCATATATCATAAGAGGCTTTTCATTATCTCACTTAGGAATGTTCAAAACATGAATATCTACCTCAACCAGTACTGTACAGTCCCTTTAATCTTGATTGGACTTGTATGTGTAGTTCCTATGATGAAGGCTTTTTAAAGGAGACCTCCGGATGATTTTCAGACTTTTACATCTGAACTACTAAAAATTAGTTACGCTGGGAACATAGTTTCAGATTTTATAGTAACTGGGATGAGGAATTAGAATATTTTCAAAATTTATATCAAGTTGCCATGAACAAGGATTATGACATAACAGCTTCACCATAAAATGCATGAGTTGGGGCTCGAGGAAGCAGAGCAAAAGAAGAAGGCATGCATAGATTCCACACAGATGAACTTGTTAAGCAAGCGGTATTGTGATGGAATTACACTGCTACATTTCTGAAATATGTGAGCCTCCTATATCATCATCCTTGTTCAGTGTAATTTGCGTAAGATTTTTTAGAGTATTGGTTTCCCTGTCCAAGGACCACAATAAATTCCACAAATCTATACATGGAGCTGTCAATTTATGTACCAGGGTACTACATGATGTGAAATTTTGAAAATCGTCTGGAATGATTTGTAAGCAAAATAAGATTAAATAATTTGTTTCGCTGGAAATATTATTTTGTTTTGTTAGTCATTTCTTGTTGTATACGTATACCTTGTTGTGAAATCACCCGATGAGAGTTTATTTTGTACCTCCGAGAAATGAAATGAAATGAAATAAAATGAATGCCCCTTTAACCCTGCTAGAGCTCTGTCCTCACTTCTTTCTTCTTGGTTTCCACTAATGCTCAGGTACTCCATCATCTTTGTCGCTGTCCTCTATGCCACCTGTGCCTGTCTACCGGTCCTCGCTCTCCTTCTCCAGCAGTGCCATCTCATCACCCACAACTGGACCTACAGGGAGCGGAAGATTGCCCCCCGCCGGCCCGGCGGCCGGGAGCAACTGGCTGAGCTTGACCGAGGCTTTGTTGCCAACTGGATGACCTTCCTCGTAGGGTACAGAGGGAGCAAGACATCAACCGGTGGACACGCCTCAATAACGGAGGTCTAATGGAGTGTACCTGGCATATCAGTGGCTGTAAAATTTTAGGATGTCAACAAACTTTTGAATTTTTTCATTTTTTTAAAGTCCATTATGGTGGAAATGTGTGTGCGCAGTAGTTTGTAGTTTTGAGGTTTTGTGGTTTTGTGGAGGTACTTATGAACTCTTGATTGGTTCTTCAACTCAGTGTGTGTCAGAAGCCAAATTAATTGAGCTCCAAGATTGTTACGGTTTGCTAAAGCCTATTTAATCGGTTCTGTTTTGATTGACAGATTACTCTAAGGGCTGGGACGCTGCCATTCTGTGAACCCATTTATGATTTCGGATAGTCCAAGGAAGCAATATCTATTGAGACAAAAGCACCATCAGGAATGTCCTCTCAGAGACCTGCTCATTTTTATTTTATTCTGTATGCAGACTGCAGTTGTTTGTGTAGAGGTCTGCCAAAGACTTTGGGTGGAGAGCCTGCTTGAAGTTATATTTCTGGGGCTGCTTAATTATGAGAGCCATCACATGCAAGAAAAAGAACACATACGAAAGTGATTTTCTATGTGTATGAATATATTAGTCAATACAGTTTACTCCCGATATAATGAACACAGTAATAACAAAATTCTGGTTAAAATGAAATAAAAATCAAGACCACAGCATTATCCGCTCTGTATATTTTTTATTGTAGTGTTCAGTTTTAACAGAATTTTGATAAAATGGAAGAAAACTGCCGGTCCCAAGGACTTCGTTATAGTGGGAGTCCAGTGTATAGTGAAATATGAATTGAAACCATTCAGGATAGGAATTTTAACATTTGTATATTCTGTGTTGGGGGATAATTCTGGTAAGCTCAGCCTTGTTAGTTGTTAGTATCCCGAAGTGTACTGATAGAATGGATAGGTACTTCACATTGACAGTGAACAGTGTACACAATGTAGTACTGCAGTTGCTCCTGTTCACCAAAATACTGTAGGGGTGTAAGTGGGCTCTAGCTGGGGCCAGCAGGATGGTTCGGTGTAATAATGTCAGAGGTAAAAATGTTAGAGGTAAAGATGTCAGAGGTAAAAATGTCAGAAGTGAAATGTCAGAGGTAAAAATGTTAGATGTAAAAATGTCAGAGGTAAAAATGTAAGAGGTACAAATGTTAGAGGTAAAAATGTCAAAGGTAAAAATGTCAGAGGTAAAAATGTCAGAAGCAAAAATTCAGAGATAAAAAAGTCAGAAGTAAAAATGTCAGAGGTAAAAATATCAGAAGTAAAAATGTTAGAGGTAAAAATGTCAATGTAACGATGTTAAAATCTCTGACATTTTTAACTCTGACATTTTTACTTCTGACTATTTTTGCCTCTGACATTTTTGCCTGGCACCAGCCGGACAGGGTGTGAGGAGCAATAGGGTAAGCCTCCTGCCTGAAGCTGCACAGTCACAAAGCTGAAATATGTTTGACTATTTATCATCTTTACGTGATTGACCCTCATTCTGAAACTTCAGCACAATAGGGTTTTATCATAGAGAAAATGACTACAGTGATAATTAAATTCTCTTGCTGTTAGGAGAAAAAAGTTGAAGACTTGCATACTCAACTGAAATAGATAGTGAGAAGGCCAACTATTTTTATGACAATTTTACACTAAGTTTGTCTTTCCATTATAAATTGGCAATATTGTAAGATAAAAATAATCTAATTGACATGTTGATAACATAAGGCAAGTAATGCTTTCATCCTGAGTCGATATAAGTGCACTTTGTCTACCTGCAGGCCAGCATTTTTTTCAATAGAACATGAAGTTGTGTGAGAATATGTGAAATGGAGGTTGTATCTGCCACACACTTTTGTTCATAAAATAAAAAGTGATAATGTTATTAAGCGAAAAAATAACACCATATTATAGCTGAATAAATTCTCTACAAAATTTGTACAAACCCTTCTTTTTTTTTAAATATTAGAACATGTTTTGTGAAGAAATGTGATAGTTATAAAGAAATACGTCAGTGTCGATAGCTGTGGGGCATAAGAGGGTGTCCAGCTTGAACTACACTGTATGAGGGCCCCCTCACCCAGGTCATTACAGTGACATATATAAAGAGAGTGTGGACGACTACTAAATTGGATGCCATGTTGTAACTCAGCATATTATGCGTTAGGGGGTTAGCGTGTACCCTCATACGTAATAATGAAAGCAAGCCAAATAAGGGATAGTGAACAATGGGCACTGTGTGTGAGTGCACTTTGGTAACGACATGGTTCCACAAAGTTCACAGGACCAGTTTTTACTAATCACAGGCTTCAAAACTCATAAGCTGTAAACCGAGTTGACCAGACTGTCTTTATATGGGCACTGGGTCATTACAAAAATTAAAGTTTATACTTCATGTACACTGTGTAAGCATTACAATGATATAATAAGATGGTGTATTCATGTCAATAAGGAAGATCAGAAATGATCATCAACAAATACTAGTCTGCTCACTGCAAAGTGCCCTGACATTTGGGCCTTGCCTATGTAACAGGCTTACAGTTCCTGAGGACTGACTGATTAGCCGTGACTAAGCCATGCCTTACAAATCCTATCTTTAGAAGGACTGGACTTTCGAGTTTAACAGTCTGTTCTTCGAGCAAATTTGTTGGTCTTGAAGTTCTTTCATGTATAAATCAAGGGAAAAAAGTGTCAAATTGTAGCATGATTTCATCTACATATATATATTGTATACAAAAAGTATGCTAATATCGCCATACAGTACTTGGTCAAAGTGATGTGAAAATTGGGAGTTCTTGCCAAACAGAAGCACTTTTTTTCCCACCCTGCCTTGAAGTGGCAAGTTGGCTAAAGTAGTGCAGTTTCTTCACATTCACAAGATTTTGAATTTATGTCTTTCATATATTATTGAACTGCCATTTTAAGAAATCTATTGTTAGAAAGCTTTGAGTACATTAAAGAAATGAACAATCCAGACATACTGGATGTTGACAGAAAGAAATACATGAACATGCATGTACATTTTCATTTTGTGTTCAAACATACTAAGTCATATAGATATACTAGTGATTGTAATACAGCTAAGCTTTCTGGGATGATAATCATTTGCTCGTCTGTCTGTGGAGTTTACCAGTCTCCCCATGATTCTTACACAAAAAGATAATATAAATGCATTGCAAGTATGGTCTCTTATCTGAAACAACTGATAGATAATATCATGCAAACTCGGACCAAAATATTATGACTAGCAGGTACGCTGTAGAAGTTGAATGGCTGGACATCATCAAATTTGGAAAAAAAAATACATATCAAAATCCGCTGACGTGTTGTCATTTTACGGTTACAATGCATCTAAACCTGCAATATGGGACATAGGTTAATCATAATACATCTGTATAACACAAAAAATTATGTCCGCAATAAAATTTTGGAAAGCCACCGAAAGTGGCTGAAATTGATAAACAGGTGTTAAAGAGTGGCAATATTGGACATAGGTTAATCATAATAACACAAAAATGATGTCGGCAATAAAGTTTTTGGAAAGTCACCAAAAGGGGCTGAAACTGAAACGGGTGTACAACGTATAAGAGTGGTAGGTGTATAAGAGTGGTAGATGAATATGGTGATTTGGGAAGGGGTGCGATATGCCCCCCCCCCCCCCCCCCATCCTCCTCATAAGGTTAAAGAAAATAATGTTTGGCGCTGGACAGAATGACGAGGCCTATAACAGTACTGTACGTAGCATGACGAATGTAACAGATTTTCTTTTCTTCTTTTATTGATGTGGACATGGCACGTTCAGGCCGTAACTGTTGTAGTTGCATAGATTTTTTTTTTATCAACAGTGATGCCATAATATTGAATACTTTCTTTCTCTTTAACCTTGTCGCTCTTTATGTTGTTCAACAAGAAAGTGAATAAATCGTTATTCCCGAAAACAGGTAGACTGGTAACATTTTCTCCAAGTAAACTTCCACTTTGACTTGATTTGTGTGGTAGGTGTAATATCTGTGGTTAGAATATATGCTGCCCTTGGGTAGGTACTGACAAAGCATGTGATTTCAAAGGTATTCGCATTATATTCCCCAGTTGCAGAAAATATAATTAACGAACCGAACAGACAGTGATGAAAAAAGTCAAAATCCGAAAATTTGCATTTGTTGAAAAAAAAAATTATTACTAGTGATTTATGACGAACAATTTGAGGAATATCTGTGTAGGCCTATACTGGCTTATATAGAGTGCAGACTATAACTGTCAATGACGTGGTTCTCATCTTAAGAAATGTCATGCGATTATAAGATTGCTGCCCATTTCTGTTGATGTCAGATTTGGCGTCACTGGGTTTAATTACATCAGTCTGATTATAAGGGTAAGGTAAGTTTACCGAGACGGAGCTATATATATATATATATATATATATATATATATATATATATTTATATATATATAGTTAACAACAAAATTATTCATACCCCTGGGAAATTTTTAGTTTTGAGCAGATTTCTTACAAGCAAAGGATGGAGTGACAGTGATTGGGTGTTATATTTCAACATTTCTATTGTTATGCAAATGAGGTGAAACTGGAATTAATGTCAATTTATAGTGGACGAATAAGAGTAAAAAGTTAACACCCAAGCACCATCACTCCATCCTTCACTTGTAAGAAATCTGCTCAAAACTAATAATTTCTCAGGAGTATGAATAATTTTGTTGTTAACTGTATATATACATATATATGATTATAATGACGTGGATACTTCGTCATAGTGACATTTAAACGCTATACAATCGTGACAATTTGTTTCATGATAACCGTGTTATTTGATTTGGAATTCAGTATGGTGAGATTCAGAGGACAACCATGTCCCTGTTTTCATAAACTGATTGCAATCTGTATTAGTCAATAAGCTGCAATTATTTCAATCTACAATATCGGCAATGAAAATAGCCAGTCTGGCTATATCAAGGCTGCTTCGCACAATCCAAAAAAAGAAAGATTTTCACACACACACACACAATGTGAAGGGAGACGTCTACACATTTTTGGTTTTTTTTTAACCTCTATATGATCTGGTGACAATTGTATATTTATCTTTATTTTACAGTAATAAGTAAAAAGTTTTCAATAATGTTTATTACGAAGGAGATATCAACTCTAGGGATTTGTGATAGAATACGGTGAAATCAATGAAGGCAATCAACAATGACACATAGACACAAGTAAGTCAACATATAAGTCTCATAACGCAGTATTCATCTTTAACAGTACGTTTAAAATCAAGATATTCTCTTTACCACCCGTATTCGTAGTGCTATAAAGCATTGACTTAACAAATATAAACAAATCTAGGCAAAAAAAAAAAACCCCACCAAACAGCAACAAGAACGACAACAACAACAAGAGCGGAAAGGGGCAATATTGTAACGGCTGCGAAAAAAGTAAATTTACCTCAGATATTAAGATAAAATCTTCACTCCGTGTATTACACAGTCAACAATTTTGAAAAAGGTTTTGTTTGTTTCTTTCTTTGTTTTTTTTATGAGGACATTCCTTTATTGTCGTAAAGTTTTCGAACACACGGACTTCAAACTGTTGTTTAATTCACATGTCGCCGACGCAATATCGCTGCTAAAACGTGAACTACATGTACATTTAACGGCGAGTATGAAATAAAGTGAACCTAGCGCTTCAGCTCACAAAGTGTTTTTCACGCACAGTGATATCACGTGTCTCATCGTATCTCTAGAATACTGTAAGAGGCAGAAGAAAGAAAATTCAGCACGGGAAGCGAAACATCGCAAAGTGAGCTACTGACAAAGGATGAAGTAAGTCGTGCCACAACATGTTATGCTCTGTGTAATACTCTCTAAATTCTTAAGATTGAGATAAAATCCCAAGTTAGATTGAAATTTCCAATGTCATATTTGATTTAGAATCATTTATTTTTTCAGTGGATTTGTCCCTAACCACAATCTTTTAGATTGATATCCAATCTATATAAGTGTGCACGAATATGAGAGCCGGGAAATGTATATAATAAGGAGAAACTATAACTAAATCCGAACTTTCTTTCATTGTCAGACCACTGAATCTTCCGAATAACAAACCCTTTGGACTGACGCCACCAAATTTCATATTCGGAATATAAACGAACCGTGTTTCATTTTCTGACTTATCAATATGTAGGTATAAAGGGAGTTTGTGTATTTCAGAGTAATGAACCAAGGTAATAACGAAAATCCTCCTACGGCAATACAAGGGTATGTCTTCAGAAATAAAAATCTATTTCATTTAAGTGGGTCTTGTCTGGGCCTGCGTAATAGTTATGGTGTTCTTCAACACTACACAAAAAGTCAATAGATTCTTTTATAGCTTTAAGTGACATTTGTTAACATTGTTGTCATTTATCATTTTTTATGCGTTCTGCAGAGATATGAAGCTACTTTGGCTAGCCTTGCTTTTTCCATTGAGTAAGTATTCATCAAAGAGAACTTGTCAATTATATCAACATAGTTTACAAATAGTACATTGGGGAAATAACATTTCATGGATAAGCTTCATTCCAATAACAAAATGAATCCATCCACTCACATTTATGTTGGACTGACAATTCTTGTTGTATATAAAAAAAGAAATGTCTTCAACTTTCTTTTTTGAAGCAAGAACAAACCGTCCGATGATCAAACGACAGAACTGTTTTGCTGCTGTTGTTTTATTTTATTTGTTAATGCATCGGATGATTACTATGCCTTATTTGTATAATGCCATGGTGACTATTTGACATTTTTGTCAATATTTGATTCCTTAGGTGTAATCATGTTATTCGGATGATATTCTAATGTTATGTGACATGACTGCGTAAGTTTAAAAAAGAAAACAAACAAACAAACAAACTAAAGACGTAAAATATGTTTCGATGAACCTGTATTAGGTTTTGCTATTAGCAAATGCCAAAATGTGGAATTCTATTTCGGTATTTCATCAAAATACCAGGCTCTATTAATAAATACTATTACAAAATGATACACATACAACTTTCATTTGGCATGATAGCCTAACTCTACAATGCCAGCATACAACATTCATTTGGCATGATAGTCTAACTCTACAATGCCAGCATAATTATAGCCTCGCTGTTTTACAGAGGTGTCCAGGTGTGAAATATTCATGTCATGGTATACCATAAAACAAAATGAAATGTTTAAATGACATATTAACGTGCAAATTTAGGATAAACTATGTACATTTTGTCATATTCAAGGAGCGTCTTCATAAAAATCTTTTCTTCTACCCTATTTAAAAATGTATGTTATCAACTTGTATAATTTTTCATGACTTGAATCTAATATGTAATCGATACCCTCAAAAGATACAAAATTAATAGAACTGCAAACCGACTTTGAATTTGCTTTTTTCACACTCACCCACTTAGGCCGAACACTAGTTGTTAGGTTTTTGACAAACGCTTTCGATGTGTCTATTCTGAGTACAACTGAACAATATCTCAGCGTTTTATTTATACAATAAGTTGCATTGACTTGAAGTTGATTATGGCAGCACGGGTCGGTCGTATCCATACCAACGCTTTTACAGTTTAATCAGTATTCATTACCATAAGCCTGAACTTATTTCTACACAATATCCATCGAGGAACCTGTTTCAAAACTTCAATTCATTTATGTTTCAACCCGGGGTTTCAATATCAAACATTGTGTTATACAACAGCATCAGGAGATACAAACTCATATACAATATTGCACAGTAAAAAATAACGCGAGGAGCTGGGCTATTGGTATATAGTCATGTATAATGTATACCCCAAAGAACAACAGAACTAATGGGTTTGATATAATTGAAATAATGGCTCTTCGTAACAATTCGTCTTTCGAATAATTTCTTCGCTAGCTATAACAAGGATTGTATTATAAAATGGACTCCGGATGACCTCGCGTCTGGTAAAATCCGAACGCATGATGGGGGAAAAGGTTGAATTTCATCAATTTACTGGCCAATTTTATAAAATAAATGATGCACATCCCTACTTCGTGGATAGGTTAGAACTGGATGCTCTCGTTTAACTTTGGAAACAGTCTAAAACCCCAAGGTTAAACGCATGCATCTAATTCTCTCTGATCCACTCGGCCTTGTGCATAATTCGTGCACAGAGAGACACTAATACTCTTTTTAATAATCATAAATAGTTCATGGCGAATTGCAATAGTACTAGAATCAGAGTTTTTCCTTCTCTTATATTAAAGATGCTGAATCTGCTTTTGACCAAATTTATGAATACGGCTTTGGCCATGATGAGAGATACTTTAAAAACAGAAATAACACATACTCTAGTTATCCATGATATCTACATGTGGCCTTGAAAAACAAAAATCATGAACCTCATAAAAAAAAGTGGGGACTACTGTGTGCCCTCAGTTTGAGTGATAAAAAATATCGCAATCATGAGCATTGAATTGCCACATACATGTACTTGTCAACGGATCTCATGTGCCTGACTGCTTTATTTCATATCAAAAGCCTTCTAACAGGGGAGATGCTGGAACGAAGATATATATATATATATATATATATATATATATATATATTTTTTTTTTTTTTTTTTTTTTTTTGGAGTTACAGATGTATCTATTCATACTGTCTCATCCTTTCTTTAATCAAGGTTTTCAGGCAGAAGTCTTAGTATAACAAACCATCCCATCTTTAAAGATGACATGAATGAGTTGAGAAGATTGATAATAGAAACGTCAAATTCAATTATTATAAGATGTGATAGTGCTCAATAATTATTATCAAAAAAATCACATTTTTTTTTAAGCTCAGCGACCGATTTCTGCTGTGACCATGGTGACTGTTCTCTTGATTTCATAGAACTTTGATGTTATTGTCTAAAACAAATAATGCTATGAACATAATAAAGTGCAATTTCAATTTCATTAAAATTTTGCTTTGTTTGTTCGGTTAATGAATTGTAATTGCTCAAATTGGAGTTTGGGCTAACTACGCCCTGTCAGAGGGAACTTATCAAAGCCACCAAGGATGGATGCGGCCATCTCCAGCGAGACATGGCGGCTGTAATGACGTCATAAAAGATGGACGACGAGTTGCGCAATTGCTGAAGCACGAGGTCGACCGAAGCAGGGCCTACATGACGCCTGAAGGACTTATTCCCGTCGTAAGACTAGTATGCAAGGTTCCAGGTAAA
Source organism: Diadema antillarum (assembly GCF_040938485.1). Classification (NCBI taxonomy): domain Eukaryota; kingdom Metazoa; phylum Echinodermata; class Echinoidea; order Diadematoida; family Diadematidae; genus Diadema; species Diadema antillarum. Next base: position 4,897,163 of record NW_027270896.1, read on the forward strand.
GTCGTGTGATGGAGGGTGCACGTCATGAAATCGAAACCCAAGAGTCATCCAGCCCACGAGTCATACGGCCCATGAGTTCGACACTCTAGCTAACAAGGCCCACGAGACCGACGCACTAAGCCCGTGGTGTATCTGTCGACCTCTGCTGTTCGACACTCTAGTGTCGAGCTCATATAGGCTGTATGACTCATGGACCTGTTTTCAGTGTCGAACTCGTGGTCTGTATATGACTCATGGGTGTCGATCTCGTGATGGAACCCATTAACCGAGGGAAGGGAGTGGGAAGGCCCGGGGAGGGTGTGGAAGGAGAGGGAGGAGTCATGGCACTTGGTTTAGATTTGTTTCAAGTTTGTTACAGCCGATACTGAGCGACAGAGTTTTTGTTTTCGTTTTTTTTTTTCCAACTGCTTGTGAGAATGCCGAGAGAAGCATATTTATGATTTTTCGTGAGTGCATACTTAAATTACTGCGTCTCCAGGAACTATATGCAACCATGTAAGGGCAGAAAAACGTATCAATATAAGATGACAAAAACACATCGACCACTAATGGCGGAACTTATAACCTTACAAAGCCCTTCATCAGGTCGCGCCTTCTTGCAACAAAGGATGGGGGTGACAAGGAGTCATGAACTGAATTAGAAACCAACCGTTTTGGACTGGGATAGACAATTGCAGACGAAAAGTGACAAATTCTCTTATACATGTATTTGTAAGATCGCAACTGCTGATCTATGCATGTATCTTAACAAACAGATCTTTAACACACGTAGCGCATCTTCACCCATATGATTTGATACATTAGAAAAAAATCTATAGGTAATAATTCTTGTCAAAGTTAAAGGAATGGTGTAGTTAAGGAAATGTAATATTGTTTAGGCAGATAAAGTCATGAGAAAATTGATATATTATACTCAGAGAGAGAGAGAGAGAGAGAAAGAGAGAGAGAGAAAGAGAGCATGCATGCACCATGCACATTTCTTTCCATTCATTATTATATCTTCATCACTTTGCCTGTAGAATTATAAAATAATATGACTGGGTAATATAACACGTCCTTATACAAAATATTCTGCTCAGCTAATAAATGGTCGTGTGTTGATTTCTGATTGGTTAGTAAAGCCAATGATGGCTTCCCCTAAGCCAATTAGGATGGACGATAGATAAAACGTAGATATAGGCCTAGGTCCTTTGGCACCACAAGAAATATATTTGGATTCAGACCCTGTTGAAATTTAGCTTTTTATAAAATGTAGTTACATCAACTTTATGAGTGCATAAAGCAACTATGTTTATGCATATTTATCAATAATTATGTAAGATAATACACACAAGTATAGGGATATACATATACGTATATAAATATATTACTATACTTATTATATCATATCCTCCGTGGTATTTTTTTAGACTGCTTTTCGTCGCCTTGCCCAGTCGATTTGGTATGTGTGGAGACAGTCTCAAGCTTTCAATGTAAGTGTCGTACCATACTTGTAGGTGCCAGTTTAACGTTAACGATGACGGTTAATACGCCTTATGCTTTTCAGTGCGTTTACACCATTTTGGAATTGAAAAGCCTTGTTAATTCAAGGGATTAAGTAATCACGTGTTTCATTATCAACATCATCATTATCTTGAGTATATTATTACTGTCATCATTGTCTACATTACATCGGAAAATAGTATGCATCCTTTTTCTCGCAATTCACAATGCTAAATTTCAAAATTTATTCGAGAGTAGAGTCCAGTGAATAGTCAGTTTTTCTCTCAAGTAAAAAGTATAGTATAGTACTAAAGTACTTGGTCATATTGCTGTATAAGTGCTATCACTTCGATATTCAAGATGGCTTAAAACAAAATGCGACAAAACATTCTCTAAAAGGGGGTTCAATGGGGAAAGGAGACTTTAAGACAAACGGGTCCAAGTGAGTTTCGTTAAATTGCCATTGATCAGAGATGATTTCAACTGGAATATACATAATTCTTATTTGAGAAAGGCATGATAACTATAGGAAATGACATTGTTGAAAATGGGAATAAAGTGAGATATCAAAATATCAAACTGTAGTTTTGGTGACTTTCATTCTGTTCATGCTTTGCCGGTCGGACTTCACTTGATAATTGAATCGGCCCAACGCGAAATACCTCATAAATCGATTGAAAACATAGGATAAAATTCTCTTGCAATTTGCAAAGTGGAGAAGTTTGTGTGATATGTTTCTGTTTATGATAATGATAATGGTTTATGGTGATATGGTTGTTGGACTTGTTAATATTTTCCCTTCGTGACGGCGTTGTTATAGTTTCCCTTTCTTTGAGTGAATTGCATGTAGGGATGACGTACCAGGTATACTAAACTCAGTCATAAGATATCATAGAGCCAGCATTCGTGTATCTCACCAGTTCCCATGTGTGAATGCTCATTTAATTCCTAAAAGGCGTTCCACCTGAAAAAGGCATCGTTCATGGAGGGAAAGAGAGAGATGTCCGCGTTATCGGCGGCCGTAACAAACGAGAAGGTGCAGTGGTAGTGAAGAGTGGCGCCGCTGGTCAATCTGGTTGGTCTTCTCTTCCCGCTTTAGAGTGGGACTTGTTCCAAGCCTCTGTCCTCTGTAGAGAGTTGGGTTATCCAGGCGCCCTTGCTGCCCACGCTATCGCTACGTTGGGGATTCAAAGCTCTACGTTTCGCACTTCGGTTGGACTAGCACCGTTTCATTTCAGGTGCAATGGAGACGAATTAAGAATGGACGAGTGTTCCCGAGTCTCATCTTTTGTCGAAGACTTCGGCATTCAACCAAGCTCTGATGACGTTGATGGATGGTTTGCCTACGCCTCATGCTGCCCAAGTAAGAATACGATTAGACTTTCCTCAATATGTTCTGATGGCACTTCTGCAGTGTACATGATTCGTTTTTGGAGACATATTTATGAACTTCTATTCATTGATATAATGAAAATAATAATAGTATGGAGAATTTATATAACGCTTAAGACAAACATGTTTCTTAGCGATTTACAATTATTAAAAGAAAACAAACATGCAAATCAATTACGAATATAAAAAAATCACAATACACTATCAACAGAAGTGTTCTTGAAATAATTGGGTTTTGAATTCCTTTTAAATGTCAACGGAGACGTTCAGTTCACTTCAATTCAGTTCATCTTTTTTCATCTTCATTTTTCCTCAAACAAAACATAACACAGAATAAATCAGGAATTATATCATAAGCATATACATTAGAATGTGCGAAATAAAAATCAACAAAAAAAGAGATATACGTTGATATGTGATATCACGTGGTTAGCCAATATTTCCTCCTATCTATATAATCAAACTATTTGACATGTTTTTGATCGATGTTTTTGATAATGCTCAAGATTCGTTGATCTGATAGTTACAAGACATATAGCAAAATTATAAACTTGTCTTCATTAATGCCTACATATCCAATGAAGAGTTAGAGTAAGCCAGGTTGGACCGCCTGGCTCTGGAAAGAGGCCATCCTCCCCAACTCACCTGGTGTTATACCAAAAAACAGTACCGATTCATTAATTACCTAGTTTTACATAAAAGTCATTCAGCAATATGAAAAAAGGAAACACAAATCTCATAAGGCACAATAAAAATAACAACAAAAGTTTAAGCAACTTTCTCATTATAAGTAGGCCCTATCAAATTAACATTCGTGTGACTTTAAATCTTACTATAATTGTAGTCAAATATCAAAGGGCATTTTCTATACACACGGCAAAACTGAGAGAAACCAACATTCATTGATCTATGGCTTTGCCTAGTATAGTGTGTGTGTGTGTGTGTGTGTGTGTGTGTGTGTGTGTGTGTGGAGAGAGAGAGAGAGAGAAGGCGGTGTTTAGTTTGCAAGCACAAGCTGTTGTTGGTCGTATAAAAGAGTCTGCGCCAAGACAACTACATGCACCCAGGGCGTATGGGACAATGCCAATGGTAAATGTAGTAGTCTTGCCGCAGACTCCTTCAAGACCAACCAGGGTTTGTGCCTGCAAACTAGGCCGTGTAATGTTGGCGTGAGGGATCATCTCGAACACTGGATCATTTCAGTGTTTACTGATTGAAACGAGGCTCTACAGGTTGACATTAAGGTTCAAGAAAACGGGAAGATTTGACGGATGCACAATTGATGGTGAAAGTGTAGTTCTGTCATTAAGGTCTATAAATAGTACATTACTGTTTATACCGAGTACCATTAGGGGTAAAGAGAAACACGCCCTCAAGTGAAAAAGACTGCCAATTTTTGAATAACTTCTTGGCATGGTGTTGTGTATTCTTTGTTTTTGGCAATAGCAAACAAGGAGGTGCTGCGTCAGCTTTGACGGCACTGAGATTAACGCAAATCTCTTATAGTATACCGTAGTATACACCGATTTCAGTGACGTGTTTTTTTATGATGATGATGATGATGGTGATTTTCACTTCAGATGGAATATAACATGAATTTGTAGCTTCAATGTTATGTTGTAATAGCTACAACTCCATTAGAATTAAAAAAAGAAAAGGAATACAGATACACACGTACACCTTTTGCCTCATATTATTTTAAATAACAGACACGACCGTTTGGCCATCGGCGGAGAAGGTAACAGAATTCAGTGAGATTGACAGCACGTCCTATATGGCACATTATTATTGCTACAAGGGCCAGGAAAAATGCAAGGGAGCGTATTCAGGAACGCATGTGCCCCGGGAAGGCACATTTCCCCGCACGAGGGCGATCATTGTAAGTAAGCATGGAACAACCTTTGTCTCACCTGTGCAGTTATGTTAAAACAATTCAAGCATTGCAACTGATTGACAAATTGCCCTACATCGACGTAAATAGGCACTGAATTGATCAGTGTTTAGTAGTAGCCATGATAAAAAATCATGGGCGTACATACTCGAGCAGGATTTGAACCTACGACCTCCTGATCACCGGACAGGCGTCATCTCCACTAGACCACCGAGCTTTCGCCCGAAAGCAAGTGTTGGTTCTAATCCTTATAGCATGCAGCGGGTACTGCTTTGTTATTTAAATTCATGAATTTCTTTCGTCGAGATGTTTCATTGCAACTGATTGACAAATTGCCCTACATCGACGTAAATAGGCACTGAATTGATCAGTGTTTAGTAGTAGCCATGATAAAAAATCATGGGCGTACATACTCGAGCAGGATTTGAACCTACGACCTCTTGGTCAGGAGGTCGTAGGTTCAAATCCTGCTCGAGTATGTACGCCCATGATTTTTTATCATGGCTACTACTAAACACTGATCAATTCAGTGCCTATTTACGTCGATGTAGGGCAATTTGTCAATCAGTTGCAATGAAACATCTCGACGAAAGAAATTCATGAATTTAAATTCAAGCATTGCATTAAAGTGTTTACTTCGGAGCGTGTACGAGTTTTGCTTACAAGTAAATGTCAGTTCAAGACAAATTCAAAGTTTATTAAATGAAAATTAGCTTTGAAATGGATGATAATATATCCAAGAACAAAGAGGTCCCGATGAAATAATGGGACCCACCCTTTTTAGGATTACTTTGCTCTCCTTCTTTTTTGTCGAGCCCACCGGAGGAGTGGGGAGACTAAGGGATCACCTGCGGCGTCTGTCCGTCCGTCGTCCGTCCATAAGGCTACAAGAACTTGAATAACTCTCTACTGAGGACTTCAATTTCAATCAAACATGGAGGGAAGAGTGGTTGTGCAACGTTACACATTTTACCAAACATGAAGTACACCTGAAGGTCAAAGGTCACAGGCAGGGTTCAATAAAATTTAGGGCCCAATGTTAAGTTTTTACGGCACGTTTCGATTAAGGCTCGTAACTTTTGATCCCTATGTCCGTTTGTGACCAAACTTTGATTGTAGATGTCCCTTGGGGAGTTGAAGTTCATCACAAGGTCAGAGGTCACAGACAGGGGTCAACAAACTTTTAGGGCCCAATGTTAAGTTTTTATGGCGCGTTTTGATTATGGCTCATAACTTTTGATCCCTATGACTGTTTGTGACCAAACTTGGCTGGTAATTGTCCCTTGGGGAGTTGGAGGTCACCGCAAGGTCAAAGGTCATAGGCGGGGTCAATGAATTTCCGGGAGTTAGAAAATGTTAATTTCTTCTACACATTTTGGCACTTGCCTTGTTGAATATCTCAACCATTTATGAAACAATTTTCATCAAATAAACTTTGAATAAAATATTACGCTCTTTTAACAGGGGTTTTCTAATTATGTTACAAAAAGTTAAAACCTGAATCCCCATCTCCTCCGAAACTATACCATCCCTTTAGCATTTCACTCTCATATTTTCCGTTAGGATGTTCATTGATTTGGAGGTATACACTTTAGGCGCATTATTCTAATTTTATTGTTTGCACTATTTAGAAATTTAAGATCATCGGTAGTGAAATCGATTATCGAGTTTGCACGTGTGCGCAAACAAATTGATATACCATGTTTTAAATGCATGTTTACGTCTGTACACAGTGTGCATGTTGATCTTTCTTTGAGAAAGTATGACATGGAATACGGCATTGCTTATCCGTGTTACCTGTCGATTATTGACACTTGTGGGGGTGCATACTACATGCACAGCTTTTAGCATTCCTCCACATTTTCAGCATTTCTTAAGATATTCTGTAAACCTATCCATTATCATGTTTTGTGATGAAAGTTATGTGTTCAATCTCTGTAAAACATTTATATGTTTCTGTTGGAAATGGAAAAAAAATAATGAAAGAACGAATGAATAACTGTGTCATGTTATGGAGTTGTGCAGCAATCGTAATGTCGAACGAAAAGCTACTAACAGTAATAAACTATAATCAAATATGTGCATGTACATATATTAGAAAAAAATCATATTCATTACAGTATGCAATGATTGTGCAAGTTTGCATACAATACCATGAGGATCTGTTTATATGCAATAATTTGATTTTACATGTGCTCCACTGTATATCTGTATGATATCATGAAAAGTTACCTACGTACATTCCATCTTTCCACGTTGATATGAGTGTATCTCCCCCCCCCCCAAAAAAAAAAAATCGTTTTTTTTTCTTTTAACCGTTCTGTGAACGGTAGGTAGATGCAGAGAAGAAGGTAAAGGTAGAAGGGATCACTGTCTATTCATATGGGCTGTGTAATGGCACCACATTTACACTGTCCTACTCAAGCAACTCGGCCAGAATTCTCCACACTCTGAAGTCATCATGTAGCCATGACAGTGCAAAGGTGTGAAATGCTATATATAGCTTTCTTCGAAAAGGCGCTAAATCCATCATTTTTAATGGATTTAGCCCCTTTGGAAGTAAGCTCTTCATTCATATATATATATATATATATATATATATATATATATATAACTGTCATTACAGATCTTTAAGTATACAGGACGCGATGGGGGAGACCATTTTCAGTAAGCAAATCGTTTGACTTGGACAACGGGCTCTGAACATTATGCCCTGTAATAATGTTTTAATTAAGAGCGGAACACACACACGTAGAACAAAATTTATAATTACGTAAATCTTTAAAGTATTTTAAATGTCATTTGACATATATCCATGTTATTAACGCAATTATTCAACGCACATATGATATATTCAAATAGGGATTATTTTTATTAGTATTAGTATTTTTTCTGGTCTGAACTACTTAATCGCTCTCACCTTCTCATTCACAAACACTGATTGTCCGGGGCTAACAACCAAACAAGCTTGCTTTTTATGGAGGTATACTTCTCCTTGAACAATCCCATTTCGCTCTCGACTAGTTATCATTGTAATTACTGTGTCTATTATGTTTGTACATTCATTTATTTGTTTATTGTTGATAAGGTACAAGAATTAGTTTTACTATCCTTGATGTATACCATTGATATATGAGAAGCTTGAAACAAATTGAATTTACTTATATAGTATTTGCCTAGTATATTCACATATGCCATGTTAGACCCTGGATGGCGTTGATTATAAAGCATGTATTATGAAGTTTTTGATCGGACAGCTTCACAAAAAAAAGACCTTGCTGATCAGCTGTCACATTGTTCTGTTCAGTTTTTAATGACGGGACGTGATATTCTCTTGGTGGCAAAATTACCCATTGTATATAATGTATGCCTATGGATATTTTCTAAAGATACACAAGATATTACTTGTTAGAAAAATCCATGTGGACAACTGAGCTATTCAAAACGTAGAGAGATCTGGGAGAGTGTGAGAGCTAGGGGGAAAAGAAGTGATATTCGCATGGCTGGGAATGTTTTCTCCCGAATCATTTTCATTTTCATCCACAGGTCTTTGTCGTTCCTGATGAAAGTGAGATGGAATGTATATTGTTCCGCTTCCCTTACGTCTTTGATCTCCGGTTTCTCTTCATTTCTTTGAGACCCACCGAAAGTTGTGATCATTTGAAGTTTCGACCATTACGAGGTAAGGAAGAAATATAAATCTGCAATATTGCTCTCTGGAGATCTTAAACTCTGCTAAGGAGGTTGTTGATGTCATTCAGAATTCAGGTTGTTTAAAATCATTTCTTCCTTGTACTTAGTTTCATAATCTTCTGTTGTTTTATTTCTCTTACGTTACTTGTGCCAAATACAGACCTAGTAGAATGTTCAATATATAAATGTGTATATATATATATATATATATATATGTATTACTATGACTTTTCTGTATGCTTTCACGTACGTGAAAAAATATACCAAATCAAATCAAATCAAACTTAAGTATTTTCACATGTTAAAAAGTGGTTAGAAACAATGCTTCAGAAATGTAATCTTCTTTTTAGTTTCTCTTCATAGTCTGTTTGAAAGTCACATTCTTTCAGGGATAATGCAGGTATGTTCCCATCTCAAACACACACACTTACACACACAGGCGCGTGCTCACACATTCAAATACACAAATACTCAATAACAATTTGATGCTCATAACGTATAGGTATGATTGAATTTGTTTTTCGTTCATTATAAAAAGCAAAACAAAACAGACTATGCTTTGTGGACATCCAAACAGGAAACCTTTTACACGGTGACATTATGGCCTAATTTTGCATACTGTGCAGTTGTCACCATTACAGCCTGTTGGGTAGTATTATAAAATAAATTTAATTCAATCATTTCACTTTCTCCAAAAAGAGCACTCTATATTTGCACCAACTCACATTATCTTGCAAACTCTGAACCGTTATTCTCTAAATTGAAAACATTACAATCATGTATCCACATCGAACACGCTCCCATCCTCATTCCACAATCAGTTCACTGTGAACTCCAGAGTCCAGGCTTACCCACCTCGACATTCCAAAGATTATCACCTGAACAATTTAAAGCTCAGGATAGCTCAAAAGTAAATCAGACACCATGGGCCAGATGTTCGGAATAATCTCCACGAGCAAATAAAGGCAACCACTAAATCACATTCTTTTAAGGCCCTTATGAAAAATATATTTCATCGAAATATTATAACAACAATTGACATTACAAGAAATTTTGGGGGTTTTGAACATAAGCTCATTAGTAAACACTTCATAAAGGCAACTTAGGGGTCTAGTAACTTGCTGTTTGAGTCTTTTTAAAATCATATCCATGATTACATCAAAACTGATAATGCAAACTGAAATATGTAACACACACACACACATGACACACACAAATACAATGTAAACAAACCCAATTATATATATATATATATATATATATATATATATGTATATATATATATATATATATGTATATATATATATATATATATATATATATATATATATATATATTTATATGTCCAAGCTTTAAATTAGCAAAATTGTACATCACGCCCTGCACTGTACAGCACAACACAGCACAGTATTATACTAATACTTTGTTTGTTAACATTCGGGGGGAAAATGCCTCTCAAAAAAAAAACAACAACACACAAACGATGAATATTTTTATTTTTCCCCTCTATGTTCTTTAACCTCACAAATGATCACGACATTTTGGAGTTGTTTGTTGATTCTATTTTGGAAACACGTCCGTTATGCAGTTATGTAAATCGAATTAAGTTCGAATTTTACCCTCGACATCAATCCATGTCAAGCTGCTGCTTATAATCGCGGTTTCCCGGTTTTCTGTTATTACTATATCTAGAAATGCATGATCCTAACTCAATTCATTTAAATCCCCCTTTTTGTTTTTGTTTTTTTTTCATTTCGTTTAATGTAATGACATAACATAATTAGTTCTGAATGAATAATCAGTCATCACTTAGTAAATTTACAATGGTTAATTTCATGATTTCATTTTTTTTTTCGGGGGGGGGGGGGTGATATCATGCTACACGACTTGTACAATGAATACTATCATGTTCGTAATGTGCTTACATGTACTTTGAATTAATTTGTAAGACAGTACGCTAAGCTTATGCGTCATTGTAATGTTATTTTTCAAATGTATGTATTATGTTATGTGTGATATGAAAAAGGTAGAAATTCAAATTGCATAGAGAAATATAAATCCTTCACTTTTTTTTCTCGTATCAACAGCTGCAAAGCAGAACAAACAACCAACTGTATTCGGTAAGTATCGAGTAAGATGACGGGTATGGTGGAAGCATGAACACTGCACGGCAAAAATGCTGCGTTTACACCATATTTTTCTTCGTTCCAGTCCTCGCTACGAAGTGCCTCCACGTTTGGTTATTAAAGGCCTGCTACGTGCTGCCATTTTGTGTGTGTGTGTGTGTGTGTTTTTGCGTTTACCCCGTTTTATTTCCGCTTAGATTTTTTTTTTTTATTGTTAGCAGAGGAACTGCCGTGATTTTTTTTTTTCGAGAGCTTAAAAATCTGAGAAGGTATCCACAGAAATCACGGTCCGTGCACGTTTACACACCCCGTTCTCCCGCGTTCTCATACGTTCATCCCGTTTTGTCCATAATGAGGTGACAGTGACTGCCTTGAATATGCATTATTGAATATTGCATGCATGTGCACACACACATGCGAATCAAGTACCAGTACTCATCAGTGGAAACAGGCATGCACCTAACAGCCAGCACAACAAATCGGCTTTAAATGACCACAGTGATAAGTTGTCGTCACTGACGACCAAACGTCAAGTTCGTTTATGCCGTTTTGTTTTATCTATATAGGTTCTGTAACATTATCCCTCACAAAATCTACCCATAATTACTCTTTAGATCTTTTCTGAAATGATGTTTCCATAACCGCTACCTGTATAAACCGTATGTAAATAACATCGACGTTTTTCACTCTTATGGCATGCAAACTTACTATAAACATGGAAAGTATTTGAGAAAAGCAATTCCGTTGCACGCAATACTAAACGTCCAATGCCCATTAGGTCGCCAGCAGCTCTATAATCCCGCCCCCGGCAAACATACAATATGTATATGAAAGGGCGCCAGACCTGTTAGTGAGGCAACAAAACACTGGGACAGCCAAAATCCTGAAAAACGTGGTAATTTCTTTGTTTTTCTCTATGACACAAAATGTCTGTGAGAGGGTTTTGAATATAATATGGGTGCATGGTGTGGTGTTCTGTTGCTTGCAGTCATGTTCTAGGTCATTAAGAGCTATATTTGTATGATAAATATCACAGTAATATGGTTGTTGCTGTGGTATCCATGATCTAAAAATAGTTTATTCGAAAAAGTTTTGTTTCTTTCCAAGGAAACGACCGAAAAACTTTTAGTGTAAAGTTCTTTGATCTTGCAGCGTGGATATGAAGGTGAAGCATCTCAACAGCAAAATTGTTTTGAGCAGACGTTCATGTCAATATTTATCGTTTCCATGACAACAGCCGAGTGTAGCATATAGGAATAATGAATGCAAATCTCTCCCCCACCCTCTCCATCCCAGGAAGACCACGCACAAGGACTCGTCTATAGCAGCATGGATCAAAGGGAAAGTCACTTTTATTCGGTGGCTGAGACGGAAAATCAATATTTTTGTTGGCTTGTTTGCTTCGTTTATTGTTTCGTCATAACATGTATTCTTCCATTTGATGAAGCAGTAAGAAATGAAAATAAACAGTTGTATCAAATTCTAGTTAGGTTTGTCGTGCTGCGAATAAAAGTCTGCTTTGGAAAAAAAAAAATGAATTACAAGGAATTTCTTTCCCAAGTTGTAAGACTGTTTAATAATGTAATAAGTTACGTGGTAACTCATTCCTGTTATTTCATATGTGGAAAATTGTGGAAGTACAACACAGATATTCTACACTAGGTCGCAAAAGAATATTTTTATAATTGATCATCCCAAAAGCGCTAGTCTATGCTCGCTGTCAGAGTCATTGAAATGGAATCAGTGGCATCGTGGATCTCATCGACCTCCCGCATGGAGAGCAAAAGCGTTTTTATTTATGGCCGAGAGTAGCCAAAATTGTGGAAGTACAACACAGATATTCTACACTAGGTCGCAAAAGAATATTTTTATAATTGATCATCCCAAAAGCGCTAGTCTATGCTCGCTGTCAGAGTCATTGAAATGGAATCAGTGGCATCGTGGATCTCATCGACCTCCCGCATGGAGAGCAAAAGCGTTTTTATTTATGGCCGAGAGTAGCCAAAAGGCAGTCAAATCCAGTGAGAAATTCTAGTCAAAAATTTCCATCACAGGCCGGCAGCGGCGGCAAGCAACTATCGGTACGCCTCCAGGACACCACATATATCCCACCGATCACAGCCGATCGCTTGACAGTTTCTTAAAAATCGGTCTGTGATCGGTGGGAGATCGTCAAGTTGTTGATAAGTCATCGTTCGGTCACTGCCCTGCCGGGGGAAGAGTTTCAAGATTCACCGTTTTCGACCAACGGCCGACGGAAAATCGGCAGGGCGTTGCTCGAGCATTGCTGGGGGTTTACGACCCTTCTATCAAAAAAAAAAAAAAAAAAAATCGTTGGGCGAATGATGCCTAAACTTGACAGACTGCAAGGGCGGTGGTTTTGATTCATTCAATAGCGCGTCTGCCTCCAGGTCCAAAAGGCCCGGGTTCGATTCTAAGTCTAACTGAGCAATGTTGTGTATACCGTTTCCCATGGTAGAGGCAAAGCACTCATGTCCCTATGTCCCTATGATCGACAGGACATACAATGGAGGTCCCGAGTGTTGCGCGTGAAAACCCCCCTTATATTTTATTCATTCATTTCGACAAGCAGGGTGATTCGAACCCTTTGAAGTGGTGCCTCCTTACATCCAACTAGACCCCATGGATGATCAGCTATTGCAGCTGAATGTTGGCTATCTATGCACCATCTTCTCACATATGGAAAATGAAACAAACAGACAAACAGATTGGTCGCCGCTCTGATTGACAATTATAGCTCCAAATTTAGGAACCACACTCTAAACGCTACAGATACAACCCCCAGCCTTGCTCAGCGGGAGGACGGCACGAGCTGTTGTCCGATATTGACCTTGCACGGCTGATTTTTAGGGTATCGCTCGGTCGCCGCTGAAGAAGAGAAGATTTCCAGTTTCCCCATTTCCTCAAGTTTTGTCCAGATGTCGACCCCATCGCTCGGGCATCGTTGGGACTCTACAACCTATACACGACATCTCCGAAATTAATTGTACGATGCCTAAATTCTGCGGATGTGCGTCTGTCTACTTTCACAACCCCCAAAATCAGCGTGCTCGGCGGCCCGACGCACTGGGTGCCCATCGGCGGCGACCGGCAGGGTACAGACCGAATCGAGCGTTAGCAGTCGAGTGGTTTTAGGAACAAAAAGAAAAGACAATTTCATGATGGAATAGTAGTTCAGGGGCAGATCTAGGGAGGACCGCAACCGGCGCACGCCCCCCTTTATTTTTTGTTGAAACAAAAGAAATAAAAAGAAAAAAAAATGGGGGGGGGAGGGGTGCGTGCGCCCCTCATTTAATTTTGTAAACGCGCCCCCTCTTTACGGAATTCCTGGATCCGCCCCTGTAGTTTAATGTCGTTGCAACACCCCCGTCATCAATCATTCCTCTTTCTTATTGTGAGTTTTATACTCTCCATACACACATGTTTTTGCTGTTCTTATTTCGTTTCTTGCAGAAACAGAATGCATCTATTCAAGAGCAGGTTCTCTGTCGTATATACCCAATTTCCCGCCTCAACCAAATTGTGAGCATTGCGACGTGACCCCGGCCTATTTCGAAATCTGTGATAATGGGAGCGCCTCAATGACTTACGTTTCCTTTAGTGAGCCGCACATGGTTTACGGGTTGCGGATGATGTCTGAAACCATATCATCTGTGTCGATATCCGCCAAGCTCGTCAAAGGGAGTAAAGTCATCAGGAAGACCCTGCGTCCCGCTGACTTTGGCTCAACTGTAAGCACAAGAGAGATGAGTTTGTAACATTCAGAGCACATGGACAGGCATTGTAGCAGTCAGAATACAGACTGAAAAAAATTGAAATTGAAAATATAATTCTCAATCCCCTTTCCAACTCTTCCCTGACTGTTAGAAGTTAGAAGATTGCAGAGAGCGATATTCCAAACAGATAATGGAAGTCAATAATTTGGTATAAAGAAAAAGAAAAATCAATGTATTCCATTTCTGATACAGGAGTTTACTCTGCCTTGAAATACACAGTATGCTCAAACCTCGACACATTATTAAAGCAAAAAACAACAGCAACAACAATAACAACAACAACCCACCAACATCAATAAAGCACAGAACAAAAACAAGTCAAAACTCAATAAAATCCAAAATTCTTGAAAAAAGATTGCCAAGCCCATCCCTTTCATTTTGTAAAAATCTGATGCTTGAAACCACACACACTTACAATGTCTTGCTTGCATTCCTTCATTTTTTTTTTAAAATCATAACCCAGCAATGGCTACTGTTATAGGAGAAAAGTCTTACATGTGAAAATCACCGTTCATTAACATAATTTTACACACGTTTCAGCAAACAACAACAATAGCAACAAAACAACCAGGTCTGTGATTTATGATATGCATACAATGAAGTTGTTAAACAATTTCGTTACGACACGTGACACTTGCGAAACCACATCTTCTTTATCCAGTGTCCGGTACTACGCTGAAAAACCTTTAGGTACTATCTTACAAACTTCCATGAGGTGATGTGATGCATTTGACTTTGTTTAATCAAAACCAACTTTGACACGGAGAGATCAGTGCTTGTTGAATACTCCAAATTCAAATACATACTGGAGAATTGATAGAGAACATTAATCAAAATATATGTCATTTGGCCTGAAAAATCACACAGTTTCCTTCTTTAGTCTTTTATAATCAGCTCAAAAAGAGATAGAGAAGAAAAATCAAATCATATATATTTAATCAAACAAGTGCAGAATTACGTCAGGAACATTGAAAAGGGATTGTGTGTTAAAGTGATCAAAAAGTTTGTAATCGAACGAATGAGATGAAATTGGAAAGATGTATCATAGCTTCATCTTACTTCCAGAAATGCGTACATGAGTTGTATCAGGGAGGTGAACTCCCTGCTTGTCTTCCTTGTACTGTAACATATGAAACTCAAAATGACACGATATAAACGATTTTCATATTTCACTATAAGTCGTATTCAGTTTATATTTAATTAACTTACATAAAAATGTGTTTTAGTCTGATCTTTCTTTGATCATGTTGGTGTGAACAACGCGTATTGATAATGTCCTGCCGCCTGCCTCAGTATATAACGTGATCTCAGGTTGATTATACGATATCCGTATACTACAACAGTACACTTGTCTAACAGGCAGATGTAGGATTTGCATGGCTTGATTTCAGTACAGCCTCGAAACAGATAACCAAATTGGAAGGGATGAAGTGCACACAAAAAATCCCGAGTGGTTGCGTATTGTGTGTTTGTATGTGTATGGTGCTTGCGCGTGTGTATCTGTGTTCTGTTCATGAAAAATATTTTTTTTCATGAATGTAACACTGTAGCCAGGTTGGCTACAGTGTCCGATACTTGGTGTCAGTCTATGACCTTACCAGCACCCAGCAAGATGGCCCGAATTGCACTTTCTTAGATTTAAACAAAGAAAATGGATGAAAACGTAAACGGATGTTATAACATTGGTGGAGATGAATATTGGGCTTTTGACTTTTTGCTAGATACCAAGAAACCTCCTAAGAAAAAGTACAGAGCATGCCATTCTCAGAGGAATTCAATGTTTATTTGATGGAAATCGTGTTTTGAATGGCTGAAACATCCAAAAACAAAGTAAAACAAACTAATCCTATTAAAAGGTGGGTCCGACTTTTATCAGATCACTCTGTTTTGGATATCTCAGCCATTTTGAAACTAATTTTCATCATAATAAACATCCTCTTGGAATTGCATGCTGTCCCACATTTCATAAGATGTTTTTCGTTATCTCACCAAAAACATGTTATAGAAACCTAAAGTAAGGTCTCAAACAAAACCATACGATCGCTCTTACCTCGCGGAGCATTAAAGCAACATCTTATCTAGCCCGACGGGCTCAATTTATCAGATTACCCTCCCAACTCTACAAAATAAAAAACCTCCTCGGACACATCTTTCTTCACGTTGGTAATGTTATAGTGGTAATGGTCAGATGGTAAACGTCCAAGCTACTCTGCATGGTTGCAAATGTTTCTCGCGAATGGTGATTTCGGGGAAAGCACCACATAAATATACTATATCATTATAACTATATGTCTAAAATGTACATCATGTAATGTATGATATACGCGTGCATGTTTCATTTACGCAGTTTAATTTGACGAAGGGCCACTTCCTAAGACGCTACCACATCATACACCCACCTCAGAAGATCAGCGGTCTCTTCTTTAGCGATATTCAGCAGAGGTCTTTGTACACTGAGCTGAGCTGCCTGTATCTTAGAGTGCAGGGTCACCCAATCGTCAAGCAACTTGGTTTGTTGTTTACAGACGCCGTTTTGTTTGTTTGTTTGTTTGTTTGTTTTGTACTAAGTTTATCTTTGGGAACAGTGATTAAAAAAATCAAGATTTGGCATTTAAGATGCATATGTGCAGGTCTGTTGTACCACAAAACATCCTATCATATACAATTCTTCACGATAAAGCCTAAAATATGAGGAGATATCAGTATTTCTTTCAATAAAAGCCTAACTGTAGACGGTTTAGTCTGGAAATATTTTTATTACAAATATTGTTCAAATTTTGTGTATGAAACAATACTTAGCATCGAATAGACTGATTCAAATTTTTACAGTGCTTATTTTCATCCCTAACTCACATTTTAGAACTATTCTAAAGCACTATAATGCTGGGTTTGGTTTCATGTGCAATGGTTTATCATGCCTTTAAGGAACCAGTAAACAGCATGTAGGTTATAAAAGTCGAGGCCAGTCCTTTCGAACAACAAATTACTTAAGGTATTTGCAATGTTTGTAGATGTATATTGTTAAAATGATACTGCTGAAATTTGTGTAGGGCGTATACAGGATGTCATTCATGTCCAGGTTACGTTAAGCAAATCAGCGGCTTCATCGAGACGCTGCATGCATGTTAAGTATTATACGACAGCCTCTGTACTTTTGTTTTGATGGGCTTTATTATGTTTAAGTTTTAATCATATTTTCCATTTCCCGTGATATGCAGATCCAGCTGTACAAGGCATTCCCGAATGTGATAACTACGCCATCAGTCGGTTAGGAATGACCAGTAAAATAATACGTAACAAAAACATCGAAGCCTCGTCATCATCTCTGAGGTCGGCCCCCTCTCACGCCCGGTTAAGCCACGACATGTGCTGGTTTCCCCACACGAATGACTGGCTCCCATGGCTGCAGGTATACGGGAGCCCCCCGTGCACCTTCCGATCAACTTAATGATCAAATTATATGAAGTCTGCAATTTACCTTTGATCTGCTTTCAAATGGGTATACTTGCTATCAATCAAACATTGCCTTCCTGCCAATGAATAGCAAATGGCTTACAGGACAAAAGCAGACAATTAAAGGTATGATTTTCCACTTACAGATGAAACAAAAAACTCAGTTTTACATATAGTGCTTAAAAATAGTTCTAAAATGTGAGTTAGTGTTAGGAAAAAAAGTAAGAATGTTATTGTAGTATATTATGTAATCAGGCTAGACTCGGACCAGACAGGGTGTCTGAGCTCTGTCGGCCAGAGGGCTTAATATCACATCACTCGTATATCGGAGGGATTAAAGAGACAGGTGTCCTCACATCATGGTGGACCACCATACTGGTAGTAGCAATGTACCGACGTATTTATGACCAGGCAGTCCAGTGTTTTGGTCAGTCTGTCTCGAGCGTTGGCTGAATGCAGCTCTTCTAATAAAGTCAATCTCTCTCTTAACTCCGAGTGTGTCGATCGTGTTCTATTTGATTGTGCTCATAGCAGGTCACTTCACTGGCGACGAGGATATTTTTCGAATGCACCTATACATGTACTGTATAGGATGGCTCTCATCGGGAAAATTGAGGAGTTTCTGGAGGGGAGAGAGGAATGGTCGCAGTACGTCGAACGGCTGGACCTCTATTTTCAAGCCAATGACATTACATCTGAGGGAAAAAAGCAGGCGACACTGCTCACAGTCATTGGGCCTTCGTCATACAAATTGCTACGGAACCTGGTGGCCCCAACCAAGCCCTCTGCCATGAAGTATGACGATCTCGTGGCAGCGATGAACGCACATCATTGCCCGATTCCAAGCGAAATAGTGCAAAGATGTAAATTCAACAGCCGGTTTGGCATGGATAATGAAACGATAGCGGGCTACATGGCATCACTTCGTTCTCTAGCAGAGTTTTGCAATTTCGGGACGTCGCTTGATGTAATGCTACGTGATCGCCTGGTTTGCGGCGTGCGGGATGACCGCATCCAACGTCGGCTTCTTGCGGAGAAGAGCTTAAATCTCGGGAAGGCGGTGGAAATCGCCACCAGCATCGAAATGGCTGCCAATAATGTTCGGGACCTCCAGACGGCGCAAGCTCCAAGGGAGGAAGTACACCAAATGGCTTCCTCGCCTCAGCCGAAACAAGCCAGGGCCAGAACGTGCTTCCGGTGTGGAAAGGGCGGACACACATCTGACAAGTGCAGGTTCAAGGACAGCAATTGCCATCATTGCCAAAAAAGGGGACACATTAGCAGCGTGTGTCTAAGCAAAAGACGCGGAATACCGCCCAAGAGCAGTGGCCAGGTGAAAGCGTTAAAAGCGGACGACGATGACGCCGGCACGGAATCGGCGGACGAGAGTTCAGCTCCACCACCAGCGGAGTACGGCAATCTCAGGCTGTATCGAGTGGACGGCAAGTCAAATGTGCCCCCACTGAAAGTAAAAGTCAATATCGACAGCCAAGAGGTCGGAATGGAAATCGACACCGGTGCATCTATTTCGCTCATGTCGGAGACGACATTCCGGACATATTGGCCTAAACGACGACTAAGCCCAACAACTATGAAGCTGCGGACTTATACCAACCACGAATTGGAAGTCGTGGGCATGGTCGAGGTGTACGTCGCTCACAATGGCCAGGTGAAAACGCTCCCGCTCATCGTGGTCAAAGAAGATGGTCCCAGCCTCCTTGGTAGAAGTTGGCTGCATGAGCTGAGGCTGGATTGGGCAAGTGTGCATAACATGAACGCCGCAGCCACAACCGACGTCAACGACATCCTGCAACGTCACGACGCGGTATTTCGTGAGGAATTGGGCAAGTTCACAAGTCTGCAAGCCACGCTTCACGTGAACAAGGATGCAGCGCCCCGCTTTTGCAAAGCGCGGGTGGTGCCGTATGCGATGCGGGACCTGGTGGAGAAGGAGTTGGAGAAATTGCAGCACGATTGGGTAATCGAACCAGTCCAGTTTTCGGAATGGGCGGCACCCATAGTGCCCGTGATGAAAGCTGATAAGCAGTCAGTTCGTATCTGTGGTGACTTTAAAATGACAGTCAATCGCGTAGCGAAATTAGACAAGTACCCACTCCCGAGAATTGAGGACCTGTTCGCATCACTTCCAGGGGGACAAAAGTTCTCGAAGCTGGATTTGTCCCAAGCGTATCAGCAGATCGAGCTCGACGATGACTCACGCCAGTACGCAGTGATCAACACACATAAGGGGCTATATCGCTACAACAGGCTCCCGTTTGGGGTGTCGTCCGCCCCAGCCATATTTCAACGGGTAATGGAGAATTTGCTACGCGATATTCCCCACGTCACGGTATACCTCGATGACATCCTCATCACCGGGGTCAATGACCACGACCATCTTTCGACAATCGACATGGTGCTCGGGCGGCTGGAGGAGTCTGGGCTGCGCTTGAAGCGAAGCAAGTGCAAGTTCATGCAGCCGTCGGTTGAGTATTTGGGTCACACCATCGACGAGCAAGGCCTGCATCCGACTTCGGGTAAAGTTACAGCGATCACGAATGCCCCTGCACCCCGCAACGTCACTGAACTGCGAGCCTATCTGGGGCTGCTCACATACTACGGCAAATTTCTCCCGAATTTGTCGACCACGCTAGCACCTGTGTACGCCCTCCTCAAGAAAGGGACACCGTGGAAATGGAGCTCAGCTCAGCAAACGGCATTCGACTCGTCCAAGAAGCTGCTGTTATCATCACAAGTTTTGGTACATTATGATCCAAGCCGAGAGCTGGTCGTGTCCTGTGATGCCTCGCAATACGGCATCGGCGCGGTGATCGCGCATCGCATGGAAGACGGGTCAGAAAAGCCGATTGCGTTCGCCTCGCGAACACTTGCGGAAGCCGAGAAGAAATATTCGCAAATCGAGAAGGAAGGTTTAGCTTGTGTGTTTGGGGTAACACGCTTCCATTCTTACCTGCATGGGCGCCACTTCACGCTCGTCACCGATCACAAGCCCCTCCTCGGCCTGTTCAACGAGGACCGCCCTATCCCTGCTCAAGCATCAGCTCGCATTCAGCGTTGGGCCCTCACTCTCGCGAGCTATGAGTATACACTCCGTTTCAAACCGACAGGATTACACGCTAATGCCGATGCTCTCAGTCGTCTACCACTCGCCGATGTGCCGCCCACGGTGCCGTTGCCGGCGGAAACAGTGCTCCTCCTCGACACGCGCTTGAATCATCGCCCATCACTACAGCCGACATTCGGAAGTGGACGCGCCGTGACCCGGTCTTGTCTCGCGTGTTAACCTACGTAGAGCGCGGTTGGCCTGAGCAGCGAGAGGACGTCGATGTCGACATGAAGCCGTATCATGTGCGCCGCGATGAGCTATCAATGCTAGATGAGTGTGTGCTCTGGGGAAATCGGGTGATCGTTCCTAGGCAGGGAAGGAAGCAAGTGTTGGAGACGCTCCACGCGGGACATCCAGGCGTGTCTCGGATGAAAAGTTTCGCGAGAGCGTTTGTGTGGTGGCCAAAAATGGATCACGACATCGAAAGTACATCGAAATCGTGTAGCAATTGCCAGGAAAATCAGCCAATGCCGGCACCCACACCGCTTCATCCATGGCAGTGGCCAAATCGTCCATGGTCACGCCTGCACATTGACCACGCTGGGCCGTTCATGGGGAAATATTTCCTCATCGTGGTCGATGCGTACTCCAAATGGCTTGAAGTGATCCCAGTTGGTTCGACGACGACAGCGTCGACAATAGCGAAGTTACGGCTACTTTTCGCAACGCACGGATTGCCAGATAAAGTAGTCTCCGACAATGGTCCCGCCTTCGCTAGCGCGGAGTTCAGCGTCTTCTTGAAGAAAAATGGAATCGCACACGCGAAGTCGGCCCCATATCACCCAGCGTCTAACGGCCTAGCAGAACGTGCCGTTCGCACATTCAAAGACGCGATGAAGCGCACGGGAGATAGTTCGTTGGAAACAAATATCGCGAGATTTCTTCTGCAATATCGCACAACTCCACACTCAACGACAGGAATCTCGCCCGCTGAAATGCTAATGGGTCGTCGTCTGACGACCGCACTCGATCGTTTGAGACCCGATATCGCGTCACGCGTGCATGATCGTCAGGAAAAGCAAAAGCTAATGCATGACAGCAGCTCGAAGTCGCGTACCTTTGCTGTGGGAGACAAAGTGTATGCCAAAAACTTCACCTCGAAATCTCCCAAGTGGTGGAGTGGAGAAATCGTTTCGCAGAATGGGCCGGTTTCATTCGAAGTCGCTATCGCCGACAACAGCGGTCGGGCAATTAAACGTCACGCGGACCACATTCGCAAGCGTTACAATTCTACGATATCGCCCTCGAGTGGCGGTACATCTCGACTGACGAATACCGCACGCGACATCACCAGCGATGAAGGACTAGATATCCAAGGAAGTGTAGACGCGACCGCGACGACCGACCCACCAGCGGAGCTACCACCCCCGGTCATGTCGCAGAACGACAGCGAGCTCCAACGGCAAGACCAGTTAGCGCCGAACCGTAAAACCTACCCGATCAGGCAGCGGAATCCACCTGACCGATATGGATTTCCATAATGCCGACAAACTTGGTAGATGACACTGTGTTATATCAGTTGAGTTGTTGTTGTTTTTTTTCTTTCCTTATGTGTTTTTTGTTGTCTGTATCCCTACACAGAAACGAAGAGTAATATCTAGGCATGCCTTCATTTATACTGTAAAAGTTCGGGGTAGTATAATCCCAAATGCAGCGAGTATGTTGAAAAATTTACTTGAAAATCAGCATTTCATGTCAAGTTCATGTTTGTTTTAACTTATTCGTCCATAGTCAGGAACATTGAAACATTAGAACAATGCCTTCAACCCCACCCCTTCGTTCTGGAATTCTGGGCGAGTTTATTGTCAAGGTGTACTTAATTGGCAACTACATTTTTGTACACAGTTTGGGGTTTTAGTTTCGTTGTGTGTATACATGTCGTGAGTGTGATGGTTTGGAAGTTATATTCTCTCCCTCATCATCTCTTCAGATGCTATGATTATTATCATTATTATTTGGTATGTTTCGTTCATTCACACAATTGTTAGGTGATGCTATCCTTATTTGGTTTGTTTGGGCAAATGTCTGACAATTTTGTTTTGTTTTGACTTTCTTCCGTATATTAATTTGGCATTGTTAATTCCAGGTCAGTTTAAAAGGGTGACCATATTTTGCATAATACATGTATTTTAATTCCAGGGGTATGCTGACCAAACTTTCTGTGTTTGTGAGGGTCGCAATGGTCACCATCATTTGACGATAGAGTATAGCTTAAGTGAACATGTGTCTCAAAGGACGCTAAGTCCATTGTACATTATGTAAATGTTAGTAACAAGCGTAGTCAAATGCTTGTTTGTTTCCTGTGTTGTCATGCTCTTATTCACAACAACGACAATAAGGCCGCTTACACCCTATAAGCGAATAGTCCGTGCATGGCTGCTCATGTAGAATGTTGTCCTAGGAAACTTTGTTCATGTACTATCTGTTAATATGTTCTGAATGTTTCTTTTGTTTATTTTTGTTTTGTTTCATGTTTGTAATGTCTAGGATATGTACCCCATATTCTTTACCTGGTCGAATGATAAGTAATACCTATATAATGATAATATTTTGTGAGTTTTTTTTGTGTGTGTTTTTCATTTAGTACTTTATTCAGGTTATTTGGCTATGTGAATGCAGTGTTAATGATATAACTGTTGAAGACTGACGTTTTCCAAGTTTTGCTAGCTCCTATAGAAACTCGTTCTATTTTGAAGCAGTTGCAAGTTATCACTTTAATGGAGGTTGTAATCTAAGGGGGGAGGAATGTAGTATATTATGTAATCAGGCTAGACTCGGACCAGACAGGGTGTCTGAGCTCTGTCGGCCAGAGGGCTTAATATCACATCACTCGTATATCGGAGGGATTAAAGAGACAGGTGTCCTCACATCATGGTGGACCACCATACTGGTAGTAGCAATGTACCGACGTATTTATGACCAGGCAGTCCAGTGTTTTGGTCATATCACATCACTCGTATATCGGAGGGATTAAAGAGACAGGTGTCCTCACATCATGGTGGACCACCATACTGGTAGTAGCAATGTACCGACGTATTTATGACCAGGCAGTCCAGTGTTTTGGTCAGTCTGTCTCGAGCGTTGGCTGAATGCAGCTCTTCCAATAAAGTCAATCTCTCTCTTAACTCCGAGTGTGTCGATCGTGTTCTATTTGATTGTGCTCATAGCAGGTCACTTCAGTTATGTTATTCAGTATGATCATTATTAGGTATTGTTAAATATATACAATCTGAACAATAGTTATAAACAAATTGTTTCTCAAATAACCCGTCTCACAGTTATGGTTAATTGAGAAAAACAGTAATATCTCTTTATGTTTTAGACTGTATTGCAAAATCTTTCCATCGTATGACGTTTTGTGATACAACTGATTTACACATATGCATCAAATGTGATAACTCGAACATATTTAATCACTGCTTCCAATGATACGCAGCATATAGCTTTAAACGTCTGAGAAATGATAACTTGGTACATCAACATTTTGCATGAGATGCCGATTAGATGTACAATCAAATAGCTTTCCCAACGACGAAAGTTCCTCCTCTGATAGAATAATCGACACCAATAGAATTTATGACATTCACTTGATAACATCTTTTAGCTTAATAAGGGGAACTACCTATCAACCCCCCGTACGTCACGTCAATACATAATTCTGCATATAGGACGACTTTGATAACAGTAAAGCGTCTCGAGGCACTTTTCTCTACCGAAACAATTTGTTGTGTGATCGTCAATGGAGATGCCCGGAAAGGCTTCTATCTTTTATTTCAGTGTACAAAGAACAACTTGTCTTTCAATACCTGATCCCAATACAGGGGTCTGTTTCATAAAGATTGAGCATAAGGTGCGATCAATCGCAAATCCAGTCTCATAAACAACTTTGCAATGGATCGCAAGTAACCCATCAATCTACTAAAAGTTACGTTTCATTTTTCTTGAAATCTTGAATGACCTGACGACAATCGCAACTCTTTATGCAATAGGCCCTAGGACTGTTAAAATTGTCTTTCTCTTCGTTTAGTACGCAAACTTTCTGATTTCTAGTCACTACTAACAATCCATGCCAGTCATATTTACCACGTATTTGGGTGCAAGATGCTTGTAAACCTTTCAACGATTTTTCTGTGGGACCCCATGTGCAAACTAGTTTTGTTATATATTTATGTAGCCCTACTTAACCAATGTCTGAGATTTCTTCTTTTTTTTTTGGTCTTTTTTTCCCCGTCCTACCCAGATCAAGCTTCCTCAAGTGGCAATAGTCTACGGCTTCGTGGCTTTTTCCTATAACGTCTATAACTACACCGACATGGTTTTTCATGTGCAATGTGCCGTTGGTAAAGGCGGGGAGTTACAATATGTAATGGACCCTTACTTCGGAGACAAGGCAGTAAGTAGCGTAACATAGTCGAAGCCAAGCAGCTGAAATGATGTTAAAGGGAAATTAAATATCTTTTTCTTTTTTCTTTTTTTTCTTTTCTTTCACCAAGTCTGGATATCAGTTCAAACATATGACACTGCACTGTAATTCTTTTGTTGAATACACACATGAAGATATCACTACATGAAATGTTATGAAATTATGCTCTCCCATCCTATCGCTCTGACAATACAAAATTGTCAGAGCGATATATGTGTATTTCGATGTCCTTGTTTCTTGTGTGAGACAGTGGAACCTGCTTAAAGGGATGGTAAAGTTTTGATTGAGATGCGACTTAAGGTTTCCATTTTCTTGCGAGATTATGAGAAAGCGCTTATGAAATATTAATGAACGTACAATTCTAAGAGGAATTAAAATTTATTCCATGAAAATTAGATTAGAAAGATCAGATTAGATTAGATTAGAAAATTAGATTGAAATGGCTGAGATATCCAAAGCAAAACAATCCCTATAAAAGGTGGGACCCATTTTTCATTAGGACCACTTTCTTTTGCTTTGTTTTTTGATATCTCAGCCATTACAAAACTGATTTTCATCTAATAAACTTTAAATTCCTCTTAGAACTGCATGATCTTCAATATTTCATAAGTGGTTTCTAATTATCTCATTAAAAGTTAAAATCTGACTCACTCATCTCAACCAAAACTATTACATCCCTTTAACCCTTTAGCAACCGAAGGTTCTGTACATAATGGCCTATTGTTCCCTAAAAGGTACAGCAACATTACTCTCATTTTGACAACTTTCTAGATTATGTTGAATAGGTCACTGCAGCTTAATCTTTTGTTTATCAGGTTATACTTATTTGAAAGCTTATTAAGACTTTACCAAGGGAATGGTGTGTCACAGAAGTAATTCTGACATACTTTGGTAATCCTTTGTTGTTCTATAAGAAGCTGCTCAGGTTGTTAGGACATGAAGATATTAAAGTTGTGTAATTTGTTAATGTGTGCGTGATGGAAACCGTGTGTTTGTATGCCTTATAAGAAAGAAAGGAAAATGATAGAAAAAATTTCAAAATGTTCTTTTGTGTCCTTGTGCAAAGTTAACTGTGTTTGTGTGCACCGTACTATATATATATATATATATATATATATATATATATATATATTTCAATTTCAATTCAATTCAATTCAATAGTTTATATATATATATATAATATTTATATATATATAATATACAATAGCATATATATATATAATATACAATAGCATATATATATATAAAATATAGAGAAAGATTTATCATTGCTATGATTTACAAAGACGCCGGATTACACCTTCCCCTAGACATAGCGTAGCATGCATGTTTCCATGACCGCGTTCTTTGTGTCCTATTAGTAACATGCAAATATATAATTTATATAGTGTACTCAGTCGACGGAAAGGTACATGTAGGTCTATTTTGTTAATCATATTGATAAAGAAGTCCACATAATGATAGATACTATGTTTTATAAGTGTGATTACAAATGTAATATTGCTATTACGTTTTGCATATTTTCCTTTGTCTTATTTAGATATTCACCCTTGTGGACTTCGAGAAGTATGTGGAGGAGGACTTCCCAGTTCCCACACGAGCTTTAATAGTGCGCATAATACTGACAAAGAGCATTGGCTTTAAGTGTGACCTGTACGGCATGTATTTGGAAAGTTCTTCTAGATCCAACCATCATCATTATCATGGAGGCCATTCTCACAGAAAGCAGGGAAAATAACTATATATATATATATATATATATATATATATATATATATATATATATTATATATATATATATATAAATATATATTATTTATTGCTAAATCAATCATCTCCTATCTCATTACTTTTTTTTGGGGGGGGGAGGGGGTTAATTAGATTTTTTTTAATCAATTTGACTTAATTGGGATTCATTTGCAAGGTTATCCTCATCTATATTTGAAGAGTTTGTTCGCAAAAACCGATAAGTCCATATTTGCCAAATGGAGATATTTTCGATTAAAGGTCAAGAAAAATAAAGAGAATGATAAGAAAATTTTTGAATCTTTTGACCATAAATGTACCTTTATATGTAGTGACCAATATATCATTTAAAAGGTATTATTTTGTCCTTCATGACAGAGACCGTACCTCATTATCTTCAAAAACGGACTTATCGGTTTTTGCAAACAAACTCTTTATTTTGTATATCTTTAAAGATGATTATTGATTTGCCTAACCTTATTGGTTCCAAAACATTGTATTTTGGTCCTTCGAGAATTGCTCCCATAAAATAGCTGCTGGCTGTAAGCCAAATGTAAACTCTATGAAGGAAACACTAACCTAATCCTAATCCTAATCTTTGCATCAAACTATAATGTAATTATACCCTATCACAACCCTAGCCCTATAAAAAGTCCTTGGATTAAAAAAAACCTAGCAATTGTCGCAGGAGCACATGCCGTGTTAGCCACTTGATTAATTACTATATATCCTTTACAGGGTAGCCTAAATTATTTCATATTTTTGATTACGACAAAATTTATTTCAGCACTCAGGGGTCTACTGTAAGATTCATGAAACAACAGACTGAGTCCGTGTCCAAAAGTTTTTTTTTTTCTTAATCAGTGTTATGACAATTTTCGGTATATCGCCAATACCTAAGGTCCCGTGTGCAGAGCAGCGTTTTTGAATAGATGCATTATTGGATAGCTCAGTTGACAAACTTTCCCCGGTTTTGGCTGCATATGCACTAAGGTCACGTCTTGTCTTTATCCAGGGGTATTTTTAGCTGAAGATTTTTTTCGCTTTCCATCATAAATGACCCACACACTGAAGCCTTGCAGGAGTGAACCATGAATCTATGGTGACCGCAAATCAGTAAAATTGAGAAACTTTCAACTCTGGTTTTAAAGCTGAATTTTAAAACTGAACAAGAGAGAGAGAGAGAGAGAGAGAGAGAGAGAGAGAGAGAGAAACAACGGAAAAGCAAACGAATAACTCCAGTGAATCGCATGGGAACTCCGACGAGCGCGAGATAACCGGAAGCGACGATGGTAAGGAGGAATCCCACAGTGCATCTGTGAGGAATCCCACAGTGCATCTGTGACAGGGCTCTTCAGCGCGCGCAGAAGTTTTCTGCGCATTGGCGCTACCGAGAGTTGTAAGTTAAGATGTGTATTCTATAGGTGAATGTCAGATGACGTATCTTCGAGAACCAGTTGATGACTCGAATAGAAGAACCATTATTAGAGAAAGTCTGTTACGATGGTTTTGGGAGAGGGAATTGGGGTTTTAGACCTTGGCGGATCTTGAAAAAAAAACCCGATATTGCTACTTTTAATGGTCATGATGGAGATAATGGTGATGTTAATAACTACATTGTATCTACATCAATCAGGATCGCTATCAGTATGTTCGCCATAATGATTATGATAATGAGTATCATCGTTTTGATTAATTGATTGCTTGATTGATTGATTAATTGATCGATTGATTGATTATTTGATTGATTGATATATTTCATAATCTATTCTATTCCTGCAACACAAAGTACGATGAATAAAGTTATTCAGTAATATTCTTAATCTAAGATGTGGAAAGAGGTAAATGCTTAACTAGAATATACAAAATTCCGCGATAACGAGAGAGAACTACAGAATAAAGACAAGCAAGTGTCATTTTATGCATATTCAAAGAAAAGAATTACAAATATCTGCACTTCAAAAGACACGTAACGCAAATTAACATATAACAGAAATACAGGACATCATTATCCCAAGCAAACGCTTGAAGAGGAAAAATGCTTAGGATTTTATGCAATATTAGTATCGATACATGAAAGGGATATTGGAGTCACCACTCACTGGATTGAAAAAAAAAAGAATGTTGAAGAAGAAAGAGCAAACTGTGAAGAGTTTGGGCGCAGGTGAGTATAGTGTGTATGTGATAGCAAGCCTGAAAACATGAACATTTTATTGTCACAAATTGTTAATTTCTGAAGTGGGCATTGTATCAAGATATACAAGAACTTCGAGGAAATGAGTTTCCTAGATTCTATAGAATATAGGACTCCGATGTGTCCAGAAACTAGACTTGCCAGAAGCTTGTATCAAAAGCACTGTTGAGGATATCGAATTTGATAGATCTCAGTAGTTTGCAAAACCAGTGCAGTAATCAATACAAATGATTTTTGAAGACTCTTATCACTCTAGCCTTATAATCGTTATCTCAGAAAAATTTAGTAATACATACATGATATAATGATCATTACAAGCAGTCCAGGAGGAGACTTCTGAATCTAACGTAGTAGTAATTTGAGTGTGACAGCTTTCATGGGAATAACCCCCCCCCCCCAAAAAAAAAAAAAAATGTTTGTATCGTCTACACAGAGTATAAGATTATAAAGAAAAGAAGCAAAGATCAATTTAAGATGTAATTGATTTGAATTAGGAACAGCAGAAAACCCAAATGGATCCGTGAGAGACACTACATATCATGATATCAACTTTGGAGGATTATGAAGACCGGTATATTACATACCATTTTCTCTTATATGCATTGTAAATAAGGAGTTCCACAGCGGACACGTTATCTCATCAGTTCAGTCATCAAAATGTCATGGTCAGTGGTATCGTATGGCTTTCGTATTAAATTCCATAAAAATTTCGATCAGCTGTGTTTTTGATTCGCAAAACATTTGGTCACTTTTCAATAAATTGACAACAGCATATATATACATATATATATATATATATACATATATATATATATATATATATTTTTTTTTTGTCCTGAAAACCAAATTTGTAAAGAAAGTGTTTTTTGGAGCACATGATTCCTTTGAGATTGAAGAGCACGTTTTCTTTTTTTTGATAACGAAGGTTTTTTTTTTAATCAATGGTACAATTATCCTCATTCAAAAAATACTTAGGCTATATATTTAAGAAAACATCAAAAGCCATATCTGCATCTTATTCAAGGAAGACATCTCTTTAGTGTTTCTGGATTTAATCAACTTTTAATGATTCAATATCATCGTATTCCTGTATTACTTTGGGTTTTGCCTTTTTTTTTAACTCACTTGAGGCAAAGATGGGGGGATAATATGTATGTGCGCAGATGGGACCAAATTGGGGCCAAATTGTCTGAGTTGTTTCTTCTGGGAAACACATGGTCAAACTTGTCATCAGTTTGGCAGGCATTGTCACTATGGTGATGGTATGTATAATGTATATCTAATACAAAGAGTCCATGTAATCCCTAATTACACCATTTAAAAAAAACAAACGGTATTTTGTAAAAACGTAATTTCTGTATTTAAGTAAAGACATTAGTGAATGCAATTTGAAGGATATTTATGGTTTAGGGAACAGAATTGGGGGTCAGGTTTAACATGGTGACGTAACCAGTGTGATAAAATACTAATGGAAGCCGTGATCCCCCCCCCCCCCCCCCCCCCCCCCCGGCCGTCAAAGCTGCCCCCAGCAGCAAGTTTGCTGTGTTCTCAGACAATAGTCTGTGAGAATGCGTGCGAATGAGCTTGCGGCACTCACCTGAACGATAGACCCCGGGATCTCTTGTTTATTACGCTGTTCGATTTAAAATGTTGCGAAACTGGAAAAATGAACAGATGATCAGATTCGTCATAGTTAACTCTTTATGTGCCATGGTGGAAACCCCCTGTGTGCCACGTTATTCTGAAACCCGAAGGTAGTCATGCTTTGGGAGAGATTTCTGTTTATCCGATTTGCATAACTTCTACAAATTTCTGTTAAGATGGGCATAATAGTATGCAAAGTCAAAGAGGAATGCCAAGCTTTGTTACGATATAAATTGTATGACGAATCTATTTTCAATTTTTCTTTTGAATGACCAGTTGCTACATTACTGTAAAGGCATGACTTTTGCACATAAAACTGTGACAGAAACTTAGAATGTACGAGCAAATTTAGTTGGGAACATCGCTTGTCGACCACCACATAGAATGCAAGTCGTATACGAGAGGAACAAAAGCACAAGAAACGCTTCATTGTGCCGCGGGATTAGCAGTAATTAGCGGTTTATCGATCGGTCTTGGCGGCTTTGTTTGTTGAGCAGAATATGCGAAGTTGGCACGCCGTCGACTGAGTCGGACGTGCGAACGTGGCACATAAAGAGTTAAACAATACCATTGGTTAAAAATTGTGTGCATCAATACCGTTAGAAAAGCTTTATGTCTAGCAGGCTTGTAGATGTCTTAATTGTTCTAGTCTGGTTTCTTGTTTTCATAGATATTAGAGTGTAAAAAAAATTATATAAGTGTATTAAGTATAATGTCGAATTTTTACAGTTTATCAAGATGATTTACAATTATTTCGGCTACAGACTTTCGCTATCTGTAAATAGACCAACTATACTGCATTCTTATATCTGCTATCAATAATTTCTACAAATGAATCCTTAGATCCTTCAATATAAAGATCGGTTCTCTCTTTTAGCATGGAGGTACAAATGTCTACCTCCATGCTTAAACCTGCAACTGATAATTTTTCCACCACTGGACATGTTTCGTCCACAGACTGAATTCATTCCTTGACAGCTGTAAATCATACGTGTATAATTTACTTCGCGGCTGTATTGATGACACCAATGGCGGATCCAGCCCCCGTCTTATTTTTACAAAATTAAGGGGGTGGGGGGGGGGGGGTGCGTCCCAACCCTTTATATTTTTTTAAGGGTGCACCTCTTTATACGGAATTCCTGGATACGCCCCTGGACACTGACCATCACGCAATGAAATGGACTTTTACTATCAACATGCTATGTTTTAGTACTTGATATTGCACTTTCAATGATTGAAGGGAAAGAAATGAATAAAGGAAACACCATTAGTAAGTAATTTCATTCGCACTTGATGCATATTCTTTAATCAATTATCCCTTTGCATTAATACCAATAACACGTGTTACGCTGGACAAGCGGTATTGGTTTTTTGCAAATTCGCAATGTTCGCTCTTTTTCCAATGTTCGTGGTTTTGCAACCTTTTCAATGAACAGCTCCAGTACATAATATGTTTTATCAGGGGTTAGATCCAGGTTTTGGAAATATTTATTCATTTTTTTTTGGTAGAACATTATTCCTTTATAAATGCAATTCCTTTGAAATGCAACTGCATTTTCATTGACTGACAAAAGCAAGTGTTGTATAGTAGTATACATGTTCGATTCGAAAACAGATACATGTTTTATGTCTAGGTATGGAAGGCTTCCTCTCGCGTAGCCAAACACATTGCCATGATTGCTGCTCAAGTTTTTTCACACTTGTCGTCGTGATGGTTGTGTTTTCACTGTACGTTTTCATGATAAAAATCAATAAATGTGACCGTGCATCACACAAACAAGAAAACGTCGCGCTCCTAGATTTTGCGTAAGAAATCCAAATTAGGTGAAACGGGCCAGAAGAGTCAAAACTTACTTTTCTCATATTTTTCCGAAAGAGCATTTCTTCTTCCGCATAAGTTTAGGGATAATAAATCGAAAGAAAATACCTTTGATGGTAGTCTGTTTTTTTTTTTTTTGTGGGGTATACTATGTAATTTGTGTAATAAGTGTAACCTTTCCTACTTCTTTACTTTTAATTCTATTTTTTTTAAAGATAATGTCCCTCCTTTAAAAGATATAGTATTTGCCAGAAAAGAAAAGACCATATACGTCATAAATTCTTTTCTTAGTGAGCACTGTTGTACCTCACAATGTGACTAGACATGTTTTCTTTCCACTATTTAGAAAGGTTAGGAGAGTCAATTTGCTGTGAGATATATAAACAGTTTTAAATCTGACGTTTTCGCTGTCAGCATTTGCATGAAACTAAAAAGTCACGTCCGGCGACTTTTAGTGGTTTTGTGATGCATGGTCACATATTGATCTTTTGTCAATTATTTTTCTGCTCCACTAAGCATGAATTCAGCCATTTTGATTAATTTTCAAATAACCTTGACACAATAAATTTCTGAATTATATGACAAAACTAAAAACTGGGTCAATTGTCTGATTGCAGATGAAACGCACATGTGTAAACATTGCCATTAAAAATGATGAATAGAAAACATAATTTCAATTGCATTTGCACATTATGTTCAATTACGGGGGCATTACATCTTTCATTTAGTACAAAATCGGCAGCTCCATATAAAGATTTTTGGAATTTATTGTGATCCTTGAGCAGAGAAACCAATGCTCTGAAAAATCTTAAACAAATTACATTGAACAGTGTTGATGACATAGGAGCCTCACATATTTCAGAAATGTAGCGGTATAATTCTATTACAATAACGCTTGCTTAACAATTTCACCTGTGTGAAATCTATGCATGCCCTTTTCTTTTGTCCCGAGCCCGAACTCATGCATTCTTGTCGTGAGGTAGTTAAGATTCTGAACGATTTTAATACGGTTTTATCCCGGGTTTTATCCTTCCTGTATACCGCACATGACAGTCTCGCACACAACGCCTGTGCTTCCTTGGCCGCTTGGTGGCGATACCCCGAGAATTTGCTCGCCTGAAAAAAGAAAAACAAAAGAAAAACAAAACAAACGTGTTTGTTTGTTTGATTGTTTATTTTTTCCAGGCGTGCAAATTTTCGGGATATTGTCACTAAACGTTGTGTGCGAGACTGCAGTGTGCGGTGTACAGGGAGGATAAAACCGAGTCGAACGTTCAGAATCTGAATTAATGGTGAGGCTGTCATGTCATCATCCTTGTTCATTGCAATTTGTTAGTAATTTTGAAAACACTTTTATTCCTCAACCCAATTGATATAAATGCTGAAACTCAGTACTTAGTATAACTAATTAATAGTTGTTCAAATGTAAAAGTTTGAAAATCATCAGGAGGACTCCTTTAAGCTGTGAGGAATTATAGCGTCCAATCGGATAAACAGAATGGCTAGGAGGTTGAAAAATCATTCCCATTGATTAGCAAACAAGTCTTCAACTTGATATTCATACATTTGTTTTGTTTTTTTTTTTTACTTGAAATGAGAATGCATTTCATTCTTTTCATCAAATTACAGTCAGTCTCCTAAACCCCACATAGAGAGTGTTGACAAAGTTGAATAAAGAAGAATGCAAGATTTACACAGGCAAGCCCTAATTCTATCGTGTAAGCCAAAATTGAATTGAAAATTGAAATAAAATTCTCCGACCTGTCTTCTTGGATTCCACTTTTTGCAAGGTTGACTGTTTTGTAGTCTATACAGTTGGAGTAATAAAATTAATTCTCAGTGATAAATTTCAGAGGGACAATGTTGTTATTGCGTTTCTAAATATTTTATCAAAATCCCCCTTTTTCGGGCATTAGTTGTGTGTGTGTGTGTGTGTGTGTATGTGTGTTCAAACCGAAGATCATGACTTTATCCCTTCAATACAATGATCCGTGTATTCCATACAGTGTACATATACATGGAATAAATTATACAAAGAATATGATTTACACCAACGAATCAAACAACAGCCCACAAGACTCACAATGAAAATAGGTCAAAATGAGCCATATTGCCCACGCGTTATAAAGCATCATAATATATATATATATATATATATATATATATCTAATATATATATATATAATATATATATATATCTAATATATATATAATATATATATATATATATATATATATCTAATATATAAATAAACACGTAGATAGTGCATGAAACTATTTAATGTGCACTATAACAATATAATCTCCGACAAATTATGAATTTGCCCCGAATTTTGCCTGAGAATTTGGAGGTGCTTGGTATTTGTTATATAGTGCAAGAAGAAGTTCCTTCACATTACCTTTTTTTTATCATCGTTTTCATCGTTATTGCTATACTTATTATTCGTAGCAGTAGTATCAGTAGTAGTAGTACTTTGGGGCCGTTTGCCGATACCATAACAGACAGTATCCCTCCATAAGATGAATGTGTTTGTGCGTGGGGAAGGGGTGATTACTTGGTGCGTGTCTTTACACTTCTCAAAGACAGAATTCAGTTGTCGGAGGGGAGACTGTACATAATGTTCCCTTGACACTAAGAAACGACGGAAACTTAGAAATGGAAAAAAAAGAATAAAAGAAAGCGTTGTAAATGCAGCAAGAACAATGTACACATGTAGCTTAAATTTACTAGCAATACATTTACTCCTACATGGTCTTTTCCAACCACTATAACATCATTCCTTGTTCCTCGTCATCTAAAAACGTGTTACAATTGTAATAGATGGACGCCGCAAGTGGCTGGGACTACAGGGAGCTTGGCACACATTTAGGCTTACGCTGGAAGAGTGAAAGAGGGTAGACATTAAAAGCTGCTTGTAGAGATGTATACGCCTACATAATATATCGAAAGGGAAGCAAACGGCCTAAAGGTCATGCTACGTTGAGGGATATTTCTCAACGCAAAAGTGGAACACTGCCAGAAAGCCGAAAGTATCCTTTGTCACATCATTTTCAAGAAGATTAAATGAAGTAAGATTTATCAATGAAGTTGAAAAATTGAAAGTGAGAAACGGGTTCACACTAACTACATGTCTAAGGTAACTTCAGAATTGCAAACCTTGTTTCATTTTCGGATTAACAAACCTTCAGAATTAAGAACCCCCGAATATTGAACTTCCACAATAACGAACATCCGGAATGAAGGACTATAACAGTGTAATGAGAGATAATTTATAGTTCCTATGATGTTCTAATATTTGCGTGTGAATATTCATCTTTTTAACATCCTCCAGTAGTGCATTATAGTGAAAGTGATACTGGTGAATGCTAACATTTACGTAAATTTTATATACACACTTGAGTATGATTAAGAAATAGCTGGTGCGATGTCTGTCATCTGTAACTGTTATTTACATTCCGTTCTTATCCTTCTTTCTTCTCAGATCCACTGGCATTAGGGATAGGATTCATCAATGCTGTCGTATTTACCTCCTTGTTTTTGTCATTGTATTGGCTCTTTAGACGCAAGAGACATGCCCACACTAACGAAAGTGAGTGTCATTTATCTAGCATTTAAATAATTCGAATTACTATAAGAATGTTTATATAAGCGCTTTAAATAGAGTAATTTTCTTAAGATGAAATAGCACGACAAGGACGGAAATAATGACAACCCGAAATAATGCCTCCGACGTCCGACCACACTTCGTAGCGGAGGCATAAGAAGAGAAATTACTATCACTTTTTTAAAAATCAAATTTCAACAGCCATAGTTCAAACCTGAGCAGTTCAGCATACGCCAGTAAGGAAGGACACAGCCACGCGGTTCTACTGCAATTCTTCGATAACTTTATTAGGACGTAAACCAAATATCCAGTGGAATGAACATAACCCCATCTGACACAAGGGGGCGACATAACCAATGGCGTAATTTCTCTTCTTTTTTCCCCTTTGTGTTTCTCCCATACTGAATTATAAACCACATACACGAACTGAAATGTCTTGGTGTAAGGCTTCTCACAACAATTATCTTAACAAATAAACGACCTTACAAGGATTAGAAAGGTCTTATTGTAACGAATATTTTGAGAACTGTGCAGAATGTGTAACGCAGCATATGTATACAAATAGATTTCATGGATACAATTAATGTGACTTCATGATATTACATAATGACACCTCTATAAACTATCAAATCTATAACCTGTCCTAATAATACAACACATCCTGCAAACAGGCAGTATATTACTACCAATATAACTACTAACGTAGGCGGTATTATTCTTCAAATACTAGCATACATACGATAACACAAAAATGACAGCTTACTACCAGAGCGAAGGAATACACCATACCACAAATGCGATACAATGTATTAGCGTTTGCAACTAAACCAACGACGTTCAAACATAATTTCCTTCAAAAACAACCACTGTGATGGGGTAATGCATTATCTCACGCCATCTAAAGATACACTGGAAACATCTAAGTCACAAAAGGTATGTAACGTTAAATGCAATGGTATGCATGACCTACAAACAACCAGGTATATAATCTCAAAGTATTAATACAACTGTAATAACACTTTTATCACACAATTGTTTGAGATGACAATAGTAATCACATGTGCCTTCAATAGGAACTGTGTATAATACATAAGAACTAATCTCAAACACAGTGTTTACTCGAGATCAACGACATAATCATGCAGCCTCACGGGAAGACGTCGTTCACGTCTGGGGTATTTGCCAGGATCAACGGGTACCTGGATAGGAGCGGGCAGAGAGTCAGAGACAGGAGAAGTGTCTGCTGGAGTGGCTAGTTCTGTTGGAACTCGAGGAAGGGCATCCAAAGGAGTGGATGGGGGAGCAGGGTCACCAGCCGGATAATGGGGTCCATCGGGAGGTGCAGGCGGAGGATCGGCGGCAGGAGGAGCGCGAGGCAAGGAACCAGGAGGGGTGGATGGGTATGGTGGGACATCAGCGTTGTCATCTGGGTCATCACCAGATTCCACATGGTGCGGTGTGGAATGAGGAGAAAGGGTAGAAGGGACCTTCAAGAAGTCGGCCAGTCTGACACGGTAGGACGAACTGCGTAGCTGGTTGCCAACGAACTTCCGGATGTTGCACCACTCGCCGTCGATTGAGCAGACAAGGCAGCGTGGTCTGGCATGATGTTTTGACCGATCAGCACGGAGGTTCACGAGGTCACCAACGAAGATACGGGGTAGAGAAAGGGTGGGGCCAGATGTAATCTTGGTGTATGGATGATTTTTCAGCCGCTAACATGTTGGGAAGTGATGATATCCTTGTCCGAAAAGGGGATCTGCTCGCATGTCAACTGATCACGTTGCATTAACATTTCCCTCGCCGACAAGCCACAGGATCGAAGACGACTGTTGAGACGGGC
The DNA here is from genome assembly GCF_040938485.1 of Diadema antillarum. Classification (NCBI taxonomy): domain Eukaryota; kingdom Metazoa; phylum Echinodermata; class Echinoidea; order Diadematoida; family Diadematidae; genus Diadema; species Diadema antillarum. The sequence goes on from NW_027270896.1 coordinate 4,935,398, forward strand.
AGTGGTAACTGACAAGGTCAAAGACGTGATGGGGGCACCAGATGGGTCATGGCGGAAGAGCTCGTCCTCCAACTCGCGGACTGATTTTTCGGCAACAGGGTTCTTGTTCTTTGCGTGCCCAAGCTCAATGCGGATGTTGTGGGACGAAAGGAGGTCATCGTGGCATAAAGCAAAAAATCCAGGAGCTGGGTCTGTGCGAATAACTGCTGGTGGGCCATCACAAGGTCTCAATTCAAGGCAGAGTTGGAGAATGGCAGCACGCAGGGTCTCCTTCCTTTCATCAGTGATAAGGCGGGTGACAGTATATGAGGTGACCGTTTCGCGCAGGATGAGAATGAGTTGGCGAGAGCGTTTCAGCCATCAGCTGCAAAGGAGATACCAACTACATCAGGAGGGTCACTTGTGGACTGCGGGTGGACCAGCCAAGGGAGAGTTTGGAGAGGGACACAGTGGTGGCAGGATGAGGTAACCTGTTAGACGGCAGACTCCATGTCCAGGGCATAGAAATACCGGGATGCAACAGTCTTTAATTGGTGAGCAGTAGGGTGGTCTAATTGGACATGGATGGCTGTGAGGAGACCATGGATGACAGACCGAGGGACGACAATGGCTTCACGAGGGGACACAAAAGCTTGCTCTTGGCTGACAACCAGGAGACCATCGGGGGCAATCGTGACTGAATCCTAATCCAAGCTGGCCGTGATGTGTAGGGGGGGGGGGGGGCGAGTCTTCCAAAGCAGGATGTCATCTGCAGAAATGCGATGCACGACAGAGTCCTCCATCTGTCTCACAAATGTGCACACTTGAAATCGGATGGGACATTTGCAGATCCAGAGTGGTGGCGCAGGGACAATTGGTATCTGCTCACCGTTGACAGGAATGTGGACATGCGGGGGCTGGCAGAAAATTCACTCCGACACAGCTTCTCAAATGGCTGGACACATGGTTTGCTGTCCATAAGGACACATGTGCGGTGCTTGGACTGAACAATGTATGGGCTGAAGTGTTTGAGAGACGCAGTGCATGGATAACGCTTCTACCTCGATGGGAGCCAGGAAACCTGTCGTCCCCTCAGCTTGGCACTGAAGAAACCAGCCACAAGAGGCTTGTGATTCCTCGTGACATAGAGAGTAGAGCCGATGCCATGCTTCTTGACTGATCCGTCTGTGACTAGCCAAAGTTGGTCAGTAGCGTGGGGGAGAGTGAACGTGCGGGGGAGGTGAGGGCATGCTGGGCTTCCTGGAATGCAGAGCGGAGGTCATCACTCCAGGAAATAGTATCCTGAGACTGTCGACCCGCAACAACGCCATCTAAGGGAGAGAGAAAGGAATCGCAGTGGGGGATAACGCGGGCAAGCATCTTAAAAGCTCCAATGAAGGAACGCATGCCTTTGACGGTAGATGGCAGGGGGCATGCTGCTAGGGCAGCAATACGATGGGGGCTAGCCTTGAGGGTGCCCTGAGACCATATCCATCCAAGAATGGTGGTAGTCTTGGGGGAGATGGTGGTCTTCGAAGCAGAGAGGTTGAGCCCTGACTTGCTCAGTGCATGGAGGACACGACCCCAGTTATGCAAGAGGTCTTCTGGTGTGTTACCACCGCAGTACAAGTCATCAGCAAGTTTGACGACAACACCTTCCACCAGGAGGTTACCCAGTACCCGACACATGAGCTCTTCCAGAGAGGTTTCCGAGCCAGGCATTCCCATAGCCGAGCGAGTGTATACACGCAATCCACGGAAGGGTGTGGCAACACCACAGTAATTCAGTGACTCATGAGACAAGGGGATCTGATGAAATGCATTGGTCAGATCTGAGGCAACGATGTATTTCCACTGGCTGATCTTGCGTAGAGTGGAATCAACATCTGGCATAAGTGACGGTTTGGGTTTCGAATACCGACCTCAGCGAAGGCAGTCACAATACGGTAACCACCAATGGGTTTCTTTACCAAGAAAGAATTATTTAGGTAGCCTATTCCATAGTTACACCAACATCTTCTGGCCGAGCAAACACACACAGTGCTTCGAGTTCATCGAACTTGGCTTGCAAGTCGACCAACTTGCCTCTGGGGTATAAGGGGAGGCGACCTTTCCTCTGTGGGGGTTGAACAGGACCCATATTTACGACTGCCTTGAATGGACCTACAGCACCATTGTACCCCTTGAAATGGGGGTCAAAGACGTCATCGTACTCAGTGTGTAGGTCCTTGAACTGCTGTCTGATGCTCGAAGGAAGAATGTCATAAGGATCTGCCTTCACCAGAGCAGAATGGTTATTGCTAGAGGTACGACGGGAAAAGGCTGCAGGAGGAGAGATCTCATCACTTGGAGTGTATTTAACTGCCTGGGAAACTAGTGGACGTACGTGACGAAAATGTTCATTACGACGCAGAACTCATGGCTCGATGCAAAGATTCGGAATCCGGATTTTACCATCGACACCTGAAACAATGCAAGGGGTGGGCCAATAACTAGGTGACTCCAAATCAGCAGACCGGACTCAACCATGTCGAGGTTCCAGAGCAACACACTCATCAGCGTGAAGTTCAGGAGGAAGTGGTACCTCAACAAACTGGCCAGGAAACACGGTGGTAGTTTCAGGTGTGCGGAGAACATATGCACGACGAACAGCAGGGGACAGGTTGGTTCGCTGAGAGGACCCATATGAGTACATGGTGCCATCGCTTAGGGTGATTTGACGTTTGGCAGGCCGGATTGCAATATCATTGCATTCCATGAAGGGTGTACCAGCCAATACTTCAACGTCAAGATTCTCGACAACGAGGCCGTCAAACAAGAAGCGTTTGTCATTGCGAGTGAATGTTAGACGAGTCTCGCCAATGACTTCGAGAGGGGAAGACCCATCAGCCTGGTGGGCAGACTGGCTGCTGTCAGCAATCTGACATCCTAGTACTTTCGCAGTTGATGCACGGATCATATTTCCGGTAGCACCGTTGTCTACAGTAATGCGCATAGCATGATGCGTGTAGAATGCATCAAAATACGGGGACTGTCGAATCTAAATACGGCGAGTAGCTGGGGAATCGGAGGAAAAGGATGGGGGGGGGGGGATCATCCTGACAGTATGAGGGTGGAGATTCGGCCGTAGTGTGCCCTTCGTCGTCTGTGAGGTCATCGGTGAGGTCGTCAACATGACCCAAGATACTTGCAACCTGTCTGACTTTGGCCATGTACCGCCTGTCCTGTTCTGGCAGGTATGTGCAGTCACTTAGAAAGTGATTGCTATTTCGCCCAGTCTGGAGACAAAGAGGAGAGGACTTGACAGGGCTTCGACGCGATGGAGGTTTCACTGGAGATTGAGATTGGCGACCTCCAGTGGAACGAGGGAAACTCCTACGAGGTCTGGTGGGTTTCAGAGCGCAGGACTCTGGGAGATGCAGTGCAATTCAGTTCAACCAACAGGCCCTGTGATATCTCGGGCTTTAGTGACGCGAGAGTCCGCGTACGCAAGTCGGTGCCATAACGCTGCTTGACCAAGCGAGGCAGGTTAGGATGTACCAGCCGCAACCACTCGAGTACGATAAAATTCTCTATAGTAGGAGATAGCTCCTCGTCTTCAGTGATTGGGTCACCATGACGTGTGATGCCCCCATTGACTGTTAACAGGTTATCTTCAACAAAGGCTAGCATCCGTTGGTATATAAGTCTTCAGGGCGTTCATCGGGGCCCAGACTTATGTCGCAAATACCCACCAAATGTGCGCCTGTGGACTGGAATCCAAAGTGCAATCTGATTGCTGTCCATGTGTCATTGAGTGAAGAGGAGTTCTTGACAATGGTATTGCGGGCTATCACGGGGCAATAATTGGTTATCTGCCCTAGCATGAGCTCCAGCATTATGACCTTCTGTCGGGCAGTTTGTCTTTGTGTGGCAGGGATGTCTGAACCATCATCATGTAACCCACGGAGAGGTTTATTCTTTGTTTTCTTTTCCCATTTGACACTATCGCCAAGGAAGGGAGAGAAATTGGGGTCGAGGTTGAGGGTATAGAGTAAGTTTTGACGCCAGCTCTCAAAAGAGGTGATCGTTTCAACCTTCGCGAGGCACCACTTTTTCGGTGCTTTAGGGGCAGACGCCATAACGTATGTGTGGGACTGTTAGGGTAGAGACTGCAATAAAACTTTGTACAAAAACTTACTTTTTGACCGTGTGACGGCGAGGGTTGCCAGTAATATCCTCCTTTATAGGTAAATGGGTGATCGATGCACAGGATTCAAGTTTCCAGCTGCCACCACGCCAGTAAGGAAGGGCACAGCCATGCGGTTCTACTGCAATTCTTCGATAACTTTATTAGGACGTAAACCAAATCCCCAGTGGAATGAACATAGCCCCATCCGACACTAGGGGGCGACATAACCAATGGCGATGAATAGATTTGATTTTGGTACCACATTTCTTTTCTTGAATAACTGAAATCGAAACTTTGGAAAGTCAGTTTGACAATGCAATTAACACGCTTTTTATTGATGAAAATTTTACATGTCCTTCAATTTCAGTCAAGTATAGTAAACTTTGAAAATCTGGTACCATATATTATTCACATGAAGAGTACTTTTCCCTTCCATATATTTATATATAATAAGTGTATAATTTGAAGCTATTCAATGTGGATTTTTCCGTATTTGTTTTTCTTTTTTTGGGTTTGGAGTGTGAGGAAAGATACAATGAAACATAATTGATTTGAATGTCTGATACAATGTGAAATGGGTTGCCTGTTATGCCTATGAAGAATTTTCTGTTGAATTGTTAGTGCGTCACGTCGTAACGCGTAACGGCGCGTTATTACAAATACGTTATTACAAATAATATCTGCCACTGAGATGACGTAATCTACTCCAAATTGCTCAACAATAAAAATGATGATGAACATCACTAGAAGCCTCCTTTAAACAAAAACCACACAAGAACATAAAATTTTAGAGAAAAACAATGCTCTTTAAACGTAAAGATGCAACACGGAAGGGCGAGACATATTATTAGAATTTGGAAAGTTACACAAAATACGCCAATATTGAGAAAATTTCTAGGCCTATTACACATTCCATTACAAGAATATGGGGTTTATCACATAATGATATTAAAGTGTGAACTTTCTTCAATTTGTCTCTCTCTACAATGAAATTTGAAAGATCGCAACTGCTGATCTGTAATTTAACAATAATGTTGTACAAAAGGAACCACGGGACTCGAACCAGTCATCTGCTGTTTTCCGGGGCAGCGACACTACCACCAAGCTATTCTTGGCTACCGGCAGTGATAGGATAAACTTGGAATAAATACCCATGCTCCGAAATTCCGAATTTTGGATGTCTGAAGCGTTTCTTGTGGGATGACAGTAAATTAGTTTAATTGGTTTGAAAATAGTCATGTCGAATTAAAAGGGTAAACACTGAGTATTGTAGTAAGGTAGCAGTCTGTAAGAAAATAATTTTTGAATGTCGTCTACTTTCAAAATCTCATGTTCGGATATATTTGGTCGGTATGCTCGTTCTGTAGTAACTTCCAGCAAAGTGTCCGCACAAATACGCACATTTTTCTTATGAAAAAAAAACAAAACATATTTAATTTGTACTGCTGAATGAAGTTGTCCAGACAACAGTTACATTAAGATACGAAAAAAAAGAGAGTGAACTATACCACACACACACACAAAAAAATACAACAGAACACAACACAACAGAAAGTGAGATGTATGTTTCTGTGGAAGAACGAAATAAATTTGAACTTGAACTTAAAAGAGACTTTTCACGGAAGATAATATCTTAATTTCCGTAAGAACACCAATATGGAGTAAATGTATTATGTTTCATAATCAGGCCGATTTGAATATTCATTCAAAATAACTGCCTCCAAATTTCATATGTGATTAATATGTAATCAAAAACTTTTAAATAAGATAAATGACTTCGAAAGAAATGAAAGTTCAATAGGCATGTAAAGGCCTAATTCTGGCAGAGACTGCCCTACAACTTGACGACCCTTTGAAGCTCTAAGAACCTTCCAAGTCCGGGTCTATGCCGTACAGGTCACACTTAAAGCCAATGGCCTTTGACAGCAATATGCGAATTATTGTTGCTCGCAGGGGAACCGGAAAGTCCTCCTCAACCTCTCGACCACAGTCCATGTTTACGAATTTCTGTATTGGACAAAAGAAGACATGCAGAACGTAATAGAAACGTAATACTTGTACAACTCTCTCTGTCTGTCTGTCAATCTGTCTGTTTGTTTCTCCTCCTCTTAGTACACATGCACACACCCACACACATGTACATTTGCACCAAAAGTTCATAAAGACTCGAGGAATAAATGATTCAATTTTGGTATAGTGATCCAGTAATAGTTATGGATTTTCAAAGGATTCTTTGATCTATTGGCAGGGTCATGAACTTGTGGGGCATTCACACGTACCGATTTTGCTTAATCTGAAACACGATTACAATCATGCAAACTAAAATCGCGTTTAACAAACATGCTTTTTCTCTCTCTAGTTGTTGTTTAAAAAGGTGTGAACCAATCTCAGGGAAGACAATCACAAGGATAAAAGCGAATAATTTTCTGCTGTCATAGTAATGGATTTAGAGTGTGTAAATTTGATATTGTTTGATTTGGGAGTATCTTTACATATGTCGTAGGTGCATTCATATTTATCAAACAGCAGTGTCAATATCATATGCTTAGATTGATACCAAGCAGGGTACTAAGAATAGTTTGGATTCGATACTGTCACATACTTACTGCTTTGTATGCGTAGAAAGGGTCCATTACATACTGCAATTCCTCATCTTCATTCTTGGCATATTTCACGTGAAAAGTAGCTTTGATGTACGTGGTACAGTTATATTGGAAAGCAGCAACGACCCCATAGACTAATGTCATCTTAGCAAGCTTGATCTGGGCAAGACGGGGGAAAAAGAATTACGCTTTGATATGCAACACATCCAGTTTCCACGTACCTAAAGAAAACTCACGTATAGCTCTGCAAATATCAATCATCTACGCATGAACTAGAATGGAAGTGGTAATAGTGACGACAAATAACAAAATTCGCGTGATGTAGAAAGAGAAAGCAATTAAAGCAATTAAAGCCATCCGTGTTTGCTTATATTGCCATACCTCTTTAAAAAGCCTTTTGATATAGCCCATACAGTAGAAAAAATGTTAAGTACAAGGTTTTTGTAGTTGATTCGTGTTCTAGAAATGAGTTAGAAGTAGCTTGGTTGCTGCCTTGGTTACCTTAGGCGACCTTTTTTTATTAGCCCTATTAGCGCAGGTACAATATGAAATATACTAGTATATTGCTAATTTTAACACAGGGAGCCGGAAAACATGGAAAATACATTTTTAAGGATTTTCTATGACAATGAATCCGTTCATAACATCAGTTTCATTTTCAAATGATGCAAGTGTCTTTAAAATCATCATGCATAAGCAAAGTGAGCTAATATGCATTATATGGTCATGATAGTCAAGCAGTTGCTACTATATACCATAATTATAACCTGATTAGGTTGTTTAGTATACGTTGTTTTTTTTTTCATTTCTGTTATATTCATATTCTAGATGGACATTGAAGTAACCTTAACTTGGTTGCCACATTGGCAACTCGAAATCATTTTCATTATTATACTTCAATAGCATATTCAGATAAATAGGGCAATATGTAGGGCCTATATTGTTGTTAATTCGTCGCAGGAAGCCCGAAAATACAGATAATTCGATGACCAGAAATCGACTTATGACACTTCTTTGAACTTCTTAATGATAGAAATGTCTTAAATATTATAAGCATAATGGGCTAATTAACATATTTGTATGTAAATTGTACAATAACCCAGTTTGGCGGGTCCCATATACCGTGTATGTGACCTGGAAAAGTATATACAAGTTGTTTGTTTGATTGATTGATTGATTGATTGTTTTGGTAGATTTGTGTTTAAGATAAATACTGGCATTGCAGTAAACTAAGCTTGGTTGCCTCCTTCCCAGTCTTGGCCAATTTTGTTTGATTCGCCTAATTACCATATTTAGCTAATTAGGGAAACTGTACAGATTATATATGACTGTGCATTACAAAACCAACAAAAAGTCGCACCTCATGATTTTACGTGAGAAAAAAAAGTGAACGCGTCAACAAAGTCAATGTTTAGTTTTCTATATTTTCTGAACGAGCGGTTCTTATTCTACATTATTCTTGAGTTTGGGATCATAAATTGAATGGGAAAGTGGGTTTTCAGCAGTTTTTCTACAATCCTTGTTTGGTAGAGTAGAGTGATCAAAATTTTCTTAGGCTGTGTTTATCAACTTTCCCCAGTTTAAACGACTTTCGATAGCCCTTTCGATAGCCCTTTCGATAGCCCTTTCCATAGCCCTTTCGAAAGCCCTTTCCATAGCCCTTTCGAAAGCCCTGTCTACTCCCTGTACTATTAATGTGCCGTTTGTTTTCGTCGGCTGCGTTTATCAACTTTCGATAGCCCTTTCCATAGCCCTTTAGTCTGGGTGCCAAAGCCACTTTTTGGGTCTAACCTTGTTTTACCGTCCACCCGATGTTTTTTGATGGTTTTACCCTATTTCGGGGGTGCTGAATCCGAATCTGGATGATGCAACTCTTGCATCCTTGAGGGTTTTGAGATATTCAAGATGGCCGCCAAAATGGCGCCAAAACCGGAAATTCCCACATATTTCCTTATAAGTGGTGAGATATTGAAAACAATTGATGGATTTCCCCTATTTCGAGGGTGCTGAATCCGAATCTGAATGATGCAACTCTTGCATTCTTGAGGATTTTGAGATATTCAAGATGGCCGCCAAAATAGCCGCCAAAACCGGAAATTCCCACGTATTTCCTTCTAGAAGGTGAGATATTGAAAACAATTGATATTTTCACCCTATTTCGAGGGTGCTGAATCCGAATCTGGATGATGCAACTCCTGCATCCTTGAGGATTTTGAGATATTCAAGATGGCCGCCAAAATGGCCGCCAAAACCGGAAATTCCCACGTATTTCCTTCTAAAAGGTGAGATTTTGAAAACAATTGATGGTTTTACCCTATTTCGAGGGTGCTGAATCCGAATCTGGATGATGCAACTCTTGCATCCTTGAGGGTTTTGAGATATTCAAGATGGCCACCAAAATGGCCGCCCAAACCGGAAATTCCCACGTATTTCCTTCTAAGTGGTGAGATATTGAAAACAATTGATGGATTTACCCTATTTCGAGGGTGCTGAATCCGAATCTGGATGATGCAACTCTTGCATCCTTGAGGATTTTGAGATATTCAAGATGGCCGCCTAAATGGCCGCCAAAACCGGAAATTCCCACGTATTTCCTTCAGCGCTTAGAAACATCGTAATAAGCGCTTTATAAATGATATTTATTATTATTATTATTATTATTATTATTATTTAAAAGGCGAGATATTGAAAACAATTGATGGTGTTACCTTATTTCGAGGGTGCTGAATCCGAATCTGAATGATGCAACTCTTGCATCCTTGAGGATTTTGAGATATTCAAGATGGCCGCCAAAATAGCCGCCAAAACCGGAATTAAATTCCCACGTATTTCCTTCTAAAAGGTGAGATATTGAAAACAATTGATGGTTTTACCCTATTTCGAGGGTGCTGAATCCGAATCTGGATAATGCAACTCTTGCATCCTTGAGGGTTTTGAGATATTCAAGATGGCCGCCAAAATGGCCGCCAAAACCGAAAATTCCCACGTATTTCCTTCTAAATGGTGTGAAATTGGAAATAATTGATGATTCTCCCTATTTGGAAGGTGCTGAATCCGAATCTGGATGAGGCAACTCATGCATCCATGAAGTTTTTGAGATATGCAAGATGGCCGCCAAAATGGCTGTCAAAATGGCCGCCAATTAAAACCGGAAATTCCCATGTATTTCCTTCTGAATGGTGAGAAATTGAAAACAATTGATGGATCTACCCTATTTCTATGGTGTTGAATCCGAGTCTGGATGATGCAAACCTTGCATCCTTGAGGGTATTGAGATATTCAAGATGGCCGCCAAAATGGCCGCCAAAATGGCCGCCAATCAAAACCGGAAATTTTTATGTATTAGCTTTTAAATGGTGAGAAATAGAAAACAGTTGATGGTTTTACCCTATTTCGAGGGTGCTGAATCCGAATCTGGATGATGCAAGATGGCCGCCAAAATGGCCGCCGAAACGGAAACTCCAATGTATTTCCTTCTTATAAATGGTGAGAAATTGATAACAATTGATGGTTTTCGTCAATGGCACAGTTTGATCTTGCTGTATATACAGTGAAACCAGCTCTACTGGATATCTTTGAGTTGGTACGATACAAGTGTGTCAGCAATTAACCCTTCAAGACTACAGATGCGGTTGAACAATTGCAAGATTACACTGTTTCCTGTAATGGATTAGTTTTGAACACTATCAATTAATGGACAAGACATGTTCATTAAATCATATTGTGATAGTGATGTAGAGAAGTGTACTGAAATTACCCAACATTACCTGCCTTTATCCATGAGCAGTTTTAATCTCTTTATGCATGAACACTCAAATTGGTTATTTGGTTTATATTGGTGGTCTTGATGACATTGTTGAAGACACGAGTGGGACATTTTTATTGTTATGCTTCAATGCTTCAACATTATGTATGTGTATATATATATATGTACACTGTATATATAATCTATTACAAACACACACAAGGAGACGGACAAATCACAGGTAACGCGCCGTGAAAAAAAAAACTAAATAAAAATCAAACGACAACATGGAAGGTAATCTGTTGATAATCCAGTACTTACGAATATCATAATCGCGCAGAGTGCTTTTGATATTAAACTTATTGATATCTACTATAGTGGTCATGGATGCATCCATTTCCAATGACCTAATCAGAATATGCGACAAGTTTCACAAGAATACGAGGCGAGACTCGTCAGAATACAAGAAAAGTTTCAACACCAAATACCAACATGCCATAATTTAATTTTACTCTATTGATAGCCGAAAAGGATTAACTTTACATCTATGGAGCCATATTATTGGCGGCCACAAGCATTATTTCATAACAATTATGCATAAAGACATTTTCAGTCGTATCTTTCTTTGCGTTTGTACGTTTCAGTATGATGTCAATATCACTTCTTTTTTTTCCAGAACGTATTAAAGTTCCGTTTGAGACATATCGGAATATCTCAGTATATTACAATACCATTGTGACAGTCATTTTGACTGTCAATAAATGTTGGCTGATTTGACAAATTCGCTCAACTGCGTTGAATTCAAGAATACGAATTATTGCTTTTCACCCTGCATGGGTTTAATCTCCCGCTTCGCGTTGGAGCACAATACTTCACCATTTCAGTATAAGAACATGTTAAGGAGTTTCCGTTCATACAGGACATTTATAGATGTCCGAAAACCTTCAAAGACCTTCAGCACCCTCGAAATAGGGTAAGACCATCAATTTATTTTAAAATTTTTAACATTAAGAAAAAATATATTAACATTGGCATTTCTGCCACTTATTTTGGCTGTCATCTTGGACGTCTAAAAACCCTAAAGAATGGACGAATTTCAACAACCAAGTTTCGAGGGTGCTGAATAGGGCCTAAAATTTACCAATTTTTGACAGTTATTTTGGCGGTCATCTTGGACATCTCAAAACCCTTAAAAAAGAGCACGAAAGTTGCGTCAACCAGATTCGGATTCAGCACCCTCGAAATAGAGTAAAACCGCCAATTGTTTTCAATTTTACACCATTTAGAAGGTAATATAGGGCTTACATAGAAATTTTCGTTTTTGACGGCCATTTAGGAGCCATTCTGGCGGCCATCTTTATTATCTCAAAACCCTCAAGGAAGTAAGAGCTGTATACTGGAGCTTCAAATTCAGCAAACTCAAAATAGTGTAAAATTACCAACTGTTTTATATTTTACACCATTTAGAAGGAAATAGGGGATCTACATATGAATTTCCGTTTTTCGCGGTCATTTTTGACGACCATCTTTATCATCTCAAAACCCCTAAGGGTGCAAGAGTTGTATCCTGAGCTTCGGATTCAGCACACTCAAAATAAGATAAAAACCACCAATTGCTTTCAAATTGTCAACATTTAGAAGGAAATACATGGGAACTTCCGTTTTGGGCAGCCATTTTAACGGCCATATTGAATATCTCAAAATCTCCAACAATGCAGGACTCACGTGAGTTGCACCATCTAGCTTCTGATTCAGCACCCTCGAAATAGGGTAAAACCATCAATTGTTTTCAATTTCTCACCATTTGGAAGGAAATACGTGGGAATTTTCGGTTTTGGGGGCCATTTTGGCGGCCATATTAAATATCTCAAAATCTTCAAGGAAGCAAGAGTTGCATCATCCAGATTCGGATTCAGCACCCTCGAAATAGGGTAAAACCATCAATTGTTTTCAACGTCCTACCATTTAGAAGGAAATACGTGGGAATTTCCGGTTTTAATTCGCGGCCATTTTGGCGGCCATCTTGAATATCTCTAAAACTTCATGGATGCAAGAGTTGCATCATCCAGATTCGGATTCAGTACCCTCGAAATAGGGTAAAACCATCAATTGTTTTTAATTTCTCAACATTTAGAAGGAAATACATGGGAATTTCCGGTTTTAATTGGCGGCCATTTTGGCGGCCATCTTAAATATCTCAAAAACTTCATGGATGCAAGAGTTGCATCATCCAGATTCGGATTCAGCACCTTCCAAACAGGGAGAATCATCAATTCTTTTCAATTTCACACCATTTGGAAAGAAATACGTGGGAAATTTCGGATTTGGCGGCCATTTTGGCAGCCATCTTGAATATCTTAACACCCTCAAGGATGCAATAGTTGCATCATCCAGATTCGGATTCAGCACCCTCAACATAGGGTAAAAACCATCACTTGTTTTGAATATCTCACCATTTAGAAGGAAATACGTGGGAATTTCCGGTTTTGGCGGCCATCTTGGCGACCATCTTGAATATCTCAAAACCCTCAAGGATGCAAGAGTTGCATCATCCGGATTCGGATTCAGCACCCCCGAAATAGAGTAAAACCGTCAAAAAACATTGGGTGGACGGTAAAACAAGGTTCAGCCTCTGGCACCCAGACTACTTTCCATAGCCCTTTCGAGAGCCCTTTTCTAAAGCCCTGACTGCCTGTACTATTAATGTGCCGCTTGTTTTCTAAGATGGGACGGCGAAAAGCAATTACCATCATAAAGACATATCTTCCTTTGAGAGCGACGAGTCATGATACAATGCCACATGAATCAATTGTCTTCCTATCTGTGAGGCAGCTCCAGTTTAGCACATACTTCAAATATTTCTGAGTGGCGGCATGAGACATGGGATCAAAGGGAATGAGACTGTTGTTACTCTATTTCTCAAACCTTGTTGGTGAGAGAAACACCTCCTTGTTCCAAGCATATGCGTGCATTACACACAGCTGTATGTATACACCTGTGTACACGTACTCGTGAGCACTTTACGTGGCGCGCGTCTTTTCAGAAACTGGAAACGCATGGTTGCGTAACCGCAGTTAGGGCGACCTAAAGGGCTTTCAAAACAGCTTTGCGTTTATCAACTTGAAAGGCTTTTACAAACAGGTTTCTGATAACCTGTTTAGGAAACCTGTTTGGATCGTCACAAATTTCGGGCTTTCGAAAAGGCTTTCCTAAAGGGCTTTCAAAACAGCTTTGCGTTTATCAACTCGTGAAAATTCCTTGAAAGCTGTTTGGATAACCTGTTTCTGCCGAGAAAGGAGAGTTGATAAACGCACCCTTTCGTAAAAGGCTTTCCTAAAGGGCTTTCAAAACAGCTTTGCGTTTATCAACTCGTAAAAATTCCTTGAAAGCTGTTTGGATAACCTTAGGGCCTTAGAGGCCCCTTTTCATTTCTTGAAAATCCTTTGCACACTCTTTACTTTCAACTGTGATAACTTTTGAAAGGATGATGCTACTGCTTCGAAAGTTATCATTCTAATGTATCACCTTAAAAAAACAAGTTTATGAAAGGAATAATGTCATATGATCGTTATTTGATTCGAGGAAGAACTCCTGCTAACCTGCAGCCACGGTGACAAATCAGCTATGTCGGGAAACCAGGCACTTGAATGGTCTAACCGGGCGAAATAGGGGGCTGAGTTGTAAGCTGATGACGAGGCTTCGATTCTGTCACTGGTCGTTCGTAACTGACTGATGACGTACTTGTTACATTCGGGAATGTCTCGCACGATTGGATCTATACTCATCATGGGGAAAGAGAGGTACAGTCAGAATGAAACACAGTTTAACAAGACATGAACAAGTACATATGAGATAATAGGACATAGCATTTTCTTTTCTTGATGGAAAAGCAGCTTTACAGCGTAACCTGAACATGGGCAGTGGAAACTTGAATTCTTCATACACGAAGCGGATAATCACCAAACGAGGGTTGCACCTCTTTAAGCCTGCATGGACATTAATCCAGAAATGCCTATTGCATTTATCTTGTAACAGACTTTAAAAAAGTGAAGATTCCTTTGCAGGAAAGAGAGGTCATAACATGATTCATCATCACTAATGCGATGTGCATGAGTGATCATCGGCCAGGTATCTATATTCCATTAAAACATGTAAAAAAGGCCGGTAGCCAGCCCGGGGTGGGGGTGGGGGGGGGGGGTGGGGGAGGGATACGTTAGATGTGTATATACCGACCCCCCCCCCCCCCCCGTCTGAAAGGTCCATTAAAAAGTCTTTTCATGATAAGCTTCATCACACGAAAAGGTGTTTGAATAATTATATGAAGGGTCTTTGTTATCGAATACGCTGAATTGCACGCATGAGTCGAGACCCCACCATTATATGTTGCATGATTAAGCTGTTCTCTTAGGGAGAATGATTTGTGGACTAAAAGGAATACCCTTCTTTAGGAAGAATGAATTAATGAATGAATAAGTAAATGAATATGTAAATATGTAAATGAGTACAGAAGAAATAAACCTAAAATAACAAACTGGTTGACTGCCATGTAAGCATGTCTACAACGACTTCTGTGCTAGTTTGAAAGAAGTGGAGGGACCCTCTGCAGAATAAAACACGTACGTGTGAACTCAAAGCGTTCGCATTAAACTTAAGAAATTTTTTTGAACTGGAATAAAACTGTTCATATAGATTTTCCTTTATGATAAAACAAACCAAAGTGTTTGACGATGGGATGGCTGTGCACTCCGAGGCTCATGCAGAGCAATTGAGCTTTAGAATGGTAAGACAACGCTTTTAGGACGAGACCAATGGCTTTCAGTGGTGGATGTATGACGTGGTAGCGTCTCAGACCACGGTTCTCTGCAATGTGAAACTGTGTCAACAGAGCATTGTTAATAGAACAATGAAATAATTGTGTCTTCATTTGTTGCTATTGTGTTACTCTGTATACATGTGAACATGAAATATAACATGATACAGTAAAATATATTATAGCAAAATATGATATAATAAAATGTAATATAAGATATATAATATATAATATATATTATATACATCCATACATACAACAATAGAAGAGCAGAAAAAGGGGAAATCTCCGCAAGAAATCCATTATTTTACAAAGTATGTCAATAGACAACTGTGGTTTGTTTCTTTCAACACGTGGACTACGGTTTACTTAACATAATTATAGATCATTATACAATATGTCCAAACAAAAAAATACAACGGGAACCTCCGCAGCGATAACTTTGCAAATGGGAATAAATTATAATAAAACTACAGGGTGCGAAACTATGACTTATCACCCACATCAAACAGAAAAACTCATCCGATTTGCTTCAGTGGTCAAAGAGAAATGAAGATCTTTGTAGAACGTGTCTGGAATCTTCACTCCAACTTTTGTCCATTTTGTTCACACATTTATTATAGTTAAAAGAGCATCCAAGTGCTTTAATAAACAGACCCAAAACATGCTTTACAAAAAAAATCACATTTCTCTGTAACAACTTAACCCAACTGAATGGGATTTTTGTTTTCTACGGAAATCCGGTTGTATTTCTTTTTTCTTTCTTTTTGGAGGGGGGGGGGGTAATATATATCACACCCCCCATCATCATCAAAATGAGGTAAGTGTCTTAATAAAAAAGGTTTTAAGAAAAATAAGAACAAACTAGTATTGCAGGATTATTCTAGAAGTTCTTATCAAACTTCTGTGTGCAAAAGTAATTAATGCGTTCAAGACAAAAACGAAATATTTGATGATTAAAAATAAATTGTAAGTAATATTTAAGGGTCTATGAAAAATTCTCTTCTTAATGTATTTTTACTAGCTGTTCTTTATGCTAACACATGGTGGTTGTCCTCCTTTAATATACAACCTAGACACTTTTATACTATTGTGCGGTAATGTTAACAGAATCATGTGGGAAATAAATATGTTAACCCCAAATTGAGAAAGGACATAATTATAAGAACACTTTTATGTAATTCTATTAAAAAAGGTATAGTTGTGTCGTGTCTTGCGTTAAGCACCACACTTTGAAGATACAGGTATATCACACTCTAAGAAAATAGGTACAAATTTGCACCTTTACCAATGTCACAACAGTTGATTTAAAGGGTAGCTTCCAAATGACTTTCTTGTCTGGAAAACGTTTAACCTATATATATATATATATATATATATATACAACAACAAAAAGAGGACAAATCTTAAAGGGGAGAGTGCACAAAATATATTTGCATGTGGATTGAGAAAATGTAGTGATATTAGAACACATCAATGAAAGTGTAATGAGAATCGAACAATCCGTTCAAAAGTTATGAATTTTTGAAAGTTCGGTGATGACTCAACTGCCCATTGCAGAATACTGTTACAGATCAGAGCATCACATACTTCCCAAGAACTATATACGATATCAAAAAAAGTGTAAAGAAAATTCCACAAAATATCATTTCATACGAACGCACTATTTCCGTATAAACGTCTTATTTCAGTGTGTTATTGTTTAAACCTCTGGAAAGGGTATCAGGGGTTTTCGGGGTAACTAGATGTCAATTTATATAAATTAAGATTGTTGCTGTTTATGCTTATGTGCTTTGATTGTTATATATTAATAACTTTTGTACAGGCTCACTTACACTCGTGTTAGAAAGGTAAACAGGTTTTAGACGCTTCGTGGAATGTCTGCCCTCCTCGACGAAAATGGCGCTGATTGAAAGAACTCGTATTGTTTCCGATGACATCCGTAATCCGTAGACCATATGCGGGGCATGGAAAGTAAAATTGATAGTCTGATGCTCAGCACATACACGATAGAAAGGAAAACCGCATTGACTGTGAGTCCGATGCGCGCAATGGGGTAGGTACGACTCAGGACCTGTTTTGGAATAGACGCACTCTTTATCTGCAGTGAACGAAATGAGAACAAGGTACACTTTATATAGAACCTAGAGTGAGAAGATTAAAGGTTGTTGCTGAAGGCTGTGTAGAAAGTGCACCACTTTAGAGTCAGCCCACTGTGAGAATGCTGGTTGTTATTGTTTGCTTCTTTGTAGTGAAAGTTGGACTAACTTCTCACTCCTGATTGCCTCATCAAAATCCGTTTTACGCCTCCCAAATCGCTGACGATAATAATTGAGTATATGAATATAAGAACGACCCAAGTCCAATTTTTGGCCAAATTCAGTTTGACATGGGAAATTGTAGCTTATGCATGGACTCATCATGTGTATAAATGATAAATCCTAATTACCCCCGGAAGTGCCTGAAATAAATTAGTTAAATCTTATATGAATGTAAGAATGAAGTACATGGGTCATTCTTACATTCAGAATATAGCGCCCTCTCTCGTCCTCTCATCTCTATAGCAGAATATCATGTATATGAATCAAAGAACGACCCAAGTCCATATGAATCAAAGAACGACCCAAGTCCATCACACAAAATGGCCTCTCCACAATTAATGTTAATGTTAATTGCCATAATAATATATGTTCTAATTTATATATACAATGTTGCCTTCCCATCACAGTTGAATAGAATATTATTGGACAAACAAAAAAGATATGAAGTTTTTTTTTTTTAGTTTACTCGAAATGGTCTTCCATGGACTTGGGTCGTTCTTATATATATATATAATCAATTGTACCTGGTGTTTTTTGTATTTTTCTTAATGAGGCAACAAAGAAAACACTTTTATTCATTTCTTTGTCTTATGCAACTAAAATTAAAGATATTCAACGAATCATTTTACTTCTTTGATTAAAAAATATCAAAATGTTCCTGCCGAGGGGGCATCACGTTGCTCTAAAACAAAACAAAATAAAACAAAACAAAACAAAACAAAACAAAACAAAACAAAAGCTCACTCGTGTGGAACGTGGATCTCCTTTCACACGCTCCTTTCTCTCTATTTATTTATTATTCATTCATTTCATTTTGAAGCCCTCCAAATGCATATCTCACAATCATCAAAACAACAGTTTATTTCATTTAACATAAAAATCACATGAAAACGCACCTTCTTTCATTAAAAACTGCAACATAGATGAAAATGAGGGCTGCTGAGACTGAACTTGTATAATGCAGTCACCTCACCGATAGTAAAGTACTTTATAGTACCACCATTTTACAGCATAAATAAATCAAATAAAAACAAATTAACCACTGCAATAAGAGACATGTCATTATAGCAATATGAATGTATCGTCGTACACTACGAGTACACACACACACACACACACACACACACACACACACATACACCGCACATACACACATATTAGCTCAGAACGCAGCAAAAGAAAGTAACAAGTGTGCGGTCATCCAGTAAAGAACAATCTAACTGTTCATCTCTCCGTTCAACTTCAGTTCAGTTCAGTTATTTTCTTCCATCAGGCAAGGAGTGAAACAAAGTAGGGGTCCTATAGTATGCTAAAACATTTGTAAAACAATCACATAGATTAATTTCAATGAAGGTAAAAAAAGAAAGAAATACAAAACGAAAAGTGATAAGAGTAGTACTGAGAACACTTAGGCATGCGTTGATGGATAGCTATAAAGGTGTTTATAGGTATGGAAAATAATGGTCCAGTAAAGAAATTTAGTGAGAATTCAATTTGGGGAGAATCTCAAATGACGTCAATACATGGTCACCCTAAAAAGTATTGACAGGGACAAGAACATAATTATCGGGAGCCTTGTTACAAAACTTGCTTTTGAATTGGTAAGATATTAGTTGTTTTTTAAATCAGTTTTTATTTGACGAATATCCTTACACAGTCTTTATCGAAATCTGAAATGGAATATGGGTGGCTATCATGACAACAGTTCTTGGAAATACGACGTATCAGCAGAAAATTATTATATTAGTGTGTATACAAGTGTAAAACTTCGACTGGAAGGAGAAGCCCGAGAAAGGCAGCTGTTTATTTTTCCATACTTTGCCCAGCTTTTGACGGTTAAACTGGTCTTTGCCAGGATCTTTAAAACACAACATAAGAAATGTAAACCTATTACAACCAAACTTGCACAACCACGCTTGCACTCCCCAAAATGGAAATGAACTAGAAAAGCACAGACCTCCGCCAAGCAGCTCATTTGCACCCACACGCCATGCTGAAAATCCCCAATTTCCCAATATTGAAGCCTTTCCTTTACGTCATCAGCTTCCAGCTGCTCGTCGCCTCGCCCGAGCAGAGCTACCTTTCCAAGCTGTTTACCTTTTCAGATGACCCACATATTACCTGATTAGTATCTGTGACATGTTTCATTTTTATTCGTATCAACTCTTCGGAGATATAGAGGAAACATGAAGAAAATGTATAGAGATGAAAAAAAAAAATCATCTCAGGAAACAAAATGTTACAAAAACGAGTAACCAAACACACACACACACACACACACACACACATACACACAAAGACATACACAATGTACATCACATCAGTGCTAAAAATTGTTACGAAAGGTGCTGAAGCAATGGATTTTTGTCTTATAGTTCTTGAAAAGTTAGTGAAATGAGAAAATTGTTCGGAGGCACATTTCTTTATCCTACCAAGAAATTTTACTGCGAGAGATAAAGTGAGTGGATAAAAACACCTAGAAGCACTTGAAATGAGAAAACGAAGCTTTATGAATGTTTTAACATCAAAAGTGGATTAATTCACTGTCATATCCAGATGCCACTACAACTTGACACGGAAAGTTTTCCCGCTGTTTATTGAGGAAAAATTGACACTTTTGCTCTTAGACTGTCTTTCTATCACTATTGCCATAGCAACAGTGATGTTACTGTGATATTTATGATATTACCACAGCTCTACAAGTGCCGGAACATGACTGCAAGCAACAAACCAGCACGCAATAACTCATCCAGACATTTTAAAATGCTCCTATGTAAAGTGAAAAAAAAAACAGCAACAACAATGCATTACCAATAACTTTTGACAGTTCCAATGTTATGTTGCCATAGTGACTGGTGTCCTTTCATCAAAACAAATTTCGCTGTTCAAGGAACTTGATTTTGATGCTGAATACCTAGAATTACCTCGGACTGTGTATTTATACTTCAGTGCAACCATTTATTTTTCTCAAACATATAATTTCACAATCACACATATAAAAATTTATTTTGTGGCACCCTACCATTCTGAAAAAGCAGTATCTGATTTTTTTTATCATATGTATATTTATACCGGGTGTCCCCAAAAAAGCGGAACGGTGGATTTTCAGTGCCTTGCGTTCTAAATGTGATATATTTTTTGACATCATTAGAAAGAGCATTTTCTGCCAAAGACAATGATACCAAAATCATTAAATTTGGTTCAGTACTTTTTATTCTACGCTAATTTCTGAAAACGCAGTCATTTTCAAATTTCGCCGGATTTTTGAGATATTATGAGATAATAATTTTAGTGCGACACGCGATCCATAACGGTGAATATTAAAGCTCGGTGATCCATGTCAACAAAAGATACAGCTTTCACATTGGGCACGGGCTAGGAAAACTAACAGTGTGTGTGTGTGTGTGTGTCTGTGTGTTTGTGTGCGCGCCCAATATGAAAGCGTTATCTTTTGTTGACATGGATCAAAGAGCTTACACAATTCACCATATGGAACGCGTGTCGCACCCAAATTATTATCTCATAAGTCGCAAAAAATTGAAAATGACTGCATTTACAGAAATTGGCGTAGAATAAAAAGTACTGGACCAAATTTAATGATTTTGGTATCATGGTCTTTTGCGGAAGATGTTCTTTCTAATGATGTCAAAAAATATATCACTGGTATCACAGGTACTGAAAATCCACCGTTCCGCTTTTTTGGGGGGACACCCGGTATATATATATATATATATATATATATATATACATATATATATATATATATATTATTTATAGTGTGTGTGTCTGTGTCTGTGTGTATGAATTTAACAGTATTCAATGAATAATCTTTTTCATATATTTTCAGTTTTATGAAAAAGATGTAAGAAACCAATCTTTATCTTATCTGGAAAAAGCAGTACATGTGTATTTTCAGCCTGGTTTGAGTTTACCCTATATATAGGGAAAATGGAAGAGAAAAAACCCCAGTATCTACCAAGCTATTTCAATCCAGCCGCAAAGGGAAGCAATTGTTCAAATTTGTCTAAAAGAACCAAATTCGACACACGTGTAAACGGATAAGCAGATTTAGAAATTGTGCCCTCAAGAATTCCGACGCCTTCTCCGCTGTCATGGTAGCGTTTAAATGGCAACTTATTTTTAATCATATACCACACCTAAATGAGAGAAAAATAGCTTAATATACAAATTTAAACTTAATTGTTCAATTGCTTTAAAAGTCTAAGTCATATATTGTGTTCTCCCACTGCCATGGTAACGAATTACTTTTGAAAAAAAAAAGTATGTATTCAAGTGATGAAATGTATAAATCCAGGATTACTTATTTAATCGCAGTATTCAGGTCATTCTCTGACGTCTTTTCGGATGTCATGGTAAAAAAATTATTTGAAGAAAAAGAAAACATATTTCTTATGAAACAGTTTCAAATGTGACACTTAAAATTGCATATTTAACAAACTTGCTGTGCTTACAACGAAATAATGTAAAAGTACCTGAGAAGGTCTATTTCACTTTGATTTTCGTTTGCCATCAAATCTTGGTCATCCAGGCTCACATTAACTGTGGTTTCAATGGCAGCGACTCTGCAGTATTGCAGTTGGAAATAAGAGCATTTTATTTTTCACAATATAACACAAATTACTAGGCAGGTAAAGCTTTAACTCTGGCTGCTTACAATATAGATGGATATTTTCAAGGTAAAAGTCACTCCCGTTAGGACAGTTGCCATAGCAACACAATGATGGACGAGTTTTAGTAAGTATCAATCAATGAATATTGTATGTGCTGATGTAAAAATTGTAAACGTAACACCTCTCTGACACAGTATCATTGAACGCTCTGACAAATTCACGGAATGTCTCAGACGTATTTCTATGGTAGCGTATCAATTGAATAACAAAATTACATAGAAAAAAAATGCATTTGAGCTTGTGTGGAACCAACGACAAGACAGAATCATTATACTCGGGCGTACAATACACAAACGCCGTATACGGGTCCATTCTTTTTTTTTCTTTCAAGTAACTAGTCTTATTGCAAGCCCAAAATGAGTTTTTCCTGTTCAATCATTCTCAGTTAAACTTAAGCCTCATTTGACCTTTGACCTAATTACGTGGCTTTGGACATGGATAAAACATCGAGTTCAATATAAGATAATTATTTCTTATTTAAGGTGGTTTACAAGTTGTCATTCGGATGTAAAGCTATGAACCTAAGAAGGAATTTTCTGTAAATTCACCTATCAATTTCATTGTTTGTTTGACCTTTGACCTACTCACGTGACTTTTTAACTAAAAAACTGAAGTAATTACAGGACGTTTATCATTTTAATCTATTACCAACATAAATGTTTTAGCATAGTTAGCCAACGTAGAAACCTCCAAATAGGTTTTAGCATTCTACCTCATTTGACCTTTGACCCAATTAAACGTCACCCTTGATAATAATGGGGTAAGGGAAACCGACCACGGACTGTGGACTTTTCCTAGGTATCTACATTTGTATCTGAATGGCCTGTGCCAGAAAATAAACATAGAATTTCATAACGAAGTGAAATTCATTATTTTCGAGCGGCTTGGGTATTAAACATAAAATGTTTGATATCTCTGTCCATGAAAAATGCAGAAATTGCGATTTTTCCAGGGAGCAGTTAGAGTAGCCTAAATTATATAAAAGTTCAGAATTTGTTATGTTAGTGTGGTAAGACAACCGGGTAACAAGGGATGCTTTTAGGCAACCGTTTTTGAGCAGGATTCCAGAGAGAGAGAGAGAGAGAGAGAGAGAGAGAATTTATGTAGATTACTGTCAGGACTTGTACTTAAAAAAAAAGATCTGCCTGTATATGACAATCAAAATTTGATTACATCTCAGCTACTTCATGGCTATCAACTGTTGACCTGTGCGTGTGTGTTATGTTTTTGTGAGTACGTAGTACACATGCTTGCGTGTTTGTGTGTGTGTGTGTGTGTGTGTGTGATCATTTTTGTGCAGGCGGACAAATAGAGCCATTCTTTACATGCTATGGTCATTCCTCGTTACTTACCGAATACTGTTTGTTGTCTGCTTTGCTTGTCGGCTGTTGATAAAACACAGAACTTTAAGGCGTCATAATAATTTGATATCTGTGTCAGACTTCGAAAATGTACGTGAAAATGACTGCAGATCTCGATGAACTTCCGGATGCACAACCAAACAAAGAGAAGATATACAATCTTACTGACCCAAGAATAACAACCGGTGTCATTCAGACAAACTTCAAAAAAGTTATACATGTATAATTATGTTAGAAATCAGTCACCTTCATTGGTTCCTGTACGCTTGGTACATCAATTCGTTCATCATCAGATGCATTGTTACTCAAAACACCCAGGATGGGACCAAAATTGTGGAATCATTTACCTATTCAGGTAAGGCAACTATCATCTGCAGAAACTTTCAAATCCAAACTTGCAACGTATCTGTTCCTCTCACACTGAGGATTATAATGCTTTATATAATGTTCGAAACAATTGTATTCTTTATCTGGTATGTGTTTGTTTTTTTGTTTGCCATTTTCTTCACTGTTGTCGTGTTTGAAAAATATACATGTATATATCTATCTTTTCATTTTTGAAGCGCCATGAGCACTGAAAGGTGGACCTGTTTTCTATACAAGTAGCCGTTATTATTATTATTATTATTATCATTATTATTATTATTAGCATTATTATTATTACTATTATTATCATTATTATTATTACTATTATTGTCATTATTATTATTACTATTATTATCATTACTATTATAAAGAATAGTATTGAAAAGGGGGAAGTCAAATAATGCTCCAAGGAATATGGACCAGCAATATCCATCTATAGAAAAAATAGAAATTATCATTTACATTATCTTCTCTCTTTTTTTCTCTCTCTCATTCTACAACACTGAATTGTTTCTTCGAGCTTATTCCGACATCACTATACCCTGCTTGGAACAGTTATATACTTACAGAAGGCAGTTATAGCAGGTTCATTTTGATTTACCTCGCCTTGGCTTGAAAAACAGCTTACGACAGCCGTTGAAAAGTTTCACTGACATGGAGAGAAACCGGGCATCCAAGACGTATGGAAAGCGAAACAATATCCTTTCGTCACTTTCATGAGTCATCACAAAGACCTATGTAGAGAAAAATGCCGGGGAAATAAATAAATCCTCAGTATTCGAAAATGACGGATTTTTCTAATATTCCTCTCCCTCTCTGTCTTTCTATCCGTCTTCCTCTAATATTTCTCTCAGAAGTAAGCATTTGATTTGATTTAACTTGATTAATTCATTCCTGTATTATCGTTGTACATGTACATGCATATAAATTTTATATACACACATTGTTGGAGCTATGTATAAACATCGGTTGTTGATAAAATATTTTTTTTTTCTTCATAACCTTTACACAAAGTACAGCGGAAATGTATCAGAAATACTACCGTACAATGAATAATACAGTAGCGCTACAGTTTGAGCGTGGCTTGATTTGCGTGCAGCCTTCATACATAATACACATAGAAAATATATATAACAGGGAGGGATGACTTGCATAGAGAGAGGATAGTAGAAAGGAGAGGTCTGTCTGCGTTTACTTTCTAAGGCTTACACAAAGTTAGTTCATCTCATTGAGCTCTTTGCACACGTAAAAATATTCAGGCATCGAGACAACAATGACAAAGCTTTCAATGTTCATACTGACTTTTCTGATATGGGAACTATGGAATGTGTTTCTTGGAAATATGAATGTTTTAACGGATATTTCTTCCATCAAGAGGATACCTTGAGCCATCGTAAAAAAGTGAGAAAAGACAAATAAACATGATATTATTATAAGCCTTGAAAATGAGCAACAATTTATATTAGATATACTGTAATACATATAATGTATATTTCAATGTCGAATTCCATTTCAAATTATTTTCGCATTTATCACTGGCAAATGCATGAAAGTTAACAAAATATGACGCAACATAATGTCCATTATGTTCATACATAAATAAAGCATTGACACATAATTCTTTATGCATACATACATGTAATATGTATATAAATATAAGTTTATCATGTATATTTACGTAAATGACATTTGGGTTAAAAATATTATGCATTTAATCTGGCACCTTGATTGCACTGTCATGGCCACATGACGATTTCAAAGTGTGGAGAATTCTGGCAGAGTTGCTCGAGTAAGTCAGTGTAAATGTGGAACCGTTGCACAGCCCTTGTGCCAAGACAGTGATTCCTTCTAACTTGATCTTCTTGCCTGCATCCATCTCCGGTAGACGAAGCATTAAAAGAAACAAAACAAACAAACAAGCACTAACTGATCGACTTTTTAATGCCGTAGAAACACAAACAGGATGCATACTCCCTGCAAATATAAAGAGAAATTGCATATTAAAAGATCATAATGTAGAAACATGAATATCATTACATGCTGTGAACATGATTATTTTAAAATAATAAGTATGTTTATGTGACTCTGTTTTTGTTTATGTGTGTGTCTGCATTTGTATTTTTACAGTATTGAGCAGACAAACATTGTTTCTTTGAAGGAGGATGTTAAATTGGTCTGCATGTCAATTTAACACGTTCTTCATTTAATTCTTTTAATCGGTCGATTCCGCGATTGTAGAGCAAAATCAGAACATAAAGTAACTAGAGAAGCACTCTGAGAGAGCAGACCTCCGCTAAGCATGCAGCTCATTTCCATCACTGATCTTGTTCTTCCATAGAGATATCAGTGATTTCCACCCATGTATGCTGAAAGTGTTTACTCGAGTAGAGTGTGCTGAAAGTCCCCCGATTTTGCAATATAGAAGCATTTGTTACCTCATAAACCATCAGCTCCACGGCGCTCCTCGCCCTAACAGAAACTAGAGCACGCACTTTAGAGCGTGCAGGCAAACCTCAAATATATACGCGCAGCCTGAACTCCCAAGTTCATTTACCCTTCCTGCCAAAAGATAAAAAATCCTTTATAAATTCCCCCAAAACTCTGGGATCACTACCAAAAAATAATCGTTTGTTACTTGTGTCATTCTTAACCATTCCTGCAAGTTTCATCTCAACCCGTTAACTACTTTTAGAGTTATTTTGCACACGGACAAACTAACTAATAATATAAGTAATAATAAGTACAGCATTTGTAATGCGCCTTCGATCTAGTATCCTATTCTGAGGCGCAGAGGGACGTAATTATGAAAAGAATAGCATACATCGTAGTCATAATTATACATAAGAAGGTTGAAAAAGAAGAAAGAGATAGGTAGAGATATACACACCAATGAACAATTCGTTGAAAATTCAATCGAAACAAGATACGAACATATGTGATTTCAAAAGCTTTTTAAATGTTTCAATGGTCTCTGCTGATCGGATCCTTAGTGGAAGAGCGTTCCAGAGAGATGGGGCTGCAGAAACAAAGGCTTCCTCTCCGAGAGTCGAGATTGTTCTTTTAACTGTTAATTGTTTACTATTACATGAACGGAGATTTCTGCCAGGGACGTATTCTGAAACAAGGTTTTGCAAATATTTTGGAGCTGAAGAATGTACTGCTTTCCATGTATGAAGAAGAATTTTAAACTCTATCCTCTTGGATACTGGTAGCCAGTGAAGATTTTTTAGAACTGGGGTAATGCTGGAGAAGCGAGATGTTCCACTGAGGACCCGAGCAGCAGAGTTCTGAGCACGCTGTAGTTTGGCCAGTTGGTAAGATGAAGCCTTGAACAATAATACATTTCCATAATCAATACGAGACAAAACATACGAATGAATAACAGAGGCTGCAACTTTGTTTGATAAGGATTTTCTGATACTGTGAATATTGCGTAACTAACTAACTAACTAATTAACTAACCAGCTAACTAACTGTCATATGTTGATAAATTCCTTGAATTTCTCCTTACAAAATGGAGTTTTGTCCCCCTCACAAAGGAATGGCATAATCACTCTTCTCCCTATTAAGAAAGATAAAGACCCTCTTCTTATGCAAAATTACCGTCCTATTACACCGTTGCACTGTTGACAACCGATTATAAAGTTGTGGCCAAGTGCTATGCGAGCCGTCTTAAGAGCTATTTACATGATATCATTCATCCGCATCAATCTGGATTTATGAAAGGTAGGAGCATTAGCCACAACATTCGTTTGATTTTGGACATCATTGAAAACACTGAAAAAAATGACCTTCCAGGTTCTATTTTGTTACTTAAAGGGATAGCACAGTATTGGTGGAGATGAGAATTGGGCTTTTAACTTTTTGCGAGATACCAAGAAAACACTTATGATATAGTACAGAGCATACCATTTTAAGAGGAATTCAAAGTTTATTTGATGAAAATCGGGTTTGGAATGACAGAAACATCCAAAAACAAAGTAAAACAAAGCGATCGTGATAAAGTGTGGGTCCCACACTTTAGTAGAATCGCTCTTTTTGGATATCTCAGCCATTTCAAAACCAATTTTCATCAAATAAACGTTGAATTCCTCATAGAATTACATGCTCTTTCATATTTCATAAGAGGTTTCTCATTATCTCACCAAAAAATGTTAGAAACTTGAAATTAGGTCTCAACCAAAACTGTACGATCCCTTTAACATTGAAAAAGCTTTCGATAGTGTCTCCCACAATTTTTTATTCCTAACCCTAGAAAATTTTAATTTTAATAAAGATTTTATTGATTCAATCAAGACCTGGTCGACAGTCATATGTGTTCTTACAGACGGCATTCCAATGAAAAGAGGAATTTTTCAGGGATGTCCAGTCTCCCCATATTTGTTCTTAAGAGATAATGACCCTTTCCATAAGACAAAAAACTTACTTAAATGTATCCCTGTTAAAAATCAAGAAGTTAAGATCTCTTTGTTTGCGGACGATTCCGTGTGTCTTTAGATGGTACAGATAATTCTTTTTCTCAACATTTTAAAACCTTACTCATATTTGGTCAGTTTTCTGGGTGTAAAATCAATTTCAGTAAAACTGAAGCCATTTGGATTGGCTCGAAGAAAGGAAACCAGGTTTTTCCATATATGAGTCGTGGTGTTTCATGGAAATAAAATCTCAATTCAAGTGTCTGGGAGTTGTTTTTTTTTTGTATGTTGCTTTAATTTTTGATTTAAATTATAAAGAGAAATTGGAAAAAAAATAGAACAAACTATAAATTCCTGCAAAATAAGAAATCTTTCATTAATTGGCAGAGTTTGTGTTATCAAAACCCTTGTGTTGCCCCAACTTATATATCTCTTCTCTGTACTTTCTATCAAATTACCTTCTTCCTTTTTTTTAAAAAGAATTTTGAACAAATTATGCTTTAGATCTATTTGGAACGGTGGTAAAGACAGGGTAATAATCATATTCAGGCAGGTTTAAAAAAAATAGTGGACCCCTTTTCTTTTGCAACTGCCCAAAAGATGATGTGGGTAAGATGGTTATTGGATGATGATTTTGATGCTTCATGAAAATGTATTGAGCTACCCTTTTTGGAAAGCTTTAATCAAGACGTTCAATTTTTTGGGAATCCCATGCTTCCGAGAGTGTTTTAAATTCTCTTGGTAATACACAACTAGCTGAAGCATTACGAAATTGGTACTTATTTAGAGAAGAACCTACTATTCAATTTTATGGTACATTGTAATAAATTTTCAGAGCTAAGTGCATGTCAAGTTCTGTGGTATAATAGATCCATTCGCTCGAAATCTAAACCTTTCTTTTTCATCCATCTTGAAACAGTGAAAATATAATGACTTAATCTGATTTAATCAATCCACCTTTTTCTGGCCATAAACTTTTTGATGAACTTATGTTGGATTTTGGTATCCCTGTTACAGACAGGAGGAAATATATATATTTTTTTGATTAAGAATATACCACAAGAATGGATGAAGAATTTCGATCCTGATATAGTGGGAGTTCATGAAACAATTTTTCATAAACTAGTGAACACTAAAAAAGTCCCTAAAAGTAAGTACAACTTATTACTCGGTTCCCACACCCCAAACAAAAGATATGCATTTTGGAGTGAAAATTTGCCTGTACCAGTAGCTACTGATTGGGAAAAGGTACACAATACCAATTCTTTTTTTGTACTATTGATACCAAACTAAGGCCTTTTTATTTTAAGATTTTTCACAAAGCTATTGCATTGAATGATTTTCTATTTAAGATTAAACGAAAGGAATCTCCTAACTGCTCCATATGTGATAAAAGGGAGGAAACAATGGTTCATCTATTTTATGAATGTGAAAAGGTTACCCCGATTTGGCAGGACCTCCTTGTCATAATTTCAAAGTATAACAGTTTATCATTAATGTAACCAATTTTGAAAATCCTTTTGGATTTTGTAATGATAAATTTGTCTCATATTTATTTCTGTTAATGAAATATCATATCTACTGATGCAAGTTTCGTAAGAGTCTCCCCAATACTGTGGCATTCAAGTCTTTTGTTAAAAAACAGAAGGAAATTGAATATTATATAGCAAAAAAGAAAAATAAGCTAACTTCCCACTTTCAAGAAATGGCGTTTTGAGATTTGACTCCTCCATGTTATCATCAGGCCATTGTAATGGACCAAGTACACGGAAAGCTTATTGGTGCCATATTTTGTTTTTCTGTATATACAAGGCCATAATACGTTATTCATCATATTCTGTAGGCGCATGTAGTGCATGGAGTACAATATACATTATACCAGTAACACTGCCATCTGTTGTCGACTCTGGCTCTTCAGGGGCGAATTCTGAGATGGTAGCCTTCTTTGGCATCGACTTGACCTGACCTCCCGTGAACTGGTTTGCAGGACATCTTACGGAGTAGCTGGATTGGGCCAGGTCGGGTGGCGGGGTGATTTACATCTACATTTAAATTTACAGGGTATGTGTGTGGGGTGTGAGTTTATGTGTGTTGGGATGAGGATGTTTGGGGTGTGTGTGTGGGCGGGGGGGGGGGGGGGGGAGGGGGGCGGGGAGTGTAGTTGGTGTGGAAGTTCAAGTTATGTTTGGGTAATGTGGATCTCCTCGCCCCCTGGTTTTGCTTGTTCCAGTCTCTGTAATGCACACACTTTTTTTCAGTTGCAGGGGAGGATGAAATTGTTAATTAGTCACTCATTAGTTTGTTTGTTTGTTTGTTTGTTTGTTTGTTTGTTTGTTTGTTATATTCTCCTTTCCCATCTCGGAATTTCGCCCTTGAACAAGATCTGATTTGTATAGCTTAATGTTCAGGTTCCCCCCTTTTTTTTACAAATACTTTACATTGTTCAGTGATTGTGTTATTTTAATCATGTTAATTATTGTAAATTGTGTGATTCTGTATAATTCTTCAATAAAACATAAATAAAAAAGAAAACCAACTAACTAACTAACGAATGAACGAACGAACAAACGGTAACGAAAACATAACCTCCTCCCTTGTCGGAGGTATTAATCGACATGGAAATATTGCAGGGTAAAAAATCACCGTTTTCCTTGACACAGACTCCTGTGTAATGGGAAAAAAGAGAAAAAACTCATACAATTTATGATTGATGGTAACACAGGATTTGCCAACAACGCCGATCGAAGCAGTGCGTAATACGCAAAAACATTACTCACGACATATATATTCAAACAGCACACACTGAAACATGCAGATGTTGCGTTTACCATTCTGTTCTTTAACATGAGGCACATGGCACCGGAATAAAGGTTGCTGCATTGCATGCTTACAATAACCGTCCTCCACACTCTGCTGTCAAAGATGCCAATAGTGGTTGAGAATGGTCGCCTGCACGTTTTACGGCCCTTGTCGCAATACATCATGATGTATTCAGTCTTCCAATCCAAAAATGTTTTCATCTTCTCAGGCGATGGCCAAACTGTTTTGTCTAGTATTTGTAATAAATGTAATGACATAAGAGATGTTCAAGTGTGTGTGTGTGTGTGTGTGTGTGTGTGTGTGTGTGTGTGTGTATGTTTTTCTTAACTTTTATTTCTTTTGCTGAAATTCTGAAGAAAAAAAATCACCCAGCAATAAACATTTTTGTCATTAAAATGGAAAACGACACATAATAAACATCATTTTGAAACATCTGTTTGATAAGGACTCTAAGCATGATAAGACCAATCGCTTATTCCAAAGTTGGGATAAGTGACAATAATGAATACATCTGGTACCTCTGTGATTCTATTTGAAAAATAGTAGAAAATATGATAATATCACATCGAACTGGCATGATGTGAAGTAACATGAATGTTTACAGTGATATATTTACAAAGAATTGTGGGCACGATATATCATTAAAAAAGGGGCAAACATGGAACATTTATGAACAGTTTGTGTCTGTTTTACAAATTCATACATTTTGGAATCACAGATGGCAATCACAATTGAGATTTATGTGAAAAAAGTTTAAGTGGGGTATTTTTCTCAGGCCTTGATCTTTAACACTTTAGGGAGATCTTACAGAATGTCGATATAAATTACTTCACGAGGCGGTTGATACTAAGGAGCAGTTTTTATATTCAGAAACGTATACACGTTTATTTTGTAATAAATTTAATGAAATTAAATAATTTTGGCATGATACAATTTAGCATTTTGATAACTAAACTTGAAACGTAGATAGACATGCACGCAGTGGCGTATTTAGGGAAAACGGCGCCCGGGCAAGCGCGAAAATTGCCCCCCTAATTTCTGAAAATGTGTTTAACCCCTACCCATCCCGCCAGGGACTTTAGACAAAGTCCATGATATGATATGCTTTTTCAAGCACTTAAAAGGGGTCTTTTGAGGGTGATTTAAATGTAATGAATTTTGATAAATTTTGGCGAGCGAGCGCAGCGAGCGAGTCGAAAATTTTTGTATTTCAGCTTACAAAACATGGAATTCTTGTCTTTTTTGCTTATCAAATCTTACAATTCTAATCAAGATATAGTGACGGCCTTATAGATAACGATTTATACCAACAAACTGAGGATTTAAAAAGTACTCTAAATTAGTACGCGCGAGTGCGCCGAATATTGTATATTTCCGCGTCATCATCACGTTCTGTTCTCATCTCTCTCTTCTTTTGTTTTGATAAATTTGGCGAGCGAGCGCAGCGAGCGAGCCGAATTTTTTTTTTATTTCAGCTTACAAAACATGGAATTCTTTTTATTTTTTGCTTATAAATCTTACAATTCTACTCAAGATATAGTGACGACCGTACAGATAACGATTTATACCAACAAACTGAGGACTTATAGTACTCTTAATTAGCACGAGCGAGTGAGCCAAAATATGTGTATTTCCGCGTCATGATTACGTTTTGTTCTTATCTTTTTTGATTTGTTTTTTTTTTTGCCTCCCCCCTCCGTATGTTCGAAACCGTTGGCGTCCTGTTGATCCAATCGGCGATCGCTTCAGCACGAATAAAATTGCATCCGCTGCTCCGTGTAACATTTTTCCTGCTAAATATGAAATGACATGTGTGAACACAATTGACATTGTCATTATGTCTGCGTCATCGTCACGTTTTGTTCTTATCTTCTTTTTTGGATAAATTTTGGCGAGCGACCGCAGCGAGCGAGCCGAAAATTTTTGTGTTTCAGCTTACAAAACATGGAATTCTTGTCATTTTTTGCTTACCAAACCTTACAGTTCTACTCAAGATATAGTGACGGCCTTATAGATAACGATTTATACTAACAAACTGTGGACTTGACAAAGTACTCTAAATTGTACGAGCGAGTAAGCCGAAATTTGTATATTTCCGCGTTTTCATTACGTTTTGGTCTTATCTTGCTTGATTTTTTTTTGCGCCCCCCCCCCCCGTATGTTCGAAACCGTTGACGCCTTTTTTTTTTTTTGATCCAATGGGCGATCGCTTCAGAACG
Organism: Diadema antillarum; assembly: GCF_040938485.1. Taxonomy (NCBI): domain Eukaryota; kingdom Metazoa; phylum Echinodermata; class Echinoidea; order Diadematoida; family Diadematidae; genus Diadema; species Diadema antillarum. Next base: position 4,968,899 of record NW_027270896.1, read on the forward strand.
AAAGAAATTGCAGCCGCTGCTCCGTGAAACATTTTGCCTGCTAAATATAGAATGACATGTGTGAACATAATAGACATTGTCATTTTATCCGCGTCATCATCACGTTTTGTTCTTACCTTCTTTTTTATATAAATTTTGGCGAGCGAGCGCGGCAGTGAGCGAGCCGAAATTTTTTGTATTTCAGCTGACAGAACATGAAATTCTTGTGTGAACACAATAAATTTGTAATTTTGTCCACGTCATCATCATGTTTTGTTTTTATCTTGTTTGATTTGGTTTTCTACCCTCTCCCCCCCCCCCCCCCCCCCATTCTCCCCCCCCCCCCCTTTCCGGGCGAGTTTTCTTCTTCTTCTTCTTCTTCTTTTCTTTTTTTTTCTTCTTCTTCCTTTTTTTTTTTCTTCTTCTTCTTCGTTTTTTTTTTTGCGCCCCCAAGGAGTGGCGCCGGGGGCACGTGACCCCCTTGCCCCCCCCCCCCCCGGATACGCCACTGCATGCACGTGAGCAAAGAAGAAACTTCACATTAAGTCATATTGTGTAATGCGGTTATTTTCATAGTTAAATTCATTAATGTGTGTGCAATATTCCGAGATTGCAATAAACAATACCGTCATCGGCAGTACCAAAGAAATGCTAATTACATGTAGGAATTCTGAGTATATTGCCTAATATCTAGTTCTATCCCCCGCCCCACTGATTGTGTTTGTGCATGTCTCTTTCTTGTCAAACTACGGTTGTTGCGACATAAATTGTCGCCCCGTCAAAGATTGTCGCCCCCTGAAACAGGCGACAATTTTTGACGGAGTTGGCGGCATGGATTGTCGCCCCGTCATAAATTGACGTCTGGCGACATTTTATGATGAGAGCTGGCAGCAAAAAATGTCGCCCGCCCTCGAAGCACATTTGGGTGGATAATATCATTCTTGACATAGTCATTGAAATACCAAAACATAAATCACATGGCTACATACATGCCAACATGCCATGTAAAAAGTCACGGTGAGGTCTTAAGGAAGTATGTGTCTACAAAAGACCCTATCTACAAAGGACCCTATCAAGAAATATAGGCGTACTCTGGAAGTTGAAAGATCTCTTATCAGAACGATCCCTGATTATTTTATATAATTCTTTAATTTTGCCTCATATATTGTATTCAAATATTGTATGGGGAAATTGTAGTTTTATTAAACTGAATTCATTGTATTAACTCAAAAAGCGTGCTATTCGCATTATTACTAATTCCACATATTTATCTCATACAGATCCTTTATTTCATCGTTTGAATACTTTGAAGCTTCAGGACATCCACATTTTACAAACAGGAATGTACAAGTATGCAGCAAATCAACTTCCCTCTTTATTTCATAATATTTTTCTCTTAAATTCGAATATACACACATATCCAACTCACCGTTCGACAGACTTTCACCTTGTAAACCCCAAAACTGTTTTAGCTCCGAAATCAATTAGACATTACGGTCCCGATGTCTGGAATAACCTACCTGATCAATTAAAGCAGTGTACTTCACTTTTTCCTTTAAAGGTCATTTAAAAAAGTATTTATTATTGAAATATTTTTCCAGTTAGTAGTCTTTGATCAATGTATTTTTTCTTTCTTTTTTTTCTTAAGTCTCAGTCAACCCTGATCCATGCAAAGTGTTTTTTTTTTCGATTTTTTTTTCATTCCCTCCCGTTCCTTTTTTTGATAATGATATTGCATGCATTCAGTAAAGCGTATACCTTACCCCAAAAATAGGCATGCTCTACAGCCTTTATTCTCTCTTGCACTGTCACCTGCACACACGACGCACTGTCACTCGCACACACCTACAATTTTATTGTCTACTATACCATGCAGTAGTCAATGGTGCTGCATGCTGTTTTTTTTTTGTTTTAAAGCGCCAAGTCACTATTTTTCTTTTCTGTTTTTTTCTTGCTTTCAAGCGCCAAGTCACTTTTTTTCTTTTCTGCTTTTTTTTTTCTCTAGGAAAATGTGTTTCGTGTATTAAGATTAAGAGTTTTATGAGTACATTGGTATCACATATTCAGATAGGGCCTCATCCACGTCAAGCTCTGCTTATGATGACGGTCCCCTGTATTGATTTCTCCTTTGTTAATAGATAAAGTATGCCTTAATATGTTATTTTAATTCATATGTCACTTCAGACTGATGTTGTTACGCAAATGATATATGTATTTTTGTATTGATTTGTATATGTATCTGTATCATTTTGTTTTCATTTGCAATTGTATTCGGAGAAAGAAAATGCAGAAATAAACCAACCAAACAAACAAACAAGCAAATGTGTGTGTGCGCGCACATGATAATTGAGTGTCCGTTTGTGCGTGTGTGTGTGTGTGTGTGTGTGCGTGTGTGTTAGTGAAAATAGGGGAGGTTGTTGTAAGAAGCCAGAAATTTGAGGGAAATATATATGATTTTTATTCTGCTGATAAAGAGGAATATGATAATTTTTGAAAATGTAATTTCATTGAGATGTTTCATTTATAAAGGTGTATGAACTCTTAGTTACAAATTTACAGCAATCGTATATTTTACGAATGAAAGATGGCCAAAATGATTATTTGTTTTCGAAAAAGGATATTACACATACATTTTTAAGCCCAAGAATGACAACACTTCTAACAAAAATCACTGAATTTCAGTGTGAATTATTACATGGAGTTGTTTATACAAAGGAAAATCTTTTTGAGTTTGGTTTCGTTGCAAATAACCGGTGTTCTTTTTGTGAGCAATCGGTAGAAACATATAAATATTTATTTTGGGATTGTGTGTATGTTAAGAATTTGTGGCAGAAAGTGATACATAGGTTTGAGATGGCAGATCTTCGAAATGTAGAGTGTAGAGATGTTCACTTTTATGGGAAGGGATCCAAAAATGAAATTTTGTAATACAATACTTTTTATTTTGAAATATATTATTTTTAGATCTAGGTCGGAGGGAAAAATTCCTACTTTTGAGTTAAATTTGTAACAGAAAAGTAAGATTTCGGGATGAAGAAAAAGGCATTGCTCTAAAAAGAAATAAGTTGGGATTACATTAATTTTGCTGGAAAGGATAATTGTTTCTGAAACAAGAACTTAAGTATTGTTTTGTTTTGTTTTTCTTTTTAGTACAGTGTAGTTATCAGTGGTGAAGGGAATATAATGTGTTATTGGCCGCACGCGGGGAGGGGTAAGTTTTTGTTGGTATAAAGGTTATAGGATTTTATCAGCAGTTAGGATTTTGATGAGTTTTGTTTGATGGATTTGAATGTGAATTTGGAGCGGTGCTTGGGTGCGGGCAGATGATGCTTTTCCGCATACGGTTCATTACACGCCTGTATGATTACGTATTAATCAACATTTGGAAGTCGTTTTCATTAGGAAGGAAGGTGGTATCGCTTAGGGTGTGTTTGTGTGTGGGTGTGTATGCTTGTATGTGTGTTGGTGTTTGGTGTGTATGTGTGGGTGTCTGTGGGTTGGTGGTTGTGGGTGTGGTAGTGGTGTAGGTTTTAGTGAATTGGGGTTGGTGGGGATAGGGATATGATTTGAAGAAGGATAGTTATAAATTGTATGAAAGATATTCCTTTGGTAGAATTTATTATTTAGGATAGATGTAGATTTGTTTTGGTGGATAGGAGAAGGGTTGGTTGGTTTTCTTTTTCTTTTTTGTTTTTTTCAATGAAATGATTTCATTCTAGTTCTGTGTAACGTATTTTTGTAACTTTTTATGTATATACCCTTGTGAGTGTGAGTAACATGATACAGTATAGTAAAGAAATATGTTTTTGTAAATGTCAATACTTTCTCGTGAAGAAATTGTCAGTAGGATTTATTCATAATCGAGTTGTTATGAAGAGAGATGATGGCGATTTGTTTGTGTTTTGAATGGCATTTGTACCGTTTATGTTCATGTTACCCCCAGAATGGGTTGATTTATGAATGATTTGAATGAAATCAATAAAATATCGTGGAAAAACAAAAACAAAGTATATGATAGAAAATGTATTTATCATGTGTTTTGGCTGCTCGTGGGGAGGGTTAAGCTGTTGCTGGCATAAACGTTATATTGATTTTATCAGCAGCTTTGAGTTTGATGAATTTGTTTGACGGATTTGTATATGAATTCGAAGTGGTGGTTGGGTGCGGGCGAATGCTGCTTTTATGCAAACGGCCTATCTTGTCTTACGTATCAACATTGGGAAGTCGTTTCATCAGGAAGGAAGGTAGTATCGGTTCCGGTGTGTCATGTGTGTGTGTGTGTGGGGGGGGGGGGTGTATGTATGTGGGTTGGTGAATGTGGGTGTGGGATGATTTAGGTTTTGGTTAATCGGGGGTTGGTGGGATGGGGATTTGATTTGAAGAAGGATAGATATAAATGGTATGACAGATTTTGGTAGGATTTTATATTTAGGATAGATGTAGATTTGTTTCTGTTGGGGGGGGGGGGGGGGAGGGGAGGGTTGGTCAGGTTTTTTATGAATAATTTCATTCTAGACTTGTATAATGTATTTGTTTTTTTTTATGTATATGCCCTTGTAAGTAAGAAGGAGTTACATGATCCAAACCAATATATTCAAGGGATATAGGATTGGTACATGTCAAAACTTTCTCGTGAAGAAATTGTTAGTAGGTTTCATTTATATTCGAGTTATCTATGTTGAAGTGAGATTATTTGTAGCATAAATTGACAAACGGAATGTTTGTGTTTTGGTCATGTTAAACCCAGAATGGGTTGATTTATGAATGATTTGACTGAAATCAATAAATATTAAGGAAAAAAGTGTTTAGGTGGTTTATTTTGCATTATGAGGATTTGTTTGAGTGTTGGTTGGTGTTTATTTATAATACGTATGTATTGGCGGTGTGCATATATGACAAAGGAATAGTGATATGGAAGTTGTAAAAAATGATGAAAATTGAAAAAAAATGGACAAAGAGAGATAATATTTAGGGAGGGTACCTCCCTCGTATGCCTTTTCTATCGTTCTCTCTCTCCTAGCCCGCCTCACCGCTGAAATTGACACACCCAATCAACGCTGCTGTGAAACCTCAAACACGTGCTCATACACGTTGAAGGCATTTTCATCGCCAAAGTAGTGCCTGCTGCTCAAAAAATCAAAACACAAACACAAACAGACACACGTACGCATACGTAGGCATTAGTACACACACAGACAAACAAACCACTACCACTATACAACCACCACACATGCACAGAGTTTCCACATATTGTATTATTATAATCCAAACACACACACACACACACACGGCGCGCGCACACACAGCTATACACAAACGCATACACAAGTCACATAATTATTATACGCACCTATACATATTATACAGAGCAAATACCATGCAGCCCATCCCCCCCCCCCCACACACACATACGCATAACGTACCAGTCATACCCACCCCACCAAAGCATAACACCGGAGCAACCACCACAACCACATAATTCACAGTGCATGGCCGGCGACAATTTTTTACGGGGCGACAATTTATGTCGCAACATTGTTTTTTGCCATCACAATTGTTGTCATCGAGGTCAAAAAATTGGGAACTGCATTAGCGACAAAAATTGTCGCCAGAGGACAATTTTTTATGGGGCGACAATTATGCAGCCAACTCCGTAAAAAAATTGTCGGTCCGAGCGGGGGGGGGCGCCAATTTTTGACGGGGCGACAATTTATGTCCCAACATACGGTCATACTTGACTGTTAATTCTTCCGGGGGAGGGGGGGGGGGGGTAGAATTCTTACTACAGTTCTTAAGACCGTGTCACACCTTTCCGGGCAAGCCTTGCGTGCGACTTGCAAAGAATAATTTTTGCTACCCGGAGGTCCCCGTAGATGAGCCGCACATGACAGAACCTAGCACGTATCTCACCCGTAGTCACCCGCAGGTGTGCACGCAAATCTTTTTACCCGCAACCATGTTTAGTACACACCTTTCCGGGCATGCTACGCGGGCTTGTTGTGTGTGGGGATTTTCCAGCATACCGGACAATTTCTGAGGGCGAACAAGGATTTGGACGAGTCAGTGCTTGTGTCTTACTTGCTGGACGCGTTCTACTCAAATTCTACTAGCGGGTAGCGTTTTGTTGTTTGTTTGTTTTGTTTGTTTGTTTTTTTTCAGACGTCACAGATTGGGGCATAGCGCGTATTAAACCTATGGGAAACACGTTGGGTTAGGGTTAGGGTCAGGGTTAGGGTTAGGGTTAGGGTTAGGGTTAGGGTTAGGGTTAGGGCTAGGGTTATGGTTATGGTTACGGTTAGGGTTAGAGCTATGGTATGACAAGGCCTTGAGCATGCTCAAAACGCAGAGGTACACGCAGAACACCAGTAGGAGACCCTTACAGGCATTACCTCGCAGGCAACTCCAACGCAGGTACTTCTCAGTACCCATAAGTCACTCGTAACAGAAAACGGATCGTTTTCAAAGCTCTCACGCAGGTCACTTGTAATGCACGCAAGTAGAAGCTAAGTAGCACTCGTCTAGCAGGTAAGAAACAAGTGCGAAAAATGCAAACATTCTTGTTCGCCCGCGGAAAATCTTCTGTGTGCTGGCAACTACCTCCTCGCCACAAGCCCACGTTACTTGCAGGAAAGGTGTGACACGGCCTAATTTAATTGTGTTTTCGATGATATTTCAATGCAAGTAAAGAAGATGGTACCGAAAAAAGAAGAAATGACTCATGGTTATTCTAGCATAAAAGGGAAGCTACGAAAGCAGCAAATTTACGATCACATACGGAATATAGAGGCTGCTTTCACCATAAGTTCTGCCTCTACATAAGTTTACTGCTTGTTTTAAAGTGATGAACCTCAATACCAGACTTATTTAGCCCAGTTGCTAATTAATTAGTTCCAATCAACATACTGAAATGTCTCATTTTACCATTGACAGTTCGTGGGCTTGTAATTCCAAGTCATCAGGAGAACTATCAAAAACAATATATTGTCATTATTCGCATTGGAAAAGATCCATCATTGTACATGTGTGTAAGTGCTAAGAAGGTTAGAGGATTAATGCGTTAGAGTTAAAAGGGCATCATCCCCGCCACACACACACACAAACACACTCACGCACGCATGCACGCACACACAAATACATATAATATACATTTCGTTTTGAATGAATAAGGCCATATCGATAAAAGCCCATATGCCTCGGAGGTACCAACGAATCGTGTAAAGTGAGATCCAAAATATTCACGAAAGAATCGTATTCTTACTTGTACAGCAGGAGGCATGGGCAAACCACGGGACGTCATCGGAGCTTGGCTGATCGCCGAAGACCTCGACAAAAGACGAGACTCGGGAACACTCATCCAGTCTTAATTCGTCACCATTGCACCGGAAATGAAACGGTAGTGATGTCACAGCCAAAGATCGGGACGTAGAATTCGGATTTCCCTCCGTAGCGTAGGCAGCAAGGGCGCCTGGATAGCCCAACTCTCTGCAGAGGACCGATGCTTGGAATATGTCCCAGTGTGAAGCGGAAAGAGGAAACCAATCCACATTACCAGTGGCGCCGTTTTTCACTGCTACATTACCATCCCGTGCGACATGGCCGCCGATTAGGCGGACAGTTTGTTCTGTCTCTCCATGAACGTTACCTTTTTCGGGTTGAACGCCTTTTGGGAATATGACAAATCGCATGTGGAGCAGGTGAGACACATGGATACAGGCTTAACAATATCCTATGATGAAGTTTGGTATACCTGGTACGCCATCTCAACATGCAATTCACTCAAGGTGATAACTATGATAACATATCGTCATTGCGAAGGGAAAAGAAAACATGTCCAACAAGCATATCATAATACTGTTCAAACAGTTCACATGAATTTCGCCATAACATCGTCCTTACAATTTCATATCGGAAGATTTGACTGGAGGAGGTCATTCCACGTAAGGCCTAGTGAGAATTTCAAAAAAGCATTCAGCAGATTGTCATTTAACAAGATAGTATTCCAATATTGTATAATTATAGTATCATCAAAAAACTAACTTTCTTAATGCCTTTCCAGCACGAAACAAAAATTGGAATATCGTTGAAGTCATTCCTGGCCAATCGCAATTTCAATTTGTCATGAAACACTGCATAACATCAAGTGTTTTACACGTGCTGTTTACCATTGGCAGCACTGATAGGTGATTAAAACAGAATATTCCAGTTGTGACATTCAATAGAAATGTGTAGGTCACTTGGATCATTTGGTATAATTAGTATATTCAACAACACTAAACACTGATTATACTGATTAACATCTTTTCATTTTTTTTTTCGATTCCTAACTCATACTTAAAAACTCTCTTGAAATACAAAATCTGAATTTTTGTTTCATCTGTAAATGGTAAATAATATTTATCGCAATCGCTATATATAGCTTAGGTAAGAACACCTACACTGAAAACTTGATAAGGTTTCCACGCATAACAAATTGGCTGGACATGGCGATGAGAGGCAATCTGAGGAATAGATCAAAAAAGGATGTAAATAGATTTATATCTGTTTACATTCTTGTCAAACACACACACACACATACACACACACAAGTACATCCTCAGTCTGTCGGCATTCGCATACAGTTGAAAACAACAATAATGATGATAATAACAACAACTAGACTTGGAATTTGTCAACACTGACAAATTGGGTGATCCGATCGAAAATCAATGATTCGAGTCCTCATCCCAATAGGCATGACCATACAGGTTTCATCTGTGTTTAGGGACATAACTTGGCCATGTGATGTTTGGATTCTCATTTAGAAAAGGGAGTCAGACCTGCCATCTTTGGCACCGAATTCCGTATACACTAACGAAGATCAGTATCAAAATTAAGATATAGAATGAAGTATATTTGACCTAAGGCCCCACTTTGCACAGACAAGATGGCATCTGAACAAAAAGTGCTTATTTTGCGAAATGATTCTTGTAACATGGTCTTTGCGTGAGCAAAAAATGGGAAAGATAGGACATGTATTCACCAAGATACAGGATAAAACATTTATGACCTTTGACCCTAATCTATATACCCAAGATGATGTCCGATCAAGTAGTTGTTATTTTATAAAAATATACGTGACATGAACTAAACATGTGGAAAATATTGGGCTGACAGGGCCTGTTTTTCTTGAGTTATTGCAAAAAAAGTTGCAGAAAGAGAGAAATATCTCAATACATCGAAGATAAGTTTTAATTTCAACCAAGTTTTACGACGTGATGCCGACGTTGTAAGAATAAACGGAGAGCATCCTAACGATAGCGCAAAGTCTCGGCTATACAACGTATTAAAATCTGGAAGAAATTCACCGAAGGGTAAGTGAGCTATAAAAGTGCTCGATAAAGACAGTCATGTCAATTTTAATTTCAAGAAAAACTGCACTCCCATAGAGATAACACACAAACCATGCAAACTGGTCAGATTTGACCAGGTTAACAATTGGTTAAGTTCAATCAATCTATTTAGGTGATGCCGTCATCCAATCAAGATTTTATAATTACACTTATGAAAGAGCATTTAATTTCATTTCATTTCATTTATTTCATTTCCAACAACATTTTCATACACAAAATAACACAACATCAATACAATGTCGTAACAAAGAAAAATACATGAAGTTAACAATAATACGCATGAAAAAAAGCAAGAGAATATTGAATCAAAACTAAAGTTGCAGGAAATGGAGGAGACATGCTAAAAAGCTAAGCTTGTATTTTGCAGTCTCCTCGTGGACAAAAAGACTAAATAACATCGAAAGGCAATTAGCTGGACATAAACGGTGCGCAACACATACAATCCTATACAAATAAACAAACAACAAACAAACAAACAAACAGACGGACAAACAAACACAAGCAACCTCTCTTGTAAAGAGAAAGATAGAGAGAGAAAAACAAAACACAGTGAAGGAAAAGGAGGAGAAGAGGAAATTATTTTGAAGGAAGAAACAGAAAGAGACAAGAGGACAGGAAAAGGCGAGAAAGGAGAAGAGATGAAGATGATGAAGGGTCTATACCAGCACACGCGAGGTACATGGTGCGATGGATCACCGAGGTATATGTACATAATGTAGGAAGGAATAGATTAAAGAAAAGAATGAGTACAACGAATAAAAAAGGAAGCTCAAAATTAAGGGTAACTAAGATATAACTCATTCAACTATATAGGAATTTATGAACAACTTCTTCAATTTGAATGTAAATGTATTTAAACTTAGAACTTGTTTCATACTATCATCGAGAGAGTTCCAGAATTTGGGGCCAGTAAAAGAAAATATAGATTTAGCAAACATAGTCCTAGTTAATGGCAAATGAAATGAGTTGGATTGCCGAGTAGGATAAAGATGAACAGTTCTATTTTTAGTGAACATGGACTCAAACACAAATGGGAGAGAATTATTGATAAATTTGTACATGAATTGTCCGAGGTGTAGAAAATACAAATCCTTTACCTTTAAGATTTTGTTTTCTTGAAATAACACATCAGTGTGACTTCTCCACGATTCATTGCAAATAATACGAAGAGCTTTCTTCTGTAACAAAAGTAGTCTTTCCAAATGAGAAGAATGTGTGTTTCCCCAGGCGAGTATACCATAATTCAAATAAGGTAAAATCAAAGATGAATATAACATTAAAAGAGCGTTTTTGGGTAAATAGAATTTAACTTTATTTATAACACCTATATTTCTTGAAATAATACGGCTTATGGAATCAATATGTAAATTCCAAGTGAGTTTACGGTCAATAGTCAAACCTAAAAATTTGATTGAAAAAACTTCTTCAATAACTGTGTCATTCAGATAAACATTCCTTGGCACATTTTCCAAAGAGTTACTAAAAATCATACATTTAGTTTTTTTGATATTTATTGACAATTTATTTGCTCTTATCCATTGAAGTAATTTATCCAATTCAACATTTAAAACATCAATTAACATGTTAGGATCAGAATGTGATAAAAAAACATTAGAATCATCAGCAAATAATAGAAAAGAAAGAATACTTGATGAATTCGGCATGTCGTTAATGTAAAGGATAAATAAAAGAGGGCCAAGCAAACTTCCTTGAGGCACTCCACAATTGACATTTTGCATGACTGATGTATGTCCGTTAACATACACAAATTGCTTTCGGCTAGAAAGGTAACTCCTGAACCACTCCAAGGCCTTTCCTCGGATACCATAATGTGATAAATTATAAAGGAGTATATTATGGTCAATGGTATCAAAGGCCTTGGAGTAGTCCAGGAAAACGCCGATTGTATGATGAAACTGATCAATAGCTTTTGAAACTTTATCTAGAAAGGTAAGTATTGCACGGGATGTATTGTGGTTTTGTCGAAAACGAAACTGATAATCAGAAATTATTTTATAGATATCCAAAAACTTTAATAATCTAGAATGAACAACTTTTTCAAGTAATTTCGATATAGAAGTCAACAAAGATATAGGTCGATAGTTACGAACATCTTCCCTATCCCCATTTTTATAAATGGGAATTACTTTAGAAATTTTCATATCCTCAGGGACAACTCCATTACACAAAGACAAATTAAAAACGTGTACCAATGGATCAACAATAAAATTGATAATATTTTTCAAAAGAACATTGTCAATACTGTCGTGCCCGGCACTTTTCTTGTTTTTCAAATTCTGAGCAATATCTAACAATTCATTTCTCTCTAAAGGAACAAAAAACAATGAGTTGGGATTTCGAGTTTGTAAAAAATCAGAAAAATTCTTTTGACTATCCGGAATATTGCGAGCAAGATTATTGCCAATTTGTGAGAAATACTGATTAAAAATGTTTGAAATGGATGTGGCATCATTAATAGTCAAATTATTATGTTTGATTGTGGTAATACGTGGTTTCTCCGTATTTTTATTAATAGCTGTATTAATAGTTTTCCACGTATTTTGAATATCATGTTTAAACAAAGATAACTGATTAATAAAATATTTACGTTTCTCACACCGTATTACTTGCGTGAGAACATTCTTATATAAAGTATATTTATGATGAGATTGCTGGGTGCGTTTAATTTTATCAACATAATACAAATTATTCTTACCGTTAACCGATCGCAACAAAGATTTAGATATCCAAGGCAACCTAGGATATCTTTTGTAATTGTTACATTTTTTTCTAATAATGGGAACATGTTTATCCAAAATAGAAATTAACGTTTGCATGAACAAATCATAAGCTACAGTGGGATCCTCATTATCATATACATCGGTCCAGTCCACTCTGTTTAACTCGTCTTGTAACCTAACTATATTGTCAGGTGTCATTTTCCGGAAACTTACCATAGGAGGCTTTAAAGAAATTCTACGGTTAATGGGAATACAAGAAAAGATGGGATAATGGTCAGATAAATCTGATAAAATAATTCCGGAGGCAGGTAAAGGGCTGATGTTACAGAATATATTGTCGATAAGTGTTGCAGAATGATTGGTAACACGAGTTGGTTTTGTTAAAAGCAGTAAAAAAGACGAGGAAGTCATTATATCCAAAAAAATTTGGGCAGTGTTTAAAGTCTGAAACTTTAACAAATCAACATTAAAATCTCCCATGATAAAACAATCTTTATTATTAAAAGTTCGGTTTGATAATAAGGATTGTACATATTCAAAAAAATCATAAATATTAGAATTAGGAGGTCTATATAATACTGACACAATTATATTCTTTGAATAAGGGACCTTAATTTCAATAACAAGTGATTCAACAATTTCACTCATACAATTCAATTCATCATGAATAACATAATCCAGATTTTGTTTTACATAAAAAGCAACGCCTCCGCCCATTCTCTGATTTCTGCTATTGTGTATGAAATCATAACCTGGGAGTGAGAACATAGAAGTGGAACCCTGAGTGGTCCATGTTTCACTAAGACCTATTACATTGTAAAAGGATCCATGAGTGCCATCCATAAATAAGCGAAAATTATCAAAATTATGATTCAAACTCCTTATATTCAGATGCATGAAAGACAAATTATTGTCGCAATCGTTACTTTCAATCAAAGATTTGATATTGTTAATTGAGAAATATTCTGAACTTGGATATTGCTCATTGTTATTCTGACAGAAATTAACGCTATCCTCATAAAAATTAAAAGGTAACTGATAATCTTTACTACAGGGGTCATTAGTTGTCTGTGTTTCCGTGTTTTGTCTGAACATTTCAAAAAACTCATCACTGTTTAATGAATGAAAAGCAAAGTCTTCGACTCGCATCATCTAGGAGTCAGAAGGAAATAGGACGTACTCGGTGCCATCGAGCACCAGTGTGCGTTCGAGCATGCATGGCATAGACCCCAGGAGGATGAGATAAGAGAGAGCATGAAAGAATGTAAGAGGACGAGAAGGAGGAGGAAGGAACAGAAAACGTGGTAGAAGTAGAAATAAGAAAGAAAACGTAAATACCGGAGAATTACAAGAGAGCAAAGGACAAACAGTAGACAAGAACAAGACAAACACCACAAAAAACACATACCTATCGAATCATGACTAAGGTACATTTCCGAAAGGCTAAACCCAGACATTGCTCTCCCTGCCCCCCCCCCCCCCCCTCCCCGAGAAAAGTATGTCAAAACTGGTCAGGCAAGATAGACTCCGAATAATGCATTTACAATTCTTTTTGTGAGTACAGTAAGTAAGAGCACTGGATGAAAGTTGCCAGTGAACCCATGATACACTTGTTCGTATGGGCTAGGCTGAGAGCCTCGTCGCTCCTCCGTCACCCAACACACAAACTTGACGAGAATGCGTTCACTGGTGCATGTATTGTAAACCTTCGGTATGTGACAGTTATTGTTCCATCTCAAACTGAACGACATCAGAGCGATTGTTACCATATCGTTATACAGTGCATCTGTGCAGGGGTTCACCGCACCACGCCCCTCTGTCATTTAAATGTCAGTTCACACATCAAATTAACAAATTCTCATTACGAACACACACTATACAGAGACCTGTCCACTTGTTAATTTCTGAGTTCAATGCCTGTACCAGAGTAACAATGATGTACATTTGTATTTCAGGGGCGGATCCAGAAATTTGCAATATTCAAATGGGGCGCATGCGCCCCTCCCCAGTTTTCTTTTTATGTCTTTTGTTTTAACAGAAATTATAAGGGGGGGGGGGTGGCGTGCGCCTGGTGCAGTCTTCTCTGGATCCGCCATTGTATCCGGAAGTCATCTTGCCCGTGACATGAGTTGCCCAGTGCTCCTATGGAGCATAGTCAATTAAGATTACATTGTTATAGAAGACAAGAACAAAATTGACAAGCTATTCTCAAGGACCTCGTAATACTATGGAAGACTATTTTCCACAAATGTACATAACATTTTGGTAAAGATGTACAACTCGAAGCACAACCAACCGACACAACCGACTGAAATCAAACATTAACGAGTATTTTAAATTCAAATCCACAGTTGTTTTATAACGTAAAAAGTTGCTGAATATAACTTATTTATGTTCAAACTACCGAACAGTGTGTGAAAAAACAGCTTTCTCAAAAATCCTTTCAAAGCCTTACTGTATGTCTAGCAATAACAATAATCAAAAAGAAAATAGAGTGCGTTGACATGTCAATCCTTACGTAATAATTCAGAATTAGATGTAGTATATATGCAATGAACGAGTAAAATGAACTGAACCAAGCCTGGAAGTCTCGAGCGCTTGGAGGAAGAATGCTCGGTGCGCCAGGGATATATACACATAAGCATATTTAGAGTTGTTGTGTCAGGTACATAGAGGTAAGAAGGGAAAAAGCACAAAGTAAGTCCCTTTGCATATTTGCCATGGAACTCATAGGGCAGTGAACTCTCGAATACCGCCTTAACCAAGAAGAAGAAGAAAACAAAATCCAGTGCATTGATCTGAACTAAAAGGCGGTCAGTCTTACGTAATAAGTCGAAATGAGATGTTGAACATAATATGGAGCAATTCGAGACGTCGTTGGGGTGGCAAGACCTCGCATCAACAAAATGTCAAATGTTCAGGAGAGCCAAAATAACATGGCGGCCACAGCATTATGGATAGAGTGAATGGGAAAACCCTTCATGGTGACACGCCCTGATGTCTTCGTTTTCGGAGCAAGACAGTTGGAACTTAGACCGGACATCCCTTAGCCCATGCATTATCCGACCATCAATCCATAAAGCCCCCGTTCCACTATGCCGTTCTCGCTACGATTTGACAATTTTCTCAGGTCGGGAAGGATCGGGTAAAACCTGAGCCGATCTGGACACAGTACGATGTTAGAACGCTCTAAGTACGCTGCAGTTACGACTTCCAAGTGCTTGCTACGCTCTTACTACGATGATCGGGAATTAGACATTGCGATCTCTGCCGCTGCCGGTACGCTTTAGAACGATGTAGCTACGCTGTTAGTGCGATGTTGCCGATGTTATCCGATCAATGCACGCTGTATCTACGCTCTGAACGATCTATACGATCTTATCACGCTGTTACCCCGTTCAGAGAGCTGAAAAGTGCCTGATGTGCCCCGATGTACCCCGATTCGACTGTGGGTCAGCAGTCAGTCAACTTATTAGCATGCAGAACCGAAGAAATATACTGTGGACCTCGAAGATTCATTCTTTTTTTTTTACTTTTGATTTTCAAAGTTGTTGTTGCTTCGTTATTCTCACTACTCTTTCTTCGTCAGCGAGCCCGTGCTTCTGTGCCTCCAGTGCCCTGGTTATGACCCACCATTTCCCTCTCCTCTCCCCTCCCCCCCCCCCCTTGTCCACTTCGGACTTACTACCTTCTTCACTACTATATCTTTCTATCCTCTCATCAATTTTTTCCTTACAAGAGAGCCGCCATGTGTTTGTTAATGTGCGTCCGTATGTGTGCATGTATGTGTGTATTACTCTGTCTGTCTGGTTTTTTTTTTTGCTACCGCTTAGGGAAATTTGTTGTTGTTGTTTTTTGCAATTATATATTTTTCTCTATGAGGGGACTGCATTCTAATACTACAAGCTCTGCTTTTTAGCAGTCCCCTCCATTTCCAGCAATATTTTGTATGCATTTACCACAGTGACGTAACTGTTATTTGTATCTCTGTTGATAATTTGCCTGTATCTCTTTTACAATGTTATTCTGTTCATCGCATTGTGGTACTAATTTCATGACGTCTGTGTATATGAGCGTTTCTTTGTATTTTTTATTATTTGTTTGTTGGAAGTGAAATAAATCAACTTGAACTTGAACTTGAAGAGCCTGCTCAACACACGGTTCTTTTGCAGCAATGCATTATATAAACAAAGACGTGCTGATTTTTCAAAGGATTTTTCTTGATGTCCTTGCTTTTATAGTCCGTCTTCCTCCAGTTGTAGATGATTTCATATTCTTCAAAATTCTGCTATGTCCTCTTCCTCCTCTTTCAGCATCACGTGCAGTCTCTCTTTCTTCGCCTTTTGGGTAGCTGCTTCGCTGCTTTCTTCTCTTCTTTTTCTTCATCTCTTCTTCTTCTTCGAAAATTACAGCTAAAATTACTTCCCGTTCTTGTGCCGATGTTACTACGCTCAGAAAGACCTTGTTACGCTCATCCCGCTGCGTTTACGCCGTCATTACGCTCTCCCCGCTGCGTTTACGCTGTCACTACGCTCTCTCCGCTTGCCGTACGATTAAAAATATGTCAATTTTGATCGGGGAGATCGGGAAGAAATTTTGAACCGGTTCAAAATTTCTTCCCGATCTGAAAAACTGCCCACTCCAACCCCGACCTCCACACGCTGCTGCTACGATGCTTCCGATCCCCGTACGCTTTTGCTGCTCTCTCCCGATCTGCTAGATCGGGACAGATCGGGGTCCAAATCGTGATAGTGGAACGGGGGCTTTAGAGTCATTTTCACCAAAATTTCAGATGCAAGGTCCCGCCATCCCAGCGACAACCCCCCCCCCCCCCAAGTCTAAGGCGCATGGAAAGAAAATGCTCAAGCTCGAATCGTCAATATAATACACATTAACCAAATTGGGAATCTATAGTTGTTTTGAATAAAGGCCTATAGAGAGAAAAAAGAGCGATTGTTTTCACGAGTACTCGAAAACCACCTTAACCACGACACCCAGTGCACTGTAATGAAAGGCTTACGTAATAAGGGTTTGAACATGAACATCAATGGAAAAAAGGAAAAAAAAAAACAACGTGAGGGATTCCTATCAACAATTGCCATGTGGCTTATAGAGCAACGAACTCTCTATTACCACCTTGACCTGGAATAATAATGATAATAATAAAAAGTCTAGGGCACTGATCTGTAATGCGGTTAATCTTACGTAATAAGTAAGAATTAGACCTAGTACATGGGCAATGAACCAATGAAATGTATAGAACCAAGCCTGGAAGTCTCCAGTTCTTGTACAAAGAATGTTTGGAGCGCGAGGAATACACATAAACACATTGGATTTGTTGCTGCAGGTATATAAAGAGTAGAAAGGAAGAGACTAGGCAAATTCCTTTCGCTAATTACTATGGAACCTATGGGGCAGCGAACTCTCGAAAACCGCTTTAACCAAATAGAAGATTGTTGGCAAGAAAAAGAAAATGTCAATCCACTGAACGGAAAGGTGGTCAGTCGTACGTGATAAATCACAATTAGATAATGAACATGTGCTTGGAGTTCTTTTGAAGAAAAAATCCTTGAAAGAAGAAAAAGAAAAAGAAAGAAAAAGAAAAAGAAAGAAAAAAGGAAAGGTTCTTTTCTAAAATCTATTCAGTGAAATTACATACAGTAATGTGTGGTCACATAGTTGCAGGCAACGTCAAAAACATGACCTGAATTCTATTAGAATAACAATTATGCCAATATGCATTTGAAAATCAGAATCCATTGGGCTAATAATCGAATAACTTTTTCCCCAATATGTTTTACAAGAAATCTTATCAAAAGATGGCACTTCTTTACAGAAAAATTTCGAAGAAGAAGAAAAAGAAAAAGAAAAGACCCAAAAAAGCAAATCAAATTCCTCGATGTTACATTACCGGAACAGTACAAAGGAATCAAGGCAACAGTTAAAAGGAGGAGAAGTTTAGTACCAAAAGCCGATATGTCATAAATTATCAGAGTATGATTATGGCTTGGGCCGATATGTAAAAAAAGGACAAATAATCAGAATTTAACATACATTTTGCTGGGAGGAAGTTATATATTTTGTGTCGAAATGAACTTTGGTGGTCAGAACACATTCAAAAAAGTTATCAATTATTTTCATGTATATTTTAAAACTCATTACTGTCAACACTAAAACCGTGGTACTGACAGTTATCTTGGTGAATTACGATAACATGACTATTTGCTCCATAACGTATCAATACATGAGCCAATTTTTCACAGATCAAACAATAATCCAGATGAAATTATGCAGCGTTAGCAAAGTAAATAGTTACCTGAGCAACACCATTCGATTATCTGTTAAACTCACAATAGAGCAGAACATGGCGTCCGTCGACTATCTTCACTCCGCTTAAATAGTTGGCGTTGGCGTTGGACTTACTGAGGGCTACTAAATCCTCCTAGACAGTTTGGCGGGTGATGATATTGTAGATGTTCCTCAATCTATGATCCTCACAATTTATGCTTCCATTCAATGCACAGCGAAGAACAACGAAAAATAAAGAAGAAAGCATGAGAATCGCACAGAAATCCATGGTACCATTCTCCGCGGCTTACACACTTCCAAATAATTCCCGAAAATTAATGTAGCTGAAGTAGGACTTTAGTTGTTTCCGCTTCCATCGACTTCCATCCCTCCACTGGCGCTGGCTCCAGCGTTGTTGGTTGTGCTGGCGGACGGCCTGCCGAACGGTCGGCCTGTGGCGATGGATGATTCCTTCCCCTGGCTGCCCTATCTCTCGACGAATTCCTTTTGGTCGGATACTGGTAGGTGGATCCGGTCCACCAGAAGTTTCCATGGCTCTGATTTGGAGAAATACGCCAGCTTGCCGGCCGAGCGAGCCGTTCTCAGGGCTTCTAGCTGTGGTTGCCTCTCACGTCTAATGCGCAAAGGAAGATCTTCCGCAATATACATTGCAGTACCCTTGAGATGTTTGGCGTTTTTCAACACTGTTTCTCTTTCCTGGTAACGTAGGAAGCGAGCTTTGATGGGTCGCGGTCTCGTCGACGCAGGCAGGCGGTGTGCTCTTTGGTACTCGATTTTGTTCACGACCTCGGTGGGGATTTTCAACTTCTCCACGTAGAACTTGGCCAGCACACTCTCGATGTTTTCGTTTTCTGACTCGGCTAAGCCGAAAAACACCAAATTTTCCCGGCAGATGTATGCATTCAGTTTGTCAATTTCGTTTTGTAGTAGCTTACTCTCCTCCTTCATTTTGCCTTGAATTTGTGGAATTACTTTTTTTTTTTGCAGCGTTTCCAAGTTCTCGGAGTTGAAATTCACTGCCTTGGTTAGTTCCGTCAGCTTCTTGTCGACCTGGCGAATTTCTGATTCCATCTTTCGTTCAAGATCAAGGGGGAGAGAGCAGGGCAAAGACGTCCTTACGCTTCGACGGTCATCAGTCTAATTAGCTACAACAACAGTAATTAGCTACAACAGCACCGCCAACCAATGAGATGACATGTACAGCTCATCAGCTTTCAGAATATGTAAAGAAAATAAGGGGTCACTGTCCATCCTGACGAGTAAAATCGGATTTAAAATTGGCGGTTTTTTTTTTGGCATAGTTGCACTGTATATCCCCATTGACGCGTGCGCGGAATTTCAACTTTGACGGGCCCGTATGGCGTCCTATTGAGTCGAATTGACTTGAAACTTGGTAGAAATATTTCTTGACATTACAGAAATTCGATCCATGTGAAAAAATGGGAAATTTCTATTGCATATGAGCTTTGCATGCTATATGTGCGCGCTCGTACGCGTCCGTCCAATTTTTTAATTTTTTTTTCAAAAAATGCTCCGAATGGTCTGAAACGTATGCAAAAAAAAAAAAAAAAATTGAACTCATTTGGAGCATGTAAATATTTCGTACGCGCACGTTTTAAGAGTAGATATGAATTTTGAGAATATGACTAGAATGTGCTTGACTTGAAATATATGTGACGTAAATTTCATTGAAAAATTCCATTAATGAGATATGAATGAAAATGTGTTTTCATATAATGACGTCATAGTGACGTCACGGTCGACTGATCACTATGACTTTAATAGATCTGTCGTCTTTGGGACATGATACATATATGGTATAATTTTGAAAATGATAGGAAAAGGACTTTCTGAGTTAACCTCTGCACAACTTTTGAGGAGAAATGAATAAAGAAAGAAAGAAAGAAAGAAGAAGAAAGAATCAGTACAGACACAGAAGCTGATCCGAGAGGATACTCGGATCACCTAATACCAACAACTTAACTTCTGGCACTGTATATCAGGTGTACAAATCTGAAATCGATTGTCTATTCTTTTCTCTCCGTTTACCTGGGTCCCTGCACACTATCCTCACAACCGGAATACGTTCCAGTGCAGGCGTCAAGTAGGCCCTGCTTCGGTCGATTTCGTGCTTTAGTAATTGCCGAACTCGTCTTCCATCTTTCATGACGTAATCGCAACCGTCATGTCTGGCTGGAGCTGGTCGCGTCGGTCCACGACGACCTTGATAAGTTCCCACTGAGTAGGCTTTATTAGCCCAAACTCATTTTTTTTTTTTTTTTTTTTTTTTTTTTTTTTTTTTTAGGAATGAGAATTCATTAAGCGAACAAACAAAGGCATTTTAATAGTGTATTGAAACTACGCTTCAGTTAGTAGTGGAAAAATTCCTTAGACCAGGAAAAGTTGTTAATTACAAGGCTTTGTGTTGATTTTTGTTCTAGAAGGGCAATGAAGTAAATTTAGCTTGGTTGCCACATTGGCAACCTTGTGTATCTTTTTTTGTTTAGCCTAATTACCATAATCATATAATTATTATGTGTGTAACATGTAATAAATTGCTAAACTTTAAAAGAAGACGCCTGAAATCATGAGTAATGCAACTTTTCGATGGTTTCCTATGATGGAGAATCCATTGATCACAAACGTTAAAATTTTGAAGTGATGTAAGTGTATTAAACATGTAAATCAGCATAATGATCTAATTTGCATATGGTATTATACATTCACCGTCTAGTAAATGGTACCATATTACTATATATGTTATATGACGTGGAGAAGTTGTTGAGTGGAAAGATTTTTGTTGAATCGTGTATAGGAGGTTTTGATATGAATTAAGCTCGGCTGCCACGTTGGCATCCTTGGACAATTATCTCCGATGGTCTAATAAGCATATTTGGCTAATTAGCTGCTTAATATGTTGCCTGTGCATGTTCACAGTCATCCAGGTAAAGTATCACATGAACAATATCGGTAAATCTAGTCAACTGGACTTACTTGTAATTTGGAGTAGCGACGTTTCGCCTCCGCTCCGGGACGCTTCATCAGGCCGACTGATCAGGGAAGACCAGCTGGATTCCTTCTTTGACCACATCAACAAGGTGAATAAATACATCAAGTTCACACAAGAGAGAGCAAAGGAGGGAAAAACTCGCTTTTCTGGATTGCCTTGTCAATATTCAGAGTGACGGTACGCTGCACACATCAGTCTATAGGAAAGAAACACACACGGATCAGTACCTTTCCTTTGATTCGCATCACCCCCTGGTCCACAAGCTAGGGGTAATCAAAACCCTACTCCACCGGGCAGATATCATCTGTTCTGATGAGGACACGAAAATCAAGGAAAACAGGCACGTTAAAGAGGCACTCAGCGCATGTGGATACAGCGGTTGGACATTCCAGAAGGCAGTTCAGAAATCCACACCAAGAAACAAGGACAAACCGAACCAAAGCAAGACAACGACAGAAAAGCGGAGGTACAACGTGACGGTTCCCTATGTCTTCGGACTTTCAGAGAAAATCCGTAGAATCTTCAGCAAACATCATATTCCTGTCTCTTTCAAGCCTACCAACACACTGAGACAGAAGTTAGTCCATCCTAAGGACAAGACCCCGAAGGACCAACAAAACAACGTGGTCTATGCTATCCAATGCAAGGATGATGAGTATGATGAGCTGTACATAGGAGAGACAAAGCAGACCTTAGCCAAACGTATGTACCAGCACAGACGAGCTAGCTCGTCTGGATGTGGAGACTCTGCCGTATACTCCCATCTGAACAGCAGTAACCACACCTTTGACAACAAGGACGTAGTCATCTTAGATCGCGAGCCAGGGTGGTTCGAGAGGGGAGTCAAAGAGTCCATCTACGTTAAAAGGGAGGAGCCATCCCTAAACCGAGGAGGGGGCCTGAGACACAACCTAGCCGGAGCCTACAACCCGGCGGTTCGGAAGATTCCTCGGCGCTTTCCGAAATTCCCCGACCCTGTTACGGGTCAACAACCAATTGCTGCCAAAGATCAGTCGGCCTGATGAAGCGTCCCGAAGCGGACGCGAAATGTCGCTACTCCAAATTACAAGTAAGTCCAGTTGACTAGATTTACCGATATTGTTCATGTGCTTAATATGTTGCTGATTCTAATCCAAGATACCCTACACGGATTATACATCTTTTCAAGGGTTTTCTATTTTCTATTACTAGGAATGTGTTCATACCAACAGTATCCATTTTGAAATGATTTATCAAAGTTTCTTGAATATGCAAAAGAGAACAACGGGCTATAATTTGCATATTCATCTATACGGTTTAGTAGATTGCGCCATATTCTATGAATGCGACATAAAAAAGTTGTTAAGCAGATTATTTCTGGTTGATTTGTGTGCTAGGTGGGTACGTGTTGAATTAAATCAAGCTCGGTTTCACCTTGGCAAACCTTGGGCAATTGGTTTAGTAGGCATGTTCAGTTAGTTTGCGTAATATGTTATATGTCCATAATTTAGTGTTTAATGACAAGGAAAAAGTGGACCTTTCTGAGGGAGTGAAACGAAAAAAGGGGGGTATATGAGGGCTTTGAATCTGGACCTATTACAAAAATTGTACAATTTTATTGTTGCATTACTATTTCTTGATCAAATTATTTGACATGTAAGAGCAGCGATAAAGAAGAGAGAGGGAGCTTTTTGTTTATCGTTGGAAATTAAACTCTGACAGCTTAAATCTTCATTCTAATTGACATCAATACCCATCTAAGAGTCGAAGCAGCAAAAAAGAAACAAACAAATAAAGAAAAGAAAGAACACACCTTGTACTAAACAACTTTTCAGCTCAACTATGTGCCATATTGTGTCTACCGTTTACTTGATCATCATACATACGCAAATTCGCTCGTTATGTTAATTATGATATTCAACATTTGCATCCTTTGCAAATGGAAGTTTTTGTTACAAATTCATATCTCTACCTTGTGAATCTCGAAACGTCCTATTATTCCTGCTTTCAGGCTCCCTAGATTTAAAACAGCAACATGTTACATAATTATTATTCTAATTATCAAAATGCTCTAACTAGATGGGAAAGATAATTGCCCCAGGTTGCAAGTAAGGTTGCTACCAAGCTTAATTTACTTCAATAATCATTTAGAGGACAAATCATCAGTGCAACAACAACAAGAACAACAAGAACAACAACAAAAACAACAACCTTTCGCTAGCAGCTTTTCTGTGGTACATTGTACCAACCATCGAACTATTAAACGTATTTTGCATATTAGCTCATTCTGTGAAAATGATATATAAGATATGATAATAATGGTCTTGGATAGAATCAAGTTTTGCTAATAAAACTTATGAAACTTACTGATAAGCAAAAGCCACACTATCCAATGTATATCCATATCTCTGAAAGAAAAAAAAAAGACACATAATGAATATATTTGCTTGCATCTTTTTTTTAATGTTAACAAGCCTATTGTGACCGTAACTACCAACCATGACTTGCTTAAAGCGAATATGGATAACAGTCATGTCGACTTGCATATTGTTTTATTTTCAGAAGACCTATATCAACGTCCTTGAATTACTAATGGTACTTAAGGTGATGAAATGAATAAGTAATTGTTATATTACTGTAATGTAGGCCTATAAAGAACATTTGGAACATCGAAATCGTGTGGCTGATCATAACAAAGTAAACTTGAACAAAGTCGATTTTTACTCTCAAACATATAAGTACCCCTCCAATTGGCCATACGCAACCGGGAGTGCAAATGTTCCGAATAGCTTCCCTAGATGCCAATAAAAATGAAAATGAACATTTTGTTCATGAATTCCGTGGAATACATTTGGCGTTATTCTAAAAGGTTTGTTATTCCGAATGTTCGTTGGTCACAAAATCAAGCGAAATGTTTGATGATTTGTTCATACGGGGTTCACCCGAAATTAAAACTGGGTTTGATTTTCCCAAGGTCCGAGAACAGTTCGAAAAATGACATGAAGTTCGTGACAACAAACATGTTTCCCCTTGTATATTATGTGTAGCATCTTACGACAGCTGTGCTGTTGAGACTTACCTAACTTGTTGTATAGCCCACTTTGCGATGTGTCGCTTCCTTGGCTGAAGTCTCTGTCTGCTCCCTCCAGTATCCAGGAATAGATATAAATGAAGATGCGAAACTAAATTGCGTGCCACTTTGTGCGTTGAAACGTTGGTTAACTGCGATATAATCGACGTGCAGAGTAGTTCTTAATTATTGAGTAGCGATGACGCTTCATAAAGAAGAACACTCTTTCGAAAACTTTACGACGTGAAAAGATATATACCTAACCGAGTAATAGTCATGTTTTTACGATTGTTGCCTCTTTTATACAGTTTACAATGGTTTACAGCTTCTTTATGTTTGGGTAAACCAAATATATGAGAATTCTTTGCAGCCTTCGTCAAGACTGCCTTTCTTTTTTCCGTTTTATATGCTGCATTTCTTATTTTTGTTCAGTCGGAAAGTAAATACTTCGTACGAATATGGGGGATTGAGTGCGTCAGGTATGTTTACGACACGCCGTACATGCCCCTTTGCAATCGCTATCAATTTCACAATATATTACCTGTGACGCAGAGTTACTGTATCTCCTCCACTATATTAGAGATCTTTTACTTACTTCTGTGAAATAATAATCAACACTCAATGTTAGATAAAGTGTCGTATACAGCCTGATTAATTGTTCCCATGTTGGTATCGTACATGAGAACTTTGCACATCATTATTTTTTTTATATACTGGTCGCAATCGTCTTTATGAAGGAGGAATACAACATGAATTTGCTCACTGAATCTTACTAAATACCTACAATCACTAAATAAACATTATATAGTTTCCATGGCAAAATGTTGACTAAATTTTGTTGTTGTTGTTGTTGTTTTTGTTAAAGGGATGAATTACGTTATTCCTATATATAATGTTAGGATTAAATGACGGCCATTTTTTATCACGTCATTAAATTCCTGTAAGGTACATGACCGCAGTGGAAATACGGAGAAATGCAAGAAACTTAAATTTTTTTTATTTTATGAAATCTTATGTAAGAAGAGCGAAAAAAAGTTTAAATTCAGAGAAAACGTATTGCACATTGTGCCTGGTTGAGATTGTTTTTTTTTTAACTATTTGCTATAGTGACCAGCTGCTTAAGGGGCGAACCAGGGGGTATCATCATTTTGCCCGTTTTCTTGTGTGGGTATGGGTCGGGAACCACTTCACAGGCTAACCACCCGGCTATTTGAGATGGATGTATGAAGGGAGATGTTTTAAGTGCGTATGTCGTGGGCAGGTCACGCACAGGAACCTCCATTATATCCTATCATAGGGACACACATAGCGAAAGAGACAGAGAGAGAGAGAAGGGGGGAGAGAGTAAAAAAGTGATCTTTGCTTTATTCTTGTGAGTACAGTTATCATGAATTATTCACTAGCGTAAGGTAATTTTATGTACAATTGTAATCTTATGGACATTTTACTGCTTTTCTTCCTTTTTTTTATTGCACCAATTACCTTCCTTCGCGTATACACTAATTGGCTTTTACAGCATCGTAAATCCAGTGGGACAAAATAACTTGGACACAGCTTATACTATGCAGTGTATAGGCCTACATAATCACTAGGTTAATTTTCCAGCACGCAGGAGAATTTTCTGCGGGTGGAGAAGAATGTTTGTGAGTTTTGCATTTGTGTGTTACCTGCTAGACGTGTGCTAGATACCTTCTACTTGCGTGTATTCCGTATGGCCTGCGTGAGAGCTTTGATACCGAGCGACTAAGGGGTACTGCAAAGTACCTGCGTTGGAGTTGCCTGCGAGGTGCTGCCGGTAAGGGTCTCCTACTGGTGTTCTGCTTGTACCTCTGCGGGCAACCCCCCCCCCCCCCCCACGACTCAATAGGAACAAGTTTTGTAATACATAATAATGACATTCTGTGGGACTTCTGCCGTTCCTTCAGGCGAATTCCTTCACTGAGTTGTCAGCCCCCACGAGCCTGGCACGCGGGTCACACAGAATACCCTCTAGTAGAACTTAAGTAGAATGCGTCCAGCAAGTAAGACACATGCAAAACTGTCCGGGATGTGTCCGGTATGCTGGAAAATCCCCACACGCAACAAGGACGCGTAGCGCGCCCGGAAAGGTGTGACAGGACCTAAACATGGTAGCGGGTAAAAAGAATTTTGCATGCGCACTCCGGGTGACTAGATACGTGCTAGTTACTGTTATGTGCGGGTAATCTGCGGGGATCTCCGGGTAGTTAAGAATTGATCTCCGCAAGTCCAAAGCTTGACCGGAAAGGTGTGACACGGCCTTTAGAAGTTGATAGTATACAAATATCGACTGCTGCAGAGGGAGATGGTAAAACTATTTGCACCGAGGTGATGTCTCAACAGTGCTATGTCCCGAGACGAAGTCGAGGGACATGGCACTGTTGAGACATCACCGAGGTCAAATAGTTTTACCATGGCCCGAAAGAAAGCAGTCGATATTTGTTTTATATCCCTCTCCTGCATTTTACTAGAGTAATGACGGTTCCCTTTTGGAAAAGTGTGCAGGTTTCGTGAACGATAAATCTAACGTTAGATTAGGCCGTAGCAGTGCAGCAGCAGAGCGTGCAGCGCGTATGAGTACCGAACAACACCGCTGCGCTGTTGTTGATTCCTACACACGAGCTACACTACAGCGTGCATAACTCCGAAAGATCGAGGAGGTCCAGCACTACGTTAGATTTCAGAAGTAGGCCTAATTAAGCGGCTTCGTTACCCAGATCATCTTCAAAATCGGTATAATTCGTACCTGATATGGTGTCCTCCTGCGATCATTCTTTCGTTACTTGAAGCAGTCACTTTGTCAATTGGGCTGAATGCATTGATCACGCGTCCACTAACGTTACACACACCCACCACGCCATCGCACCACAGATTTCTGTAATGCTGTCGCACACCGCGCGCTCCGCGCTCTCTAGCTAGCTCTTAGCGCTAGCTAGCTACATGCAGGACGGTCGCTCAAAAGTATCGCTACTACGCGCACTGCGTACATTCTTAAGTGAGAAATGTAGATATCGATCACACGATCACGATTGGGTGCAAATCGTGGATTCCCAAAAGTACTATATCACGCTGGCTAGTAACCAATTGCACCGCATCCAGCTGCTCGTAGCTAGCTAGTAAAACTACACCATGTTCGTGCTCTGTACAATCCTATGGCAAGAAGCTTTACATGAGGGATATAATAATGGATAGGCACAGTAGTAGTATCAGTATCATTGCACACTTAAAAAAGGAGTGTTTTCTTGAGTTGATGGCACAGTAACTCTCGGTTGATGTGGGGCTTCAGGTTTCCAACGTTTTTTGATGATTCTGTTGTTGTTGTTGAGATGAAATAGGAAAGAGCACGCTGATCAATAAAAAAATTCTAATGTTATTTGATGAAAATATTATCGGTTTTGAAAACGCCGTCCCTTTAGATATTACATGATAATGACGAATAATAAATTCTCCAATGTAGTTACTGGGGCGCTAAAGCCTGCTTTTAATACCAGGGAAAGTCCATCCAATAAGCACAAAATCCATGCCCACATATTTCTGAACATTACTAAATCTAACCGCAATTACGGGAAAGTAAAACTCGTCATATTTTTTGTTCTGTTTGTATGCAAGTGCAAATGATTTTGCTTCATAATTCAAGGCAATGACAAAAATGTGAACATGTTATTACAATGGCAGGGCTTTGAAATACATCCGACGAAGACAACATTTGGGTCATCAATAAGCTGGAAAGCTGTGCATCAGAGATCGGCGTGAGACACTCAGGCCCATAGCAACCAGGCCGTTTTTGTTTTGTTTTGTTTTGTTGTTTTTTTTTGGGGGGGGGGGGGCTGTTTGTGCAGGGGGAGGGGGAGCGGGTGCACTTAAGTAGTGAAGCGAGAAAGACAAGTTCGAAAAAGAAAATAAATTCTGTCTACCGTCTGGCTAGATATTGGGAAAGCGTATTAAAAAAAGCTTATAAAAAAAGCACGATGGCATCTAAAATTAAACTATACATCGTTCTTGTTCTCTATTATTTTCATACTTTTTTGGAGGGGAGGGGGTCCCATGAAGAGGAAAATCTTAAATTAAAAAGGAAACAATGATAACAATGCCGCTCCCCGTAGCGTGATACAACTGCCCCCTAAAAGACACACGTGTAGAAATACATACTTGATGTCGTTGCTATGTAGATGGTGCTGTTCAAGTAGTTACAATCCTTTGCTCGATAGCGTAAACTTGCACACACCAGTATGTAATTTTCCCCTTCATGGAACACTCTGTACAGATATACATACGTGTAATTGACAAGTAAATGGTGCTATCATCCTGTCGGTCTCGTGGGCCTTTTTTGCCCAGTGTCGGTCACGTGAGCCTATTTTGCGTACTGTCGTTCTCGTGAGCCTTTATTGTGTAGTGTCGGTCTTGTGAGCATTTCTATATAGTGTCGAACTCATAGGCTGTATGACTCGTGGGCCGTATAACTCATGGGCTGTATGACTCCTGGGCCTATTTTTGATGTCGGTCTCGTGGACCGTAATGACTCGTGGGTGTCAAACAGCAGGGTGCTATTAAACCCCGTGAAGTGCTTCGCGTCCTATACCCAGACACGAAAAAAGGGTGAATGATGCGACCCCTCCCAGTTCGTCCCTCAGTCATCTAATGACTATAGCAAGTAGTTGGCAAACGGTCTCAGGATGTACTCTGTCACCTATATTCGAATGAACGTCTGAAAAAAAAGAAAAAAAAAATCCAGCAAAGAAAACCGAAAAATGAAAAGCAGTGTTGATGATTCAGAAGGCTGCAAAGAATTCTTATGTGTATTATTTGGTTCAGCCAAACATGAAGAAGCTCTAACCTGTGTAAGAGAGTGAACGATCGTAAAAACATGAATTTCTCTCAGTTAAGTACATTTCCTTTAACGTCGTAAAGTTTTCGAACAAGTCTTGTAAATTTTGAAGCGACATCACTACTCAATAATTGAGAACTATGTTGAGTACATCGCAGTGAATCCAGCGTCTCCACGCACAACGTGCCACGCAATCAAGTTAGTGTATCATCTTATCTCTCTTCCTGGATACTGAAGGGAGGTGCAGAAAGAGACTTCAGCGCAGGAAGCGACACATCGCAAAGTGGGCTATACAGCACGTTAACTAAGTCTCAACAACACAGCTGTCGTATGATGTTTTATCTAAATATACACCTATGATATACGAGGAAAAACGTGTAACGCAATGAGATGTTTGTCTTGTTTATCGTCACGAACTTTATATTATTTTCCGAACTGTTATCTGACCTTGGGAATACCAAACCCTGTTTCAATTTCGGGTGAACCAGGTATGAACGAATCGGCAAACATTTTGCTTTATTTTGTGACCAACGAACATTCGGAATAACAAAGCTTTTGGAATAACGCCGAATATATTCCGATTCACGACCAGAATTTCATTTTCGCTTTTACTAACATCTAGGGAAGCGGAATTGTGTGTATTTCGGAAAAGCGAACATTTGCACTTTCGGACCGGGTTGTGTATGGCCATTGGGAGGGGTACATATATGTTTGACAGTAAAAATGTACTTTGTTCAAGAAGACCTTGTTATGATCAGCCACAAATTTCGATGTTCTAAATATTCTTCTAGGCCTACATTGTACTTATGTAAAGACTGCTTCATCAAGTGCCATTTGTTAAGTAATTCAAGGACATTGACACGGGTCCCCTAAAAATAAAACAATACACAAGCCGACATACTGTTTTCCATATTCGCTTTAAGTCATGGTTGGTAGTTACGGTCACAATAGGATTGTTAACGGATCGTAAAGATATTCAGATTATTTCCTACATAAAAAAAAAAACGATATGAAAGATGCAGTGTACATGGTTATTCTGCAGCCACAAATATACATACTATAATATGTACATGTAGGGCTCAGTGTTGGGCCCAATTCTGTTCACAATGTACTTATCTTTAGTTTAAGGCCTGATAACTTCCTTTGGTTTCTGTCATGGAATCTATGCAGATGATTCTCAACTCTATGCGACAAGAAAACAGGGGGGATTGGCCAATGATTATCCCAAAAGTGGAGGAATGTTTACGTGTTATAGCTGATTGGTCTTAAAAACATCCTCTCAATCAACGAAGGAAAAAACTGAATAACCTCATAATTATGAAGAGCTTGTCCGCAAAAACCGATAAGTCCATATTTGAAGATTTTGAAGTACGGTCTCTGTCATAGGCCTAAAGTACAAAGTAATACCTTTTAAATGATATATTGGTCACTTCATATGAGGATACATGGTTGAAGTTATGTCGAAAGTAGCAAAACATTTCTTATTATGCTCTTCATTTTTCTTGACCTTTAATCCAATCATCAAATATTTCCATTTGGCAAATATGGACTTATCGGTTTTTGCGAACAAACTCTTCATATGTTCACGTTTTAAGGCAAGGAGTTTACTTCCTCCGATAACTTCAACAAGTTTATTCTTCATCCCACTACCATGTGCACGTAACCTAGGAGTTTTTATTGACTTTGACTGATCATATTAACTGTTGATGTCGTACAGCATCATTCGGACTACATAAAATTGGTTCATTTAGACGTTGTCTTGATCAAAGTGCGACTGAAGGGCTGATACATGCTTTTGTAATGAGGAGAATTGACAATTGTAATGGATTGTAATACGGTTTGTCAGATTCAATGTTAGGCAGACTGCAGCGAATTCAAAATTAGGCTGCAAGACTTGTTAGTCGAACTCACACATATCAATCCATTTCTTCAATATTGCACACGTTGCACTGGTTGCCAGTCAAAGATGGATTAGTTTATAAGCTACTTATGATTGCGCATAAATGTCAACATCAGTTAGCTCCTCATTATTTTGCAACAGCTCCTCCACAAATTTCAACTTTCAAGACAACTTCGATCAAGCACCAAACAATTGTTAAAACCGTATAATGCATAGCAACTAAGTCATATTAAGGTCAATAATCTTTTCAATACCAGTATTCAATACCTCAACAGTTACTTTGGAATCAGCTCCCTCATGATATCAGAGAATGTTGATTATTAGATCAGTTCAAGCCTTTATTGAAGTCTCATTTGTTTGTAAATCAACTGTCGCATGTATTCTCGGCTGATATATATTATGCAATTTTCTTTTGTGTTTGTGTGTTGTTATACATGTATCTGTCTTTTTTCGTTTTCAAAAAAACAAAAAACAAAAACAAAACAAAACAAAACACACACACACACACTTAGAGACTTAAATGTAATTTGCACTCTATGACCATCGTTTATTATCATTATAGGTTTTCCCGGCCAATTTCGCACTTTTGTGAGTCCAATTGATAAAAGGTTCATTCAATTTAGCGAAAATCCTCGTCACTGCACATTTTGTCATTCAAAATTGCAACTTGTTCGTTCAATTTAGCATTTCGATCAATGAAATTTCGAATTGCCTTTCGAATTCGTAAAACGGGCATTCAAATTGGCACGTGCTCTTCAGTCATTCAAATTCGCCAGCACTGATGGAAAATGGTATTTCAGTCATTCAATTTCGCGTATGGGCAGTCAAATTCCAAATATGTTCATTTAAATTGGCGTAATGTTATTTCTATTTTGAAAAAGTGAGAACCGTGATTAATACGTATTTAAATGTGAATTTTTGTTTCATCCACACACTGTTGAGTATAATTATAGTAAAGGTGTCTTTGACCCTAAATAACTCGAGGTTGTTCTGTAACGCCCCTATTCTTTCATACATGTTATCAGAACTACACATGCACCAGTATCATAGATTCACTTCACTTTCTTATGTCATTGTATGTCCAGCCATGGCAGCACAAGTTAGATACAGGCGTATCTCTCACGAAGACAGGGAAAGAATCATAGAGGCATAATTGAGGGTATTAGCCTTGAGAAATTGATGGCTAGAGCTGATCCAAGAACTTTATTCAAATTGATGATTAACGTAATACAGCACCCACCGAATGAAAATAATGAAACATGCCGATGAATGAACTAATCACGATGTGAATTGAAACCTCCATCTCCCAATTAATGTCAAAACAAATTTAAGATTGATGTATCTGTGAACGAAATAATGTTATCGAACATTACAAAGACACACACATATTTTGAAAGTATTGTTGCAAAGATGATATCACAATAAAGAATGAATACGAAAATATGAAATGTCATGATTCTTGCAAACAATACCTTTGATGAATGAAAATGAAAAAAAGAGGAATATTAGCATAAACGTGTCTGCTATTGACTGCCTAAATTGGATGCCCAAGAATGAATTCGAATGAACGAGCGCAGCGTATACGTGATCACGTGACTATATTATGCTAAATTGAATGAACGATTTGCGAAAGGTGCTTGTCTTACGAATTTTGAACTGAAAAAGTGCTGATTCGAATGATGTTAAAGGTAATTTGAATACTCCAAAATAAATTTTAATGAAAAGATTATAAAATTGAAATACCGAACAGGCCATCTAGGCTAAATTGTGCTAAATTGAATGCTGCAATTAGGAATTGGACAAAAAAAAAGTGCGAAATTGGCCGGGAAAACCTATATTATTATTATTATCATTATTTTTTTTTTCTTTGATGCATTTTCAGAGACATGGAGCTACATTGGCTAGTGTTGCTTTTGCTTATCAGTGAGTTTTATGAAAGAGAACCTGCCAATTCCATCTACATTTTCTGTCTATAAGTGTTACCTACCGGTAATAGTTTTCTACGCAAAAACTTGATTCCATTGAGGAACATAATATATGTATTTTTTTTGGTATATTTCTATTGAAATAATGACATATGGCCCGGTTGCGTGATGATAGATAATCCTTGTACTGTTCTTTCTTAGGCCATAATTGCATTCTAAGAGATTTGTAATTTCATATGGCGATAAGCAGGAGAACACGAAGGATGTATAATGTT
This sequence comes from Diadema antillarum, assembly GCF_040938485.1. Taxonomy (NCBI): domain Eukaryota; kingdom Metazoa; phylum Echinodermata; class Echinoidea; order Diadematoida; family Diadematidae; genus Diadema; species Diadema antillarum. Next base: position 5,002,319 of record NW_027270896.1, read on the forward strand.
ATAAGGAAATTCTATGAAATACGAAAAAAAATCCACTGCTGAAAGGACAAACCTGATTCTTGTGATTTTTTTTTTTTTTGGTTAACCTGAAGATAATAACATAGTCAGACAAGTCTATAGTGAGCATCGCTTATATAGCAGCCACCTGTCGCATGCCACCGCTAAATACACTTCACCCACAAGAGAAAAGCCCTGTCTATAGCGACCATCTGTGTACAATGACCCCGGCCCGTTTACGTCTATCTTGGGTGGCCGCTTTGGACAGGTTTAACTGTATATTTTGTCTTCTTTAATTTCATGACGATTATTTTACGATTCTTGTTTCCTTAGTTGCAATCATGCATTTCAGACACTGTTACAATGTTTTATGAAATCGTTATTATGTAGCTCAGAAGCAAAATAACCTTTAATGCCATACACGTAGTTTCAGTAAAGTCCATACACGTAGTTTCAGTAAAGTCCATCATAAAATATGCATCAACAGGAATATCAAGTGCATTTGTATTAAGAATATTTCTATTGTGAGGAATCCATGTATAGCAACAGTTTCTATCTTTTTATGTTATAAGTGTCTTAAAATGCAAATGACATTATGAGTTAATCTGCGTAGGTGCAATAGTCTATTATAGACGATTGTATTACACGATGTATATGACGTGGAAAAGTTGAAGAGTTTGTTCGCAAAAACCGATAAGTCCATATTTGCCAAATGGAGATATTTGCGATTAAAGGTCAAGAAAAATAAAGACAATAATAAGACAATTTTTGCTTCTTTTGACCATAACTTCAAAAATGTACCTTTATATGTAGTGACCAATATATCATTTAAAAGGTATTATTTTGTACTTTATGACAGAGACGTACTTCAAAATCTTCAAAAATGGACTTGTCGGTTTTTGCGAAGTAACGCTTCAGTTATTGGTGAAAGTTTTTTTGTCGATTCGTATTTTAGATGAGTATTGAAGTAAATTAAGCTCGGTTGCCACCTTGGTAGCCTTGAAAAATTAACTTTCATAATATGTCTAATTAGCATACTCAGCTAATTAACATAATATTATGTAATACATTGCTATTTTTAAACCAAGAAGCCAGAAAACACAGACAACACAACTCTTCAATGGTTCTCTATATTGAGGAATCAATTTATAGCAGCAGTTCCCCCTTTTTTTATTATATGCAACTGTCTTTGATATCACAATTAGCCCAAAAGGTTAATTTGCATAACTATGTAGAGTTGTGTGGTAGATGGTACAATTATATACCAAATACATGGAGTGGAAAAGTTTGTTTCTGTTGTTGTCGTTGATGTTGTTGTTATTGGTAATTCATGCTGTAGGTAAGCATTAAAGAAAATGAAACTTGACTGCCACCTTGGTATAACCTTGTACAATATATTGTAATATGTTAAATCCAGCAAGCCTCGAAACACCAATGATGCATCTTTTCAAGGGTTTTCTATGAAGAGGAAACCATTTATAAAGGCATGCATCACAGTTTCAATCTTTAAATGATGCAAGTATCTTAATATATCATAAGTAACGGAATGAGCTTATGTGTGATGAATGAGCTTGCATGTGTGCAATAGTTCCATGAAGGTACAATGTACCACAGAAAAGCTGTTTTAATAGTGAAAGGTTTTTGTTGTTGCGGTTGTAACTGTGGATTAGTGCTGTAGATGAGGTATCTGAGTAAACTAAGCTCGGTTGCCACCTTATATGCACCCTGGGCAATTATCTTTACTATCTAATTCGCATATTCATTATAAAATGATAATTATTCAACATGTCGCTGTTTTATACCAAAGAAGCCTGAATGCAGGTGCGGAATGATACGACTTTCTGAGGTTTTCAAGGACGAGAAATCCATTTATAACACCAATTTCCATTTGTAATGTCTGAAATGTCATAATCATCATAATGAGCTAATTTGCATATGCATTATAATCCAGCAGAGGGTATAGACTATATATTATGACACGGGAATGAGCTGAAAAGTTGTTCAGTACAAGGTATGTGTTTTTCCTTTATTTATTTGATTCTTTTTTTTTTTTTGCTGCTTCGACTTTTAGATGGGTTTTGATGTCAATTAGATTGAAGATTTAAGCTTTCGGAATTCAAATTCCAACGATATACAAGAAGCTCCCTCCCTCTACATTGTCGCTGATCTTATATGTTAAATAATTCGATCAAGAAATTAAACGGTAATGCAACAATTGTAGAATTTAATTGATTTTTCCAGGCTCAGGCCAGGGGAGGGGAATATTCCCCCTCATACTCCTTGGTTTTGGTTTTTTTTTTTCGTTTCACTCCCTCAGAAAGGTCCACTTTTTCCTTGTAATTAAAACCTTCAAAGAAGTCGTTTTCAGGCTGCCTGGAACAAAATTAGAGACATTTATCATTATAATATATTACACTAATTAGCTGAATATGCCTACTAGACTAGCATTGATTAAGATACCAATTGCCCAAGGCGCCCTGGTGATAACCAAGCTTTATTTACCTTAACACTTACCCACCAAGCACACATATCAACAGGAAATCGTATACTAAACAAATTTTCCAGATAAATTTGCAAATTAGCCCAAATTTGCATGTTCAAGACACTTATTACATTCTAAAATGGAGACTGTTGTTATGAATAGATTCCTCGTAATTGAAAACCTTTGAAAAGTTGTATTATCCGTGTTTTAAGGCTTCCTGGATTAGAATTAGCAACATGACAAGTCCCTACATATTATGCCTATTAGCTAAATATGCTAATTAGACTATTGAAGATAATTGCCCAAGGATGCCAAAGTGGCAGTCGAGCTTAATTCATATCAAAACCACCTTTAGCACGATTCAACAAAAATCTTTCCACTCAACAACTTCTCCACGTCATAGTATTTCATTTTCTTCCCTGCAGCTCTGAATGGCAATGCTATATTGTGTTCCTCTGTAGATGGTTTCAGCAACCTGGCGTACCCATCACGCGCAATTACCACATGATGATCCTCATAAGTTTCAAGTTTCAAGTTTCAAGTTTATTTCATATTTCCATTTCTCAGTGATGGGATCACAAAATGATTGACAATAAAACAAAAGTACAAAACATATACAACCATATCTTATGTTTGAAGAAAAAAAGACAAACTAACATTACACACAAATATAAATGGTCATTTTCATCTGAGGATATCACAAATAAATGTCAGAAATATGATGGGGCCTACATAAAAGCAATGACGCTTGTAAAAACTGTAGGTTCCCGAATTTATAGGCGTGAAATTATACGGAGAACGGACATGTTTATCTCGACCAACTTAAATTGTACCAGTGCAAAATCAGTATTAAAAACGAACTAACGAACCACATGAATACTTTAGTATCGCTTAAACGAGACTGTACATATTTCGCCGTGTTTACACACACACACACACAAGGTGCTATAACGGTATCGTGAAGTAACTTGGAGCTGCAGACAAAGACAAAAGACTGGGGGTATTAAAAAAGAGAATGTTGCTAAGAGCCGGGTAGTGTGTATCCACTAAGTAATAGCCGTTTTAGTTTGCGTTTGAAGGTGAATAAGGATAAGGAAGAAGTAATATCTTGAGGGAGGTCATTCCAGTATCTGGGTCCAGTAAACATAATTGTTTTCTTTGCAAAAATAGTGCGAGTACGGGGAAGGTGATAGGCGTCACTCTGACGAGTGGGGTAGCAATGAATAGAGCGATTTCTTTTGAACATGTGAATAAAAACGGATGGTAATTCATTAGTTGTTAGTTTATACATGAAAATTCCAAGATTATAATAAAATAGGTCTGGAATTTTCAGAATTCTGTTTTGATGAAAAAAACAGTTGGTATGAGCAAAATATCCGGCGTGGTTTATAATTCTTATTGCTCGCTTTTGAATGCGAAGAAGGGAATCTAATAGTAAATTGATTGCGTTTCCCCACGCCAAAATTCCATAATTAAAGTGTGGAGATATTAAAGAAGAATATATACTCTGCAAAATATAATCAGGGAACAAATGTTTAAGCTTGTTTAAAATTCCAATATTTCTGGACAAAATTTTACTTACAAAATTAATATGAGTTTTCCAGGATAATTCTCGGTCAATCCAAAGCCCTAAAAACTTCGCGTTATTGACCTGCGTTAAACATATATCATTTATTTTGATCTCATGTGGGACAACATTCAAAGAATTACTGAATACCATATAATAAGTTTTTTCTATATTCAGGGATAATTTGTTGGCATAAATCCAGGATTGCACAGACCTAAGCTCAATATTCATCATATCAATTAATGTATTAGGGTCTCGATGAGAACAAAACAAACTTGTGTCATCAGCAAAACAAATAAATGATAAAATTGGCGATGATTTTTGAAGGTCATTTATGTATAAAATAAATAAAAGTGGGCCCAAGAGGGAGCCCTGTGGGACTCCACATGAGATAAGTTTTAACTGCGAATCATAGCCGTTAATGTTAACAAATTGCTTTCTATCAGTTAAGTAACTCTTAAACCATTCGAGAGGTGGCCCGCGAATTCCATAATGATACAGTTTAGAAAATAAAATTTCGTGATCTATCGTATCAAAAGCTTTAGAGAAATCAAGAAAAACTCCAATTGTATGCTCAAAATTATCTATAGCATGAGCTACCTTGTCTATAAAAGTGAGTAAAGCATGGGTTGTATTATAATGTTTTCTGAAACCAAACTGAGAATCTGATAAAATATTATGATTTGTGAGAAATTTCAATAATCGCGTGTAAACTAACCTTTCAAGGATTTTAGAGATCGAAGTCAATAGAGATATTGGTCGGTAATTATTCACCAAATCTTTCTGTCCCTTCTTAAAGATAGGGACAACTTTTGCAACTTTCATTTTATTGGGGACTTTACCATTAAGTAGAGATTGATTAAAAATGTATGTTAAAGGAGAAATGATTTGATTCAGAACATTTTTTAAAAGAAAATTTGTAATTCCATCATATCCTGAACTTTTTTTATCGTTTAGATTCTTGACGATATCAACAATTTCTTCTTTAACAATAGGTTCGAAAAATATTGATTGAGGATTCCTATTACCTAAGTATCTATGATATTCAGTTGAGGATTTCGGGATTTTACTGGCAAGATGTGGACCAAGACTTGCGAAATAATTATTAAAAGATTCCGCCATGCTAACCGGATCGTTAATCTGCCGGCCGTCCGCCAAAATATATTTGGGAAGATCAGTATTGGTTTTGTATTTGAGTGTCTCGTTAATCACCTTCCACGTACTCTTCACATCATGTTTATATTTAACAAACTGTCGCGAAAAATAATTCCGCTTAGCAACACGTATTAAGGATGTCAATATATTCCGATATCGAGTATATCTTGATTTATTTCGAGGGCATGGATCTTTGCGATATTTATGAAAAAGACTATTCTTGCGGTTAATGGACCTGAGTAGAGATTTTGTTACCCATGGTTGTCGAGGTACTTTTTTGTAATTTGAATGGTGAGGCCTTTGAAGAGGAACACTAGATTCATAGTTAGTGGTCAAAATATTCATAAAATTTTCAAATGCTAAATCAGTATCGCTTTGAGAGTATACAGTGGACCAATCTTCTGAACTTAATTTCTCCCTAAGTTTATTAAGGTTAGATTCAGACATTACACGAAGTAATGTACAAAATGTACAAAGATGGTTGTTAGTTATCTCGACGTCAGGATAAAATTCACAAGTCTCCTCGCTCGGTATTAGAGAGTGAAAATCTCTCACCCAAGAAAGGAAGGAGAAATAGATGAATGTTCGTTTCAATGAACTTCAACAGATAGAATAATTTGATTGCCATTACATTTATTCTGAGGATGAAGCACATGGTGCCATGGAAATTTTCGTGCAGCATTACATAAAAACAAAATAGCGAATATGATAAAATCGGCATGATCCATCTCTTAATAATATGCAGACCATCAACCACTAGTATTCGTTGAATAGCTGGGTATATTGCTTTAGGCCGTTACCATGCATGTCTAGAAGTTATCAACGGGTTGACTACCAGACTATAGTCTATTTTGTATTACAGCCTGTCCTCTACCACGAAATGGCTGGTTATGTGTAGATGTGTGTCTTCTTCCACCTGGTATTAGCATCTTTCCCAAACTGGACACACAAGTTTCCAAAGACTCGAGACAAGAGTTTCCACAGACTCGACTGTTCCTTTGTCTTTGCTAACATTAGTTTGAGGAGATAAAAACCAGCTAAAATTTCGAAGGACTTTCACAATAATATGTTTGGCCAATGTGAGAGACAGGTTGTTTTTGTTTTGTTTTGTTTTAATATTTGTTTGTTTGTTTGTTATTTTGCTAAATCATCGCTTCTTATAACACAGAGCGTATATGGCGACTACTATATGATTTGACTTTTGATTTTTTTTTTTTAGAATTCTGTGATTATCTTGCTTAGTAGGCCTATTATCGAAAGTTCGAAATTGCATATTGTTCAATACCATGTGACATTATGATTGATTGATACAATCGCTTTATCACATTCCCAACATCTTGATTTCATGGGGGCATGTACAAGTACTAGATCATGTAGATATCGATACTGTCCACACCATGCTGTGGATTAGTCACTCGCATTTTATCAATGATAAACTTCATTAGTAATTCTCAAACTGTACGAGATTTTCATTTGTCCAGCGTAAGTATTGCACCATATAATGTTATTCCCAGCTTGTCCAAGAGCCATTGTGAAGTGCTGGGTCGCCCTCAGGATCAAGAGGCGGCCAGAAAACAGGCGCGGATGAATTGAGATAAAACTGAAGTCGGTCGAGGAGGAAATTCACCATTGCAGGGTTCTCATCTGACAAGTCGGTCTTCTCTAGTGGGTCGTCTTTGATGTTGAAAAGCCAAGTTTTCTTGGTAGGAGGAGTGGAAGGATTGATGGGAGCGATTCCCGAGCCAGGGACGGGAATCCAGCTGCTGTTGTCTGTCAACGTGATGAACATATTTAACTATAGGTTAGAATGGAGCCGTGGAAGTGTGTCTTGTAGTACAGTATTACAGATATTCTCTACAATTGATTGTGATGAAATATAAATTTGTAATGATTTCTTATGATTCAGTCACATTTTGCCCATGTATTTCTTCAACTAGTATGTTTATTGATACATGTAAACAAATGACGTGTATCTTAATTTCATTTGGAAATGTATAAAAGTTACATTGTAGTTAATTTGTTTATATGAAATTGTCATATTATATGCTTTGGCCGGAAATGAAATAAAAATGAAATGAAATGAAGTGTGTTTACTGTATTGTGAGTATAAATTATGCTTGTATGATTGTGTATATATTGAAAATTGTATTCATTCATATGTGTACATGTACATGAATGTACGTATGTATGTCTGTATGTATGTATGCAGATATTCCTATGTGTACACCCATACGCCAACAAGAAGAATTTCCTTTATGGACAATAAATGAATCTGAATCTGAATCTGAATCTGAATCTGACTTTAATGCTCCATCATTTCGCATTTGTTTTCACGAATTATCAACATATCTATATATTGTACGTATACTCTCTTTCATGTATATGCAGGTGTGCATTTAATGCGTACATCTAATTATCTTACGATTCTTTGATATGTATTTAATGTTCTCTTTTGCCTTTACTTAATTCTAACCCGTTTTAATGATCCCAACTCCTCCCCCCCCCCCTTCGCTGGAAAGAAGGGTCTGATAGTTAATCGCATTTCTTGTAAGCATATTGTGAGAATACATATTTATGCATCTCGGGATATTTGTTGTGTGACCACTCCATTCACCGACGCGATAACCCATGATTATTTTTCCCAAGTTTTGACTGAACCCCCCCCCCCCAAAAAAAAAAAAATAATAATAATAATATTTACACCTAAATTCCATCCTCTTGGAAGGTGTGCCCCTCTCCCACGACCTCATTATTCTGTGTCGCTGCGCCTATAATTACGAAATCTAGTTTATTTCTCGGTCTTTCCTGCATCTTACGTAGCCTAACTTAAAAGGGAAATCTAAGACAAATTAGAGTTGTTCTTAAAAGAAAAAAAAAAGGAAGGTACTGTACGATGATGTGAACGTTCCCTGGTTTTCATTAATATAGTTCTTGAACAGTCAATATAAATACACAAAATAATAGTATATTTATGATGCAATTCTCTCACAATTTGCCCTACCAGTGTGTACATAAAGTCATGAAATTTCATTTTCCCCCGATCTTTCACAGTTATGCCCGAGTCTCAAATTCAGATAGGCCTTTGTAACTGATCGTTACTTTGCGTGAATGAACTCGTGCTCCAAAATCTTCCTTGACTTGGTAGGCGCCTTAAAAGCACTAAATAGGTCCGCCGCGAGTAGTAACCGCAGAATGGAAACGAGCCATAGCCTCTACAAAGGACATTCATTCCGTTGAAGATCAGCTGGATTTGAAGAGACCGAATTGATACCCAAATTCCAATTATTTATTCCAGACACTACATAAGCATTATTACTTATCATACTGGCGCAAGATGATTTTCGCACTCTCTTAAAAAATGTCTCCTGTTAAAGGACAAGTCCACCTTTATATACGTGTGGATTGAATTAATGCAGCAGTGTTAGTAGAACACATCAGTGAAAGTTTGGGGAAAATCGGACAATCCGTTCAAAAGTTATGAATTTTTAAAGTATCTGCGTAGTCACTGCTGGATGAGAAGACTACTACAGTGTATGATGTCACATGCGTACAACCATAATTTTATAAAGAAAATAAAAAGAGAATTTCACAAAACTTTACTTTTTGAACAAAGTGCACATTTCTTCGACTTGTTACTGACATAGGGTAATATCATTCCCCCTGCCTTCTGAAAGAGAGAATTCAAGTGTTCTTTTGTTATGCGAGAAAAGTGAAAAAATGTTGAATTTTCTTTATTCTTTCTTTACATCGTTGTTCTCATGTGACATCACAAGCGATAGTAGTCTTCTCATTCAGCCTTGAGTGAGCAGAAACTTCAAAAATTCATGACTTTTGAACGGATTGTCCAATTTTCCTCAAACTTTCAATGATGTGCTCTACTAATATTGCTGCATTCACTCAACCCACATGTCTATGAAGGTGAACTTGTCCTTTAATATCCATGCGCGGATATAATCCCTATACCACACCATAAAATCCTTACTAACTGATCTGATTGTATACTGTCCGCTTACATTGCCTGCCTGTCAGTAGTTTCCAGTCCATGTATCTGAGTGCTGCAGTAATATCTTTAGTGAAGACAGGTGGCATGGCGATTGGTTCTTCTGATCCCTTATGCGGGATCCCGGGAGGGTCGATGTTATACAGCATTTCATGGCGAGGAGAGGCGCTTCCTTCCCTGAAAGTAATAACACGTAGAACAGTTTCTATCAAATCTTCGTTACATTTTATGATAATCTATATAATGTAACTACCATACAACGTCCTGACTGAAATATTTGATTTTTTTTCATGTATTAGGTTAACGGCCTACTTTTTTTCACTGACTAATCTTGTATTCAACCGAATGGCTTATACTTTTCTTTGAATATAGCTTTTATTTGCATTGCGATACCCATTTTTTCCACTCAACACATTCATAGATTCATAAATTATGTATATATATTTATATGTTATACAAAATATACACTACTGATGATATGATACTAATAATACAATATTTAATTCTAATAATAATAATAATGATAATAATAATAATGATAATAATGATAACAATGATAGAGTCTGTTTACAAAGTTTTTACCACAGACAGGATATTCTCTTGCGAAAGCTCTCAATCAAGGCTCATGTTCAGAGCTTTCAAAACCAAGGTTATCGAGAAACACACATGTTTGCACAGCACATAACTTCTGTCAGACTTACTTGATACTACTCCACTGGTTAAATCCGTCCAGTTCAGATCGGTTTACCACGCCACCAGCCACGCCTTGCACTAACGTTGGATACCAATCGCTGACATGAATCAGTTCGTTGCTCACCGAACCCCTAACAGAGGGGTCGAGAAGGGGACTCGCCACGAACCCAATGCCGCGTGTTCCTCCCTCCCAGAGGGATCCTTTCCATCCTCGAAGAGGCCAGTTGTAGCCTCCTGCTGATACCTGTCCACCATTGTCTAGCATGAAAAGATTGACCAACAACGTAACTATTGTATTTTCATTTGGCAAATGGTGTGAGTTCCATTTCACACATAGACACACACAAAAAGATGTGATAGCAACTCTTGATGGAATGGCAATTATTGTAACGACAAGAATCCAGCTTCCTGATTGGCTGTTGTTAGGGAGGTTTTCATTCCATCATGAGTTACAATCCTAGGATCTTATGTATGAAATGGGGCCCAGGTTAGCAAACACTGAAACGGAGACAAACCAATAAGGTACCTCCGGGGACAAACTGAAAAAAGCCTGTCCTTATATTGCTCTTTGAGCAATTTGAAAATTAATGGCAATTTCGCCACTTCTAAATTGTATTAACAATATGTTTGCTCACCTGATTTCGTACGTTTCTTTCATGTTAACAAGTGTCTAGACCTAACAATGCGCAAATGCTGAATAGGCGTCATTTTGGACTTGATTATTTTGGTTTGACATGCAGTTGTCGACTTCTTTTAGATCTGCTACCACCATCCATCCAGTCTACACCTATTGTAGTTCGTCTGAGGATAACTCTCAGGCCAATCATTCTTAAAACATACAGGAAAAGGAATACATGTATGGAAATGAAAGTCTTCTTTCATCGAACCCACCCCCCCCCCCCTCCACACACACAATCATTTCAACTAAACATCTCCTCGGTTGATACAAACCACATTACAAACGAGAAAAGGAAAAAAAAACTACGACCTAACCATTGTTAGACTCATATGTAATCATTTAAAGAACTTCGTCGATTATTCGATTGTATGGAGGCACTTAAAGAAATCCGACGAATATGAATTCCTTTTGCATGTTTTGAATCATGGTCATTATTTGAACGGGAACTCAACGGTTGCATCGTTATGGGGAACAAAAGAGGAAAAGGAATTTGACGATATGATTTCGTGCAGTGCTTAAAGGACAAGTTCACCTTCATAAACATAAGGATTGAGAGAATGTAGCAATATTAGTAGAACACATCATTGAAAGTTTGAGGAAAATCAGACAATCCGTTCAAAAGTTATGAATTTTTGAAGTTTTTGTGCAGTACTCGCTGGATGAGAAGACTACTTCAGTGTATGAATAACTTAGATGTCACATGCGTACAACAATATAAGGAAAATATAAAGAGAATTTCACAAAATTCCATCTTTTGAAAAAAGTACACATTCCTCTGACTCGTTACCGACAAATGTTATGGGTAATATTATTCCCCCTGCCTTTAGAAAGAGGCAAGTCAAGTGCTCTTTTCTTATGCGAAAAAAGTGAAAACATGTTGAATTTTCTTTTACATTTTCTTTATACTGTTGTACGCATATGACTCACAAGCTGCAGTAGTCTCCTCATCCAGCGGTTCCAACACAAAAAATTAAAAAATTCATAACTTTTGCATCCATTGTCCAAATTTCCTCAAACTTTCACTGATGTGTTCTACTAATATTGTTGCATCTTATCAATCCTTATGTTTATGAAGGTGAACTTGTCCTTTAATACAATGTGGACTTCAAAATCATTCCCTATAATGAGCTTTGTAGATGCCGATCAAGATCTTTTAATAATTACACATATTCACTTTGCCACACAGATTTATTCCGAGTGCGTTGCGATTTGTTTCTCCACATCGAGCTATTGCTAATATAAATAGATAAGTGAATACCTGTAGAAAAGACCAAAACAGTATTTTCCCACAGATTATTTGCTTTCAGGGCTTTTGTGATATTGCCCACTGCTTCGTCCATACACGCCACCATGGCAGCATAGTATCTTCGGTGATAGTCCTCAACAGACCGATACGGATAGAGATAATGGTCGAGAGCCTGAAGAGGGCCATGGACGGCTTGGAATGGTACGTAGAGAAATAAAGGCTGGGAGGGAGAGAAAAAGAAATAGGAAGAGAATACAATAAATAAATCACAATATAAATACATACAAATTACAACACTTGTGAAGAGAATTAATTTCATTCTTTTATGTGGTCTGTGACTGTGGTTAGGGACATGATTTCGATGCGTTTTTTTTTTTTTTTTTACTTCAGCTTATAAACAAGCTTTTTCGAGCAAAGTTGCACTTGGAAAACTTCGAGCCAATCACTTGAGATGACGGATTATCCTTCAAGCGAGCAATAATGTCATAGCTGTGGCATAGTGGATAAGACTTCAGGCTCTCCGGATTGGAGAACTTGAGTTTGAATACCTCCCAGTGCTTACGTGCTTAGAGAAGATATTTTACCTACCATGTCCCTCTTGACCAGGGTGGATAAATGGGTACTTGGCAACGCTAGACTAATAATAATGGCAGGGCCCTCTGGTAGAGCAGGAGTCCCTGGGTAAGTAAGATCTTATCATTTTTTATTATCATTATCAATACAATCAAAAGGACCTATGCACTGTATTCTTCTTTTTTTCTTCTTTTTTTTTTTTTTTTTGCTGTCTATCGTCTCATATAATCTTGCCGATTTTCGAAGAAGATTATATCGGTTTGAACTGAATAAGTGACGAAGTATGTGCATCTCCTTTCCCTACGTCGACCTAAATAAGCACTGAATTGATCAGTGTTTAAGTAGCAGCCATGATAAAAAAAAAAAAAAAAATCATGGACGTACATACTCTAGCAGAATTCGAACCAGTTCAGGATTCAGTTCCAGTGAAAACACCTCGACGGAAGAATTTCATGAATTTGAATAATTACGCAGTACAGCTGCATGCTATAAGAATTAGAACCAACACTTGCTGTCGGGCGAAAGCTCGGTGGTCTAGTGGATATGACGCCTGTCCGGTAATCCATAGGTTGTAGGTTCGAATCCTGCTCGAGTGTGCAGGCCCATGATTTTTTATTATGGCTACTACTAAAATACTGATCAATTCAGTGCTTATTAACGTCAATAGGCGTTTTCACATCAGCCCGATAAAAATCCAAGCTCGAGATATTTTTTAATGTCCCAAGTCAGAAAAATAGCGCGCTATTTCGAAACATCGGGCTGACGTGAAAACTCCTCATGTAGGGTAATATGTCAATCAGTTTCTATGTGCATCTCATTGTTAGCAGGCAATTTGGACACATTTTGATTATCTATAAGACTGGCAATACTTATATCGTCCACTCCCCCCTGAACGGTGGTGCAGTTTGGACAAAGTTTATAACTTATTACTTGAAATTAAAAAAAAGCTAACTTCTAAACATGAAAGGGATATAGATCCTGCAGCCTGAGGATTTTCCTGGACTGCAGCGCATATAAGAGTTACAATGATCTCATTAAATCAGTAGAAATTCCAATACTGATTAACGAACAAAATGGGCGAATATGCGAGATCCGTTATTCATTTGACTCATTAAATATAGATATTTGAAGATGATAACTGACCATGGGGTAATCCAATCAACGAAGCCACAATCAACAATCGTTCTTGAATATTTCTGTGATATTAGACAAACATTGAAATGGTTGTGACTTTCAAATTGGAGGAATGTTTACCTTAGATGCATCGTGATTGCGGATGATTTGCTCAGCTCTCTGAGTAAAGATTAGCGTGGAGTACTGTCCCGTGTATTGATCGGCTACCTGCTCTTCGTTATCCCGAAGGTCTTTTCCTATGAAGCCATCTTCAGATGTTGTGTGTTGAAAGTAATCACTATGACCTCCCAGGAACCCTGCAAGGAAAACAATAACAACAGCAATTAATTTCTCTCAAATCAAAATGCACACGTTTGAGAGTCAGAACTTAAGACATAATGGACATACGCTCCTGAAGAGCTAATGTTGGACAAGTTGGTAGCGTGTAGGGATTACTGTTGAGGAAGGGCTAAAATGGAAAGGACGGAAGCATGACTATGTAATCATGCATTGTGACTGATAAAGGAACTGTTTACTATATTTCGGTCTTATTTGGCTAAAGGCCGTATCACACCTTTCTGGGCAAGCCTTGCGACTTGCGTGCGACTTGCAAAGAACAATTGGAGGTCCCCGTAGATGATCCGCATATGACAATACCTAGCACGTATCTCGGCCGTAGTCGCCCGGAGGTGCGCAAGCAATTTCTTTTTACCCGCAACCATGTTTAGGCTCTATCACACCTTTCCAGGGCACTCTACTCCGGCTTGTTGCCTGTAGGGATTTTTCACCATACGGGACAAAGGATTTTGGCGAGTCATTGCATGTGTCTTACTTGTTGGACGCGTTCTACTTAAATTCTACTCGCGAGTTAACTGTGTGACCTTTGCACTAGTCGCGTGGGGGCTGACAACTCAGTGAAGGAATTCCTTTGAAATTATGGCAGAAGTCCCACAGAATGTTATTATCTTGACTGCACACGGGACTGCGAATTACCTGCTTGAGAGTTGCCTGGGAAGTACTGCCGCTAAGGCCCTCCTATCCCTGGCATTCTGCGTGGATTTCTCCGGGCATCCCCGCGTCTCGCCCGGAAAAGGAAAAAAATGGTCATGCTCAAAACTTGGCTGCGGTTAAATCGGACTTGCGTGCGCACTTCCGGGCAACTACAGGGAGATACGCGCTGGGTACTGTTAGGTGCGGACCAACTGCGGAGAGCTCCGGGTAGCAAATTCGTTTCCCCGCAAGTCAAGCCGTAAAACATACATTATGACAAGGCCACGAGCATTCTCAAAACTTGTTCCGAGTGAGTCGTGGGGGTTCGTTCGCAGAGGTACACGCAGAACACCAATATGAGACCCTTACCAGCAGCACCTCGCAGGAAACTTCAACGCAGGTACATACCTGTAAGTCGCTCATAACAGAAAACGGATTGGTTTCAAAGCTCTCACGTAGGTCACACGGAATACACGCAAGTAGAAGGTAAGTAGTACGTGTCTAGTAAGTAAGAAACAGGTACGAAACTAGCAAACATTCTTGTTCCCCCCCCCCCCCCCCCCGCGGAAAATTCTCCCGCGTGCGGAAAATCCCTCCTCGCAACAAGCCCGGTTACCTTGCCCGGAAAGGTGTGAGCCTTTTGAGACTCAACTGCCTTTAAAGAAACAGTATATGTGCATTTAATTTTTGCATATGAAACTGCTTAAGCGATGATTCCCAATGTACACTACATTGCACAAGCATTTGTTCGTGATGTAGACTATATGATTCTAGAGTGTTATCATCTTCTTGAATAGCTTTCTAGTTTTCCTGAGGGCTGTCTTCATTTTATTCTGGACTGCTCTCAGCGGTTTATGATGAGATCAAAACAGGGTAGATTGTTTAGAATTGCAAATGTGATCTTTTTGACAAAAAAAAAAATGGGTGCAAGAATCAACGAACGATGAGCATCCATGTGTATAGTAGGCATTACTAACATTCGTATAAACTTGTTATTGCTGTCATAAAATGAATATAGCAGTTGATAAAAATCTTACCGAAGAAAGTTTGAAAACCCCTGTGAGTTGGCCAACAGTCTTTTTTGTAGAAGCCGAGATGCCACTTTCCCACCATGTGCGTAGAGTAGCCAAGCTCCAACAATTTTTCGGCAAGGGTGGGTACTTCCAAAGGCAAGCAACTTCGCTGAGCGCTTCTTATGATACTGTGCTGCATGCCAGTGTGAATCTGTAAAAGTGAAAAATATCTAAAGATGTCCAGCTTTTCTTTCACCTAAGAGGAATGCCTTCATTAGCTGCTTAATTTGGTTGCTTTTTGGTGTCTTTGGTAAAGAATGGAAGTTTGACGTATTTTCTTCATGGCTGCTCCCTCTCCTATTACTTCTGTATTGTCCGTAACATGAAACAGAACTGTAAGATCATAATCCTTACCAACAGCTAGACCCCGTTTACAGTGCGGGGCTGGGCCGAGCCCGGCCTCAATTGCGGGACCGAACCCGGGCTTTTAATTCAAACCTTTCAATATTTTGTCGTAGTAGCGCTCTGCTTGTAAACAAACGCAATTTGGTGTATTCTGGTGTCCAGACCCTTTGCCAACTGGATTCCGTGCTTCGTCGATCGCCGTTCGGCAAAGCCTTTTGCCGAAGGAAAAATCCTTAGCAGGACAAAACCACCTTAAACTATCGACGCTGAGGGGGTTAATATCCTGAATAACGAAATAGTTCCGCATTTGGGCCAGTTTGCGTTTACAGTGAAAAAAAAAAAGCCGGGCTCGATGGGCCGCGGCCGAGACTACCTCCACAGATAGGCCAAATGCGCTGCTGATATTGGTCCCGCATTTTGGCCTTTTGCGGGTTTACAGTGAAATGAAGGTCGGTGAGCCCGGCCTTTTCACTCACAGTAAACGGGGTCCCCTTCTTGTGAGTCTT
Source organism: Diadema antillarum (assembly GCF_040938485.1). Lineage (NCBI taxonomy): Eukaryota > Metazoa > Echinodermata > Echinoidea > Diadematoida > Diadematidae > Diadema > Diadema antillarum. Next base: position 5,018,738 of record NW_027270896.1, read on the forward strand.
TTTTTTTCATAAGACGAAAGAGCAATCCTACAGAAGATACGTTACATGTGTCCATAGGATACTATGCGTTGTACTATGTAGACGGTATCAGTTATCCTATCATGTATTTGGTTAAATAAATCCTATTCCACATCCTTCAGTCAAGAAAGTTGAACGTTTCGAAACAATACCTGCATATATGTTTACCTGATATCTTCCGCTCAGAAGCTGGCTACGTGTAGGAGTGCAGATTGGTTGTACATAGTAATTCTCCAGTTTTACGCCCCCAGCGGCCAGACGATCTAAGTTGGGTGTCCTTATCTCGGAGTCATGGTAACCGATGTCGCTGAAACCCAAGTCGTCTGCGAGAACGAAGACAATGTGTGGTCTGGGTGATGACCGAAACCGTGACATCAGATTGAGGAGGAGCAGACAGCAGCAGAAGAGGAGTGAAGAGGGACCCGCGGAAGCCATGCCGAGCGATTAGCGTCCAGCTGTAAAGAATTTGGAGAGCTTTACCTAGCTGCTTCAAATAGCACATCCATGGTATCAATGCTTCCACGACTATGAGTGGTGGGCCACGAAAGATACTTAAAGGGATCGTATAGTTTTGGTCTTTGGCGAGATAATGAACAACCTCCTATAAAATATGAAAGAGCATGAAATTCTGAAAGAAATAACCGACATTTAATTGACGAAAACTGGTTATGAAATATCCTGAATTTAAAAAGAGCATTCCTAATAAAAGGTTGGTCCTACTATGATAGCTTTGTTTTACTCTGTTTTTGGATATTTCAGCCATTTAAAAACAGATTTTCATCAAATAAATTTTGAATTCCACTTAGAATGGTAATATGCTCTGTACTCTTTCATAAGTGGTTTATCGGTATCTTGCAAAACGTTAAAAGCTCAATCTTCATATCAACCAATACTGTACCATCCCGTTAATGGGGTATGATTACATTCTACATCATTCACTGTGTTTACGTGTTTATGTACACTGCCATCCCGATACACTGCCGATGGTTTCATTTTGTGTATGTATGTATGTTCGTGTGTGTGTGTGTGTGTGTGTGTGTGTGCTTTATACACAAAGTAAAGTTATTGCAGCAATTTCACCCATTGATTCCAGAAAAGAGTGATGTCATAGAAAAGGAGAGTAATCGAGGAAAACACAGTGCATGTGACCACATTGAAAACACATAGTCTGACATGTATACACTTGTTGAATTCGAGCATTTGTTTTTAATATCGTGAGCACATTATGAATAATCGATTCAAAGTGTAAACCAGAACATGTAGGCATTCGATTCATAAAATTAGTGTCCTAGACTATTGAATCTAGCTGCAACAGATTCTACTAAGAACTGTTTCTGCCAAAAATCCAACATAAACACACACGCGCGCGCGTGCACGCGCACGCACACACACACCCTCACCTGTACTACACAAAAACACAAAAACATAAACAGCATGCGCACGTTCATCTATAAGCTTAATCATACAATCAAACATAATATATGATTATTCAATTACAAACACAACAATCGTGCCAATGCTTGTATGAAGGAATGTACAGTTCACAGAATTATTACCACACTGATTCGAGCTAACAAAACTTGTCAATAGACCGGCTTATTCTATAAAGTATTCAGATTTTAAGCATGTTTTGTTTTCAGAAGTTTTCCCCAAAAGCTTGCCTATGATACATGGGAGAGATCAGGTGAATGAATTGCTTCGTTACCAGGTTGTAGGAAAAGAAACGGCCAGAAGTTGGAATACATTACAGAAACGGTATATTATGCAGGTGAAGAATCTCCACTCTGGCACAGTACCATGCACCCACCTGTGATCGATCGACGAAATTGCACTATCGACACGATGTCAAAGAAAAAATGGTTTACATCAACCACCTCTTGTTTTAATACTGTGTGCTATGGCCGTACGGTAGAGCAGACTCTCGAACAATTTTCTTGTATGAACTCGTCAAAACGCACTACGCAAAGTCATGTATGCCACTACAGATCTGATAAAACGCGAGTATGACCACCATCAAGCCATTGGGGACATTTTTCACCTTACGAAAACATGGATGAAGCTTCCAGCAGCGAAGAGACGTTATTATCATTGATTATGGCATGAAACGCGAGCTGAGTGGTTGACACAGCGTATTCGTAACAGTGTGGCCATTGCTGAATTTCATCCGCAATCTCGGAATTGATTGACCTTGCTCACAGAACTCTCGCTGGTGGCTGACTGACTCCATTTCGATAATTCAGTGTGGCGATGACACTCTCGCTATCAGCAAGCATAATAATTACGTTTCACACTGGGAGCTACCTATGGCTTAACGGAGTATTAGAATTTGTAATGAGGATATACATGTATGGCAACAACAGATTTGGTGAATACTCCTGTAGGCCTGAGTTTAGCGATGTCTAATTTTTCTCACTTGAGGATCGCGTTTAGAACGCGACTGCTATTATCAATATAGAGTCACTAGTGAACCCTAATTGTGACGGGACCAGAAACTAAGGCCTAACCAAATCAACCCTACGTGCAAATGAAATGTCTTCAACTGTCTGAATCAAGACTTCTGCATTCACAGTACTATCACGTGGGAAAACAGATAGAGGGCTTACACTTCCTACCAACCGACTGCGTGAAATGGGTAATTGCTGCCCTGCATTCCAGCATGAATAGATGGAGAATGCCCAACCTGAACCGCAAATAAAAAAGAAAAAATACGTCAGCTTTCACCTCATTTAAAGCTAAAGATATCTACCCCTTGGTCTTTGTGATAGTTTAAAGGACATAGCCTTCAAATAAGATCATCTCTTGCATAACGAATCCGTGTCTCCTTTCCTTGATTTGCTAGTCTGTTCGTTCGTTTGTTTGTTTTTTTTTCACATGCCTTTTCTCAATAAAGGAAAGCGAAAGAATTTAGACTCTGTGAACTGGACGGTTTGTGAGGCTGTCTTGGACTTTCACAAAGAAGTATCAATACTCCAACCTTCACCCGGAACTTCCTTTCCAGAATCAGATTTCTTCAGAGCCTCATCTTGTCTCCTGCCACTTTTACAGAAATGCTTAAGATAATGGTCTGATGTAGCTCACTGTGAATCAGAACATCCCTGTAAGTGGGAGGGGAGGGAAGAGAAAAGAGGGAGCGGGGTCCATTATGTTCACATGAGGAACTAAAGTCAATAGTGGGTATTTTATATTGCACTGTTTTGAGTATTTTGTCTCTTCTAACATGCTCTGTTATGAGGAGAATCTAAAGCGATTTAAAAATAATGAAACAGTGTAAATAAAAACCACTGTCATACCAGAGAGATGGGAAGCCACCTCTCTGGTCATAAACATGTGGACTTATCGGCATCTATTGTAACTACCGCATTACAGATTTTTGATAAGAAGTGATCGACGAACGAAGTCTACCTCAAGCCGGCGAGCCCTCAGAAGAACTTCTGACTATTCAACGATTAAAATGTGAAGGTGTAATATGGTATTCATGTACACAGAACATCGGGACTTGTCAATACAATCTTGCGAGGCACATTGAGAGGAAGGCAAGACCAAGGGAAGACCAAAGAGGGCATTATGAGAAGACATTCTGAGATGGCTGCATGGGGGAGGCACTGAGAGAGGCCGGGGAAAGAGAGGGATGGCGGAAGCTGGCCACGAGGTCTTTGGTGGCACCCCAACGGTCTCCTCGACTTCGGGATATGTCAAATATTGTATAACAATGTAGCCGAAAAGTATACAAGGCACAATCTCTGGCGTAATAGAGACAGTGGGCAATGTAAAATCAAAACGTGAAGTGAATAGTAAGACCTGTCTAACCTCATTCCCTCACAGGTGAAACAAACACGATTGAACATGACCCTGTCGGGTGGGCCCCTACTTAGGGGTGTTGGACAGTAATGAAGAAGAAGAAGAAAAAGAAGAAGACCCCCTTCCACCCTCCATCTGATAAGCAGTGACCCCAAACAACACGCTGTGACTGTAGGAGCAGCAGCCTTCTATACATGCATCGATTATGGGAAGCATATAGCATATAAAAGATTATGGAAAAACTAAATATAGCTCTGTTCTGCCAGAGATCACTTCCATGCAAATAAACTCCATAACATATTACATGAACATGATGAATAAGTTTTGCCTTTCTCAACTGATCTGCTGAAAGTTGTAAATGTGAAATGTTGTAAATGTAACGTGATACGATAATGTTTTTCGATGTCTAATGTCATTTTGTATCCTACTTTATAGCAGAATAGAAGCTACCAAATTCTATGACTGTTATATTTTAACACGTACATGACGCATGTTTACTGTAGTATAGACCTTTTTCCTTTCCTAAGAATAGAAAAGCTTGGAAACTGAGCTGTTGTAGAGTAGGGTGCACAACAATAAATGTTGAGAAAGAGAGCAGCTACTCGGTAAACACTATTATACAGAAAGTGTGGTGTAGGCCTACAAAATGCGTGATAACGAATCCCGCGAAGCGCTTGCAGCTCTTTGCTCGACTGCGTTTCAGACAATAAATTCTAAGGCTGTTTCCCCCTCCCCCTTCAGGCTTTTCGATTTTTCTTTTATGGACAGCATAATTGGGTTTGTATCTATTCACAAGTAAAGTATACAAGTGCCAAAATAAGTCAGCTTAACGGCATAGAAGAATGTCCGATCTGGTAAAAGTAGGGCCCCCGAAGGTTGCTGTTGTTATTCTTTCAATTCTTAAGGCGCGTGTCATTCAGTTGTGAATATTTGCGCATACTGGGAGTCAGTAAGGGAGTCTGTAAACTTCAGTCTTTGTTAAAGTCTGTAATCAATATTCATGGCTGGTCTTGACACATGCTACATGCGTAAATTGATATAGTTTGAAAGTATGGAGAGGAGGGATGAGTGAGGGATTAAAAGGGGCAGATTTCATCTTTAACATTGTTGTCTATTCGCCTCTTTTCCATCCTTTTATTCTCAGGGGGTATCAATGAGCATTCCTTTGTTCTAAATAAAAAATAACAACAACAACCAGGGTCACGTAACATTTATGTGCAACAAGTTGAGATAGGCACTAGGTTATTGCAAAAGGTACTTCACCGACACTGTCTTAAGAAGTACACTTGCAGCTGCAACAATGCAAAGATTGTGGCGTGTTATGATAAAATCTTAAAGTGACAAAATTAATGAAGTTAAAAAACTGATTATCGTATATTAAGTTTAACCTGCTTGAAGTCATTTTCCATTGAGAAGATAACTCCAGAACACTAACGAAAAACACATGAATGAATGTAAAGGACAATTTTGATAGTTGCGTTCGCACATTTAAGGATGTTTGTTTTTAAACAGGCTCTGATCTACACCATCGTTCCGGAAAAGTAAAGTTTGTTTGTTTTTTGTTTGGTTTTAGTCACGGGATTGAAAGATAGGTAAAGTAAGGTAAAGTAAAATATTACGCTTCCAGACTTTTTATGTTCTTGAATGATCATTACGTACAAATGAGTGATGACGTAGGAAGGGACCATATTCTAAGTGTCTTTTTTTTTTTTTTTTTTGCTGTAATAAGATCAAAATCTCAATTCTACTTCTTAAGTGAATTGCTATACATTGTAGCAGATTTTCATAGCCACTGCTCTGTCGGCAATATAGGCTGGACTCGGCAGAGAATCACAGCTGAATAGTATTGAATGTTGGCTGAAGAAGGTATGTTGGATGTACATTTTTGTTTGGAACTTTTAAAAGACCAGACAGTGGATTCTAAATCGAAGTGAAAATAGGTTGAATCTATAATACCGTGATCCTGTTTCCTCTTTCACCCATCCAGTTTCATTTCATTTCAATTCATTCGTTATGATGATTTGTACCCCGTAAAGAAGGCCCGTGTTTATTTTCATGAAGACATCACGTGGAAGAGCAAACGAGGACTTTTTATCCTGACAATATTATAGTGATGAAACAAAGAAAAATGATGAGATGTTGCACAAATTTTAATTTGATCCAGAAAACTCAACAAAATCTAGATTATTCGCAGTAACGCTTTTATTCATCTGCCCATCACACTACTAACCTGGCTTCCAGCAACATGATATGTGCAAAAAAAAAAAAAAAAAAATGCGTTATCATTGATTATAGTAAATATCAACTTTCCTTTATCTCAATGGCTAATTTCAAATCGCAGATGAGAAATAATTCTGAATACACATTCATATCAAGATCTGTTATATTGGTTCTAAAACAGAAACTCTAAAACAGAAAGGTACAAATAAAATCATCAAAAAGTCAGCAGATGCTGTGATATCATTTTTACTTGGATGGCATAAATGTCTTTTCACGCTTTAAAAGACAGAGTTTCGGGGTTTTCTCAGTGCCTTCACAAACATTTCAAAAGCGAATATGGAAGGCGTTGGTTAAAAGGGCCTCTTAGCACGGAGACGATTTGAAGAAGTAGCTGGCTGCGGCCAGAAAATTGGGATTTAAAAAAGAAATCCTCGTCAGCCCTCTTTAGGCGTAGCCGCAGGAAGCTAATGTACCGAGACGCCTAGTAATGACCTAAGCTTCCTGATGCTAGGCTTGTCAAAACCTTTTAAAGTGATAGAAGTGACACTGATAATAACGTTTCCATAAGACCTATCACCTTTGAAACTATTGTTAATCTGGTCCGAAATTACTTCTCTCTGCTTAGAATTCGTGTTTGAACGAATCGCGTACACTGGTCATAACTTTAGTTACTCTGTACCAGTGAATATACTTATTATTATTATTGTTTTATTATGATTATTATTATTATAATCATTACTATTATCATTACCATTATTATCATCATGGTCATAATTATTGTTTATCTTTACCTCTTTTCTTTCTTTTTTACCCCTATCCCGGACTATTAAAAACACCGAGCACAAGAGAAGTGTTTTTACCGGAGAGGAAGGTGAAAAACGATTCGTATATCAGCTTAACTCCTCCGTGATATGAAATTAGACATGCTCTCCATGGACTACATCAAAATATGACAGTTGGATGCATGGGCAGATGGGGTTGATGCGTACTTTAAGGTTAAATACGACGTCAAAAGAATCACTTTTCTTTCTGTTTCCACTCAACTGCTCGCAGGAAGATTTGCCATTTTCACTGTGTGCGTCGACTTTAATTCTACAGTTATAATGGTCTAATAATTACACACTTGTATTCACTTACCTAATATTACTCCAGACGCGATGCTTAACGAACCTTCCGCTGTGTACATTGAATCGTAATGCCACGTTGAGATATGCGATGGGTACGACATAGGAACTCCTTAGGGCTCTTCTGCTTACACACTGTATGATAACGTCCTTCGGTTGTGAGAAACGCCTGAATGCAGACTGGCTTGGAGCATGACGTCTTCACCGAATAAAACAGACAGGTCAGAAATAAGCAGCAGGGACATAAAAGTACTAGAACTCCTATTGAAATGAGAGTGAAAGTGGACCTACAACAATCATTAAACTCCTTTGCTGTGTGCAAGTGTGCGTGTGGTGTGGAGGGGGAAGTAGTGCTCGTGAATACTGGCGTTAAAGATTCAATGCTTCCCCTTTCTATAGGCGAAGCTCTGGGAAAGACATGCTCTCCCTCATTTTGTGAATTTTTGATAGTTTTTCTTTAAGCCGGTGGGGGGGGGGGGGGGGCAGGGAGAGTTCTCTCCTCTAGGTACTGTCTCGCGTCTTACAGTGTATATACGTGTGGGTAATAATGTATGTACGAATGTGCTGTCCTTGTCATATTTTCCCGGTACACGTGGTTCAGTGAGCAGTGTCCGGGCACTAGCATTGGTATTCTATATTTCTTTCCCAATCGGTGTATCTCAAAATAATTACATGTATATTGTTATAGAATAGTATATCATTTACTCATTATTTTTCTAGCGATCCACGTCCGACAAGCTTTGCTTTTTAGTGGATCACTATTTTCCATAATCGAATTTATTTTCCGCTCGCCCACGAAGTATTTATACAGTGTTTTTCCTAGATATTGTTATATGTTGTTCTATAATTTGTCTCGTATATATATTATTACATGAATCTTTTGCAAACGTTTGAACAATATTATTTCATCACATGTATACTTTGTACTATGTTTTTTGATTTTCGATGATTGGAAACAAACTATGATTGAATTGAATTGAATTGAATTGAGTAACAGTCCCTTCACCCCCCCCCCCTTTCCCCACCCCCCCCCCCCCCCTCCCCCGGCCCCTGGAAATAATGTCAATACGGCGTATGATTATACCATGGCATCCTCCGGCATTATTGTAAACCGAAGATGTCTATTTCTTGATTTTATTTCATTTTATTTTATTTTATTTTATTTTATTTTATTTTATTTTATTTTGTTTTATGCATAGGTCTCCATAGATGAACATGTTGGTCTTGTTTAACAAACAACCTAGTAACGAAAACTATGAAAGGAAGGAAAGGGACATAAAGGAAAAGAAAACAAAAAAAAAACTAGAGAAACAAATAAAATACACCAGAACATAACGAAATAGCCACCAGTACTGCGTTTGCAAGATTCCTCGTCACCCGAGCAACATGGTTACGCAACAGTAGGAATGCACAAAAATGCACATGAAGCATGATTCATTAAACATTCAAGAATAGTCTTGACATGAACGACTCAGTAAAAAAAAAAGAACAAACACGAAAAGCAAACCCGTAATACCTAATAAACAATCTGATAAAGAAGAGGAAGTTCGAATGAAATTCCATGCTTTATGACTATCACAACATAAAGCCTGCACGAGGATTTTTTTTTTCTTTGGTTTACAATTTAGTGACAGCGATTGAGTGGTGTAAGAGTCAAGGCTATTCGAGAATGTCGGACCTGTGTGTACTATTGTTTTAAGCGCAAAATGCAGTTCTCACTGGGCAAATTGGAAAGAGTTTTCCTGTCTTGTAGGGTAGGAATATATAACTTTATTTTTTACAAACATGGGAGTAAAAGCATAAGGTAGTTCGCCTTTAATTAACTGGTACATAAATATCGCAAGGGAGTGAAAATATATATCACAAAATCTTTCATAGGTTATAACTTTTGAAAAGTGGACAAGTCGGTGGTAAATATATATATATATATATATATATATATATATATATATATATATATTGTGACGAACTCGCCTTCTCGTCGTGAATTAAGAGAGTGTATTTGACTGTCTGTACAAATGTCTCCGCGAGCCGTGTCAGGATGGCCGAGTAGGCGGGGTTCGTTTTGTTGCAGTTTACAACGATCCCTTTAAATCATTAAAACTACTAGTCTGTATGCTACCATGTATTATGTTGTGTCAGAAGCAGCTCACCAACACTAAGCGGCACACATACCAAGTTCAGCATCACTTAAAGTATGTCACTCCCAAGCGTCACTTGTAGAGGATATTAAATTGGTACACTTATTTTGTTACCAACTTTTACTACCAAGTTCTGCTACCAAGTTTTGTTACCAACTCTGCTACCAACTCAGTCACGCTAACGTGGAACACCTGTTACCAACTCTGCTACCAACTTTTGCTACCAACTCAGTCACGCTAACGTGGAACACCTTTCACAAATATATGGTGGCACAGGTATCGTTGATGGCACGGGGTAAAGTGCTGTATCGCACCGTTACCAACTTCCTCAGGCGACGACTGGAACTTGGATTGGGCACGGACTATGCGACAAGTCACATTACCATTATACCCGAAATCCAATGACGACGACCGGAACTTGGATTGGGCACGGACTATGCGACAAGTCACATTACCAATATACCCGAAATCCAATGACTTGCTAGTTGGTCTTCTCAGGAACCTGTACCACCAACTCATCAAGCTATTGCATCATGGTAGTACCATCAAGAAGACACGGTGAAGGCAGCAGTTCAGGAACACATGTACAGTTTATTACATATAGAAGTGAACATTAGCAACACATTGGAAATGTATCATACACGGGCTACTTGTTGCGGACTATGTCACACAACGGCCACTTTATATGCCTCTCCTCCTATCGCGGAGTAAGGAGGCAATCCCGCACGGCCGTGAGCTACGCGGAGAATACCCGCAGTACTCATTCAAATTAATTACAATGTTGGCGTGGTTACAAAATTTGTACACTGATTATACGCTTTAACAGTATCTCTTGTAATGGTTACTATAATTCGGCATGTATCATCGGTCTAAACCGGAGCTGGTATTAAAATAATCCAAACTTGCCCATGACAAACAAGTAACCACATATTTAATAATGAATGTTAAAACTCATAATAATGCACTACCACATTACAGCATTTGCCAAACGTTTTGATAGTGCCCCCTTTCTATGCTATAGGCACAATCGATCATAACAAATTATAATCGAAACGGTTAAATCGAATTGGTTCCACCGAATTTCGTTACAATATATATATATATATATATTCATATATTTATATATCAATATATATATATATATATATATATATATATATGTTTCAATATACAATTGTTCATCCTTACAGCTCGCTTTTGTATTCTGAAGGTAGGCTCCATGCGTATTTTTGAACAATTCCCCCATGCAAGTATGCTGTAATGGTGATACGGAAGGAATAAAGTCGAATATAAGGTAATTAAAAAATAAATGGGGAAAACATGCTTAAGCTTCTGTATATTTAAACACCTACATCTCTCGACAGTAACTTACATAGATGACTTGTTTGTTCCTGCCTAGATAATTTGCAATTAATTAAAAGGCTAAGAAATTTAACTGACTTTGTTGTAAGTGTACCCCTTTGATTGAAATTGGACCAGGTAAACAAGTGACTGTATTACTAATTACAATACAATTAACCTTGTTTGGATTCAGGGATAATTTGTTGGTTTAAATCAAATCTCTAACGTGATTCAACTCAGAGTTAAGCATATCAATTAACACAGTGGGATTTTGATGCGTCAAAAAAAAAAAAAAAAGACTTTCAATCGTCCGCAAACAAGAGGAAAGAAAGGAGTGCGAACCGCCTGGGCAAATCATTTATGTACTCAATAATTCGGAAACATCTTGAAAGATACCAACTTCTGAGCGATGCGCAATATGGGTTCCGGGAGGACAGAACCACTGTTGACGTGCTTTCATATATCCCCCAATGGTGGAACGACTCCTTAGACTCTCGGAAGTCAGGATCATAGCTCTAGACATCAGAAAGCTTTTGACTGTGTATGGCACTGTGGCCTTTTAACGAAATTGTCATCCTTTGGCATACATAGAGATATATATGGATGGATTTCATCATTCTTGGCTAATAGGCATCAGGCTGTTGTTGTAGATGACTAAACTTCAACATCCAAGACCCTAACTATCTGCTGGTGTGCCACAGGGAAGTGTGCTGGGGCACCTGCTCTTCCGTACGTATATCGACGACTTGAATTCCCTAATGGAAAATGATCTCCACCTCTTTGCTGATGACTCAACTCTGCACATTGTTATAAAAATTCTTGTGACAGAACCATCTGTACTGAGAGCCTCCAGTGTGACTTGTTGACTATTGAGATATGGGCAACAGATTGGTGCGTCACCTTCAATGCAAGCAAGACAGAAGAGATGATCATCAGCAGGAGGCGGAACAAGAACCCCCTTCCTCTCTACTTCATGAATTCTGCCCTAAATCCAATCAGATGTATCACCCTTCTTGGTGTTATCATCACCAACACTTTGACTTGGCTTCCTTATGTCACCTGCCTTACCAAAAGGGTTGCAAAGAGGCTTTATATTCTTAGCCGTTCAAGAGATCTCCTTCCATTCAAGGCAAGGGTCACCATCTACAAAGCTTGGCCCTTAATGGAGTACGCATGTCCGATATGGGCTGGAGCTGGTTCCACCGCACTTGGGCTACTGGACAGGCTACAGAGAAAAGCCCTTCGCCTCCTAAGAATTGATGACCCAATCAAAGTTGGAATTTGTCCACTGGAGCCTCGGACAAATGTGGCATCTCTTTGTAGGCCCTACCTTCTACCGCCACTTCTTCTTGAGACCGTTCCTTGAGCTGTCTGGAATTCTTCCCCCATTGTTCTCCAATGTTCGATTGACACGCTCTTCTGCAACTGCTCACCCCTACAGAGTTACTGTACCAAAGTCGAACACGTATCTCCATAGTCTTCCTACATACCAAGGACGACTCGGCTGTGGAACTCACTTCCCTACAACATATTTCCGCTAGCTCCAAACATGGACAGATTTAGGAATTGTGTTAATTCGTATTTAATTAGCTTGTTGTAGGAAAGGATTTTTGTTATTTTGTATATGCATACAGTGTATAAGTTATTAGTGAGGTTCACCTAGGTCCCTTTACCTTAAGGTTTTCTAAACCTTGAGGTTTTGTAAACTACGAGGCACTAAACTCCAAGTTAGCGTAGATGTAGACGCATGTAGTTTTGAAAACCACGACAAAACCTTAAGGCGAAGACACCACGACAACACCACAAGATTTCTTAGGTGTTGTCGTGGTTTAAGCGCGTAGTTTAAGCGCGCTGTGGCAGCGCGCTTAAACTATGACAGATGTGAACGGAGTTTTGTTAACCACGACGCTCCAGTTTCTTCCACAATAGTGCGCAACCCTATGTGCAAACTAGGCTCCCTTTATTTTCTATCGTAGTTAGCTTTACCTCGAGGTTTTGCTAACTGCATGTAGGTGTGAACGGCATCGAAGTTTTGTCGTGGTTAGGGGAAGGAATTTTTGCGCTCGTAGTTAGTATAACTACAAGTTTTTTGATAGGTGTAGACATGGCTATTACCTCCGCCAAGGGAGGAGGTTATGTTTTCGTTACCGTTGGTTTGTTAGTTAGTTAGTTTGCCGTGTGCAAAATAACTCAAAAAGTGGTTAACGGATTTGAATGAAACTTGCAGGAAAGGTTTAGAATGATACAAGTAATAAATGATTAACTTTTGGTAGTGATCCGATAATTCTTGGGGAATTCATGAAGGATTTTTGATATTTTGGCAGGTAGGGTCAATGAACTTGGGAGTTCAGGCTGCGCGTATTTGAGGTTTGCATGCGCGCACTAAAGTGCGTGCTCTAGTTTCTGCTAGGGCTAGGCGCACCGTGCAGCTGAGGGTTTATGACGTAACAAAGGCTTCTATATTGGGGAAATCGGGCGACTTTCAGCACACAATGCTATACGTATGGGTGGAAATCACTGATATCTCTAATGGAAGAACAAGATCAGTGGTGGAAATGAGCTGCATGCTTGGCGGAGGTCTGCATTCTCAGAGTGCTTCTCTAGTTTTGATTATGGTTTACAATTTGGTAATCTAGGGCCACCTCTCATCATATTATGATGGTAACATCAGGCCCAAAAGACCAATAATGTAAAAAAAAAATAAAAAGAAGTGGTCCCAAAAGGGAGCCTTGTGGAACACCATATGTTACATTTGCTGTGCTTGAATTGGAATCACTAACGTGAACAAACTGTGGTCGATTTGTGAGGTAATCTCTGAACCACTCCAAGGCGCTGCCACGAATTCCGTAATGAGACAGTTTGTACAGTAATATTTCATGATCAATTGTGTCAAATGCCTTGGAGTGGTCCAGAAAAATTGTCTAAATATATTAGCAACAAAATGGCGTGAGTAGTAGAGTGTTTTTTCCTAAAACCAAATTGTGTGTCTACTAAAATATTATGATCATTTAAAAACTTAATAGTTTGGGAGTAGACAACTTTATCAAGTACTTTGGAAGATGATGATGGAGATAAAAAAAAGTCTGTAATTGTCCAGGTCATCCTGACTGCCCTTCTTAAAAACAGGAATAATCTTGGCAACTTTCATTTTACTTGGAAAAGCACCAGACATTAAATAAAAATTGAATACATGGGTCAACGGCGCGGCTACATCATAACATTTTGTTTCAGAAGAAACATTGAAATACCGTCATAACGTGAGCTTTTTGTTTTTCGCTTTAAAATTGTTTACAATATCAATAACATCCAATTTATTTACGAGCATAAAAATCATAGAACTAGGCTTGGGATTCGCTAGAAATGAATGAAATGTTGTTCTTTTTTCCGTTACTGGAATATTTCGGGCCAAATTTGACCCAATATTTACAAGATATCTGTTAAAAGCGTCAGCAATTCCATGTGAGTCATCGATTATCGTCTCTTTTTGTACTATTTCATCAATTCCCAGTTTCTTTCCATCCTTCTTTTTAATACGTCTTTTATAACATTCCAAGTAGACTTAATATCATTTTCGTGGATTTGAAATTGAGAAGAAAAATATTTTTTTAAGCTTTACGTACCACTGAAGTCAAAGCATTTCGGTAAACTGAGTATTTGCGTTTGCTTCTTCAGTGCCACTAGTCTTTTATTTATAAAATGAATTATCTTTACAATTGATAGATTTCAAAATGGATTTGGTGATCCAAGGACTTGTTGGGATCTTTTTGTAATATGATTTTGCCACAGAAACTGGGAAACGAGCATCAGAAACGCAAAATAATTTTGTAGATTAATTGGAAGCTATATCAGCGTCATTCGTATTATAAACAACAGACTAGTCAGTATGGTCAAGACTCGATTTAAAACTTTCTTTACATTGTTGTGATATTCCTCTAAATGCCTTTTTATCATAATTTGTCTTATTTTTTCATAAATATTATGTAATGTCACAAAAAAGGGAAGTGATCCGATGTATCAGAAACAATGATTCCTTGATCGGAAAAGTGCGATAAGTTTGTAAATATGTTGTCAATATTAATGACGATGTTGTATCAGAAACCCGTGTTGATTTAGTGATACAAGGTAAAAATGAATTATACATTATTGTACCTAGAAATTGCTGCCACAGGAGCTTTTCATTATTATGAAATAAATTAATATTAAAGTCTCCCATCAGTATACATTCATGAGAGAGGGAGAGTCAAGTATAGTTTGCAATACATCAACAAAATCGTTAAAATTACTATTTGAATGCCTGTAGACCTAACCAACTATAATGTTTTTCGCATCTGGTATAGCAATTTCTATAAAAAAAAACACACATTCAATTATGTCAGTGATTTGGCAAAAATTTTCCATAATATCGACATCATCTTTAACAAACATGGCCACACCACCACCATGTTTACGTGTTCTATATCCTTTGAACTATAGGGTATAACCTTCAATACAGACAAGCGAATGAAGCGGATCAGATAACCAAGTTTCGCAAAGACCAATGACTGAAAAAGTAACAGATGGAATCTAAGAGTAATATTAATTGATCGAGACTTTTACTTAGACTTCTCACATTATGATGCATTACAGAAAAACAATTATTTCGTGAAGTAAAGGTCTTGCGGTGTACAAGCTGTTGTGGTAATACATAATATTATTCAGTGGTTATATGAGGTCCAGCTGCATCATTCTCGTCAGGCATTTGCTCATGTAAACGATGAATACCATCAGATTCAAAATACACCTTTTTTGTTTTGGGAGACGTAGTACAACTACTGGCAAGAACTGCTTGTATAAAATCGTCGTTATAGAATGACTGCATTGGAAGACTATCCATTATGATGAACTATTTAGACATCACCACAACGGATTGAAAAAGCGTAGAGAATTTCATCTCCATGACTACCACGCAATGCACGAATAGCAACGTACACTACCAACATGTATTCAATATGCATAAGTAATATCAATGTTTGTTTACAATCAGAGTTACGTAATCTAATGATGATGAAAAGCAAAGTAGGTTGCTCGGGTGACTCGGGCTTGACATGAATACATTAATTTTGATTACGGCGCATAACAATCACATATCGTATTAGTGGTACTACAGGTGCAAGTAATGAGAAGAATTCACACATTATAAAGTAAATTACTATCACTAAAAGGATAAAGGGAGTGGAACATTTTCATATCGGCACCCTATGTACGAGATAAAACTCCAGGTACAAACTCGAAATTTTAAGCGACAACGGGATTCACAAAATGAAATAAGAACGAGATATGAAACTCGTCACACTGAAGACGAGTTAGGTGATACGCTTGGGGTCATCAGATGTCGGTCATCCGTGATCGACAAAGAAAAGAATGTAATACAGAACCTTGAAGTTCTAATGAGATACTTAGTTGAACTTTTTTGGGCCTACATTATTCAGATCACATTTGTTTTTCTGTCACACAAACTAAGTGGAAATTCTGTGCGTGTGCGACTAAGTCGATTTACGGACTTTTTGAGTACTTACAGTGCATAAACTTAGACCCCGTTTACGGTGCGGGGCTGGGCCGAGCCGCGGCCGAGCTGCAATCAAGGACAACCTCAATTGCGAGGCCGAGCCCCGCAATTTAGTCCGTTTACACTGCCGGGCTCGGCCGCGCTTTTGATTCGAACCTTTCAATATTTTGTCGTAGTGGCGCTCTACCCTTTTAAACAAACGCAATTTGGTATTGTCTGGTTTTCAGATCCTTTGCCAACTGAATTCCGTGGCGACGAAGTCGCCGTTCGGGCAAAGGCCTTTGTCGAAGGAGAAAATCCTTTGCAGGACAAAACCACCTTAAACTATACTAGTTTTCGACGTTGAAGTAGTTAATATCCTGAATAGCGAAACAGTACAGGCGAGGGTTTGGAAGCCAGACTAAAATTGGCCGCGCATTTAGCCCAGTTTGCGCTTACACTGAGAAAAAGGCCGGGCGCGACCGCGGCTCGGCCGCGGCCGAGACCACCTCCAGAGCGTGGCCTAATGCGAGGCCAATTTTGGCCCCGCATTTGGCCTTTTGCGCGTTTACACCGAACGCGGCCGAGCCTCGCACTGTAAACGGGGTCCAAGTGATCCTCGGCACGTACAAATAAAACATGACAATTAAGTGTTTATAACCATCCTGGCTTTAACAGTGGCCTTTTAAAACATGACCTTTGACCATTATTTACATAACCAATATGACTCCCTCTAATCTTGCTATCACAATGATCAGTTCAGAGAGCTCTTACAACTATATACAAGCCTGTGAGATTTACCAGCAGTAAAACCAATGAAGCCTCCGATACAAAACAGGGGATATAGAGCAAGTGAGTCTGTTTACATGAGAATGTGATTTATCCTGGACGAAAGTGATACCTCAATTAAAGAGAAAAGGGCAAAACATCACCTTTAACCATGTAACTATAGGTCTCCTCCAACTAAGAGTACACTTTGAACGTAAGCTTATACGTGAATGATAATTTATGACGATCTCACGTGATCGACACACATTCAAAGGGGACAGTTAGAAGTGGAAGGAGTGCTTAATCGTGTCATTAATTCCTAATCAATGACACCACTACTTTAGGCATATCATAATTTCTCATCTAAAATCAATGGCCTATAGGACTCATGCACCATTACTTGTATCGTGCATAAACTTTGTTTTTTAAGCTTTGAGTGAAACGTGTCATAACATAATTCTGTAATTCCATCAGCAGTGATCGATATAATAAAGAAGAAAGATATATCACCGTATTGAACGCTTAGAACCTAACGGGGGGGGGGGGGGGGGGGGGGTATTATAGCATGATACTCGGTTCTTTACTGCCCAGATGCCAACAACACCCATCACCCACGGCTACGCATAGAGAAACAGCCATGGCGAAAATAAAACTTTGCTTTCTCGTAGGCAGAATGACACAGAACCCCGTCAAACACACTTTTATTGGCAGGGATGGGCATGAAAAAGTGTATTACTAATACTAAACAGCGTATGCATTCCATTCATGTGGCGCGAGATACCTCTATAGCAACATAAAGCCTGTCTTCAACTCCGTTGGTCGAACAATGGCAACCTGAAATTTCAAAGAGATGAGCGAGACGCTATATACACCTGGCCCAGAGTTAATTTATTCAGTTCTCATTCCTACTTTAAGTTGGGTTATGCTATTGTAATCATTCCCATCTGCAGTATAACAAAACCAAAGTGAGGGAAAAGGGGAGAGAAAAACGAGAGGTGGCAAAAGGAAAACTGCATGCACAACTGCAATCCATGTCATTGCGTGTGACAGGTGAAGCAAATGTATTAGTTGTTATAGCAGTGGTTTATGAGCATAAACTGGCAAATAGACAGACAATGTCAAATATAAAAACCATCAATTTAATGTCAGAGAAGATGGTAAACAAGATGCATTGAAACTGTAACTAAATCGCTGCTCTTCTACTCGATCACGGAACGTCTAACTCTATATTCAACAAAAAACAAATGTTAGGGGAAAGAAACAAATTTAGATATAACATTCTTAAATTAAAAACAAGAAAAAAAAATGTCCACGTCAGGATTAAAAAAAAAAACGCCGCACGAACATGCATTATATTCTAGATGTGAATACGGTCTTGATGCAAAGGTCCAATGATTGTCTCATTACTTTAAAAGCAATCTATGGTTCCCTTACCATCACCAGTACCACACCACAATGACGTCTCTAAAATCAATGGTAGCACATTTATCATTGCATCATGCATTAACTCCCTTTGCCTAAACTACCAGTGGAACGTGTCATATTATATTGCGTATTTCGATCAGTAGTGATTGACTTTAAAGAAGAAAGATGATGCAAAAAATTGAACGCTTACCACATTGCTTATAGGGCTATTCCAGTTTGGTACTGATCTGTTCTATTCTCCCAGATGCCAGCAACATAATATCACCTATGGCTAACTAGTGAAACAGCCATGACGAAAATAAACGACAGAGAACCCCGTCATAATCACTACACTTGGAAAGGTGTTGCCCGAAATTCCTCATTATGAAGCAATATCAAGTCACTTCCTTCCCTGCCTGTCTTTAACTCCGTTATTTGGTCAAACAATAACCTGGAATTCCAAAGAGATAAGCGAGACGCCATGCACCTGGACTAGAGTTAATTAATTCAGTTCCCATTCATGTTAGTTATGTAAACGAACACGTTCCTAAATATCCTGCTACAGTATAACAAGAACAAATGAAGAGAAAAGGAAAGAGAAAACGAATCGTGGCAAGCGGGACACTGTAACAAGGGGCAATTTACAACATTAAGTGTGACAAAATTATTGAAGCAAACCCAATCTCCAAACTCCAATACAAAGCAAGGGAAATAGAGCAGCCGTGTTCACGGGTTACGTACACTTGATAAAATAATACGATAAATGACATCGGAGTAAAGCTGAACTGCCGAAAAAAAAGAGAGAAAAAAAAAGAAGAAAGAACGGATAAAAGTCCTGCGGGGGTCGAACCTCTCGCCTTCCGGTATGGCGTTATGAAGAACCAGCGCGCTAACAGATTATGCCACATTGCTGTCCTGAAGATCGAGTGCAAAACTTAAATGTAAATACTATTGTGACAGTGTCGACTTGTGATGGCGCTATTCAATTTCTCACAAGTGGCAGCGTGGATTCGATCAATATACAGTTGCAAAGAAAAATTGGGAATCGTTCCGTACAGATTGCATTCTCATTTTCAGTTTTAAATTGCAAAATTGTCAACCTGATGAGGAGATTTGAAAACATAAAATGCATGATTACTAAAGCTTATTGTCTAAACTACAACATATTTATGTTTCAGAGGAAATGGAGCAAAATCAGATGAGGTAAAGGTGCTTAAACGTTGTCAAGTCAATGCATGGTTTAAAAAAAAAAATCACCTCCCATAGACATAACACGTAAACTTGTCTGATTTTGAGTCTTTACCTTTAATCACAATTTCTAGTGTGATGACGTCATCATATTTCAAAACCATCACATGGACTTGAAAGGCAAATGTTCAAACTGCAACATATCTGAATTTGGGATAATATTGAGCTTAAACAACAGAGATACGAGCAAATGAATGTCAGAAACAGTACCTCAAAAAAATCAATTCCACTTTTTTCATCTAAAATGACGATATGATGACGTCATCGCGTTTTCCTGGCAATATTGATACCAGGAATGTTATTTACAATTCATATACTTTTGTAATATGCAATAGAAATATAGGGTCAACGGACGATTTAAAGAGCCATGGCGAAATAAACAAAGACATGTTTTTTCACTATATTTGCAGAAAGACGCGCACGTGGAATTTCAACTTTGACGCCAGTGCATTCCTTTGTTATAGGTCGAAATCGATCGGAAATCAATGGATATTGTTACTCAAAGTATCAGGAATCCAAATCAGTCAAAAAAATTGCATTTTCATGTTGCTTACGGGCTCTGCGCGCGGAATTGCGCGGACGGACGCGCACGCGAGAAAATGTTTGAAACGCTTAAAATTGTCTGAAACTTCGAGATTTCCCATTGGGAAGTCGTTTTGAGCCTTTTAAAATTTTGACGCGCGCTTACGCGCGCGTAATGATGACCTGTGTAACTAGCGTTAAAAAGTAAGATAGAGCGTGACCTGAACTTCATGTCCACCGAAAATGATACAGAAATGACATCTAGTTATGAAGTTATGATCGATCATGTGACAAGGTCCGAAAATCACAAAATGGCGCCTAGATGACGTCATAGATATGTTACTGTCATGAAAACCTTATTGTGGCTAGATTTTGTCATGAGACATGTTGACTGAAAATGTCATGTTATTTCGTTATGTCATTCTTGAGATATTGACGACACAAAATTGTCCAGAAAGAAAGAAGAATAAAAAACGAGATATGAAACTCGTCACGCTGACGAGTTAGGTGATACGCTTGGGGTCATCAGGTGTCGGTTACTGTGATCGACAAAGAAAAGAATGTGATATAGGCACCTTGAAGTTATATTGAGCGTGAATGCAAAACCGTTTCTCTAACCACTCGGCCACGGGACATCCCCGGAAATGGTAAGGCAAAAAAGAAATGTATAGATATTACAGGGGGAAAAAGTCAATGCCCACTCAACAATCGTGGCCGCGTGAACATGTATTGCATTGCTAGACGGAAATGCGGCCTTGTAACGACTGATGTCGCTATGCCATTTCTGGCAACTTGGGAAAAATACGCGCCGTAGACATAAAGCCTATAATCGGCTGGTTTTGATACCTTGCCTTTAATCACAATTTTCAGTGTGATGACGTCATCAAAGTACAGAACAATGACATGGTCTTGAAAGACAATTGTTCAAAGTACAACACCTCTGTCGTCGTCATTACATACTATGATCGGTTTGACAAAGTCAGCCTGCAAAATTTTGCAGCAGTCGAAGCAATGTGGTCTCCAACACAAAAAAGAGGGATATGGTGTGTGTCTGTGTGTCTGTGTGTGTGTATAGGTGCGTTTATATACGAACGTGATTTCTACATGGACGAATATGTAATACAAAATTGAAGAAAAAAAGTAAAATAGCTAAGTATTTTGTTTCGTGATCTTGTGGGGTTCGAACCCGCAACCTCACGTCTCCGAGACGTCGCCTTTAACCACTCGGCCATACGTCTCGGCGAGAAAATATGAGGAACGTAAACTTATGTATGTGAAAGCTGAATCGGGAATCGTTTTGTCCACATTCCATTCTCATTTTCAGTTTTAAACTGCAAAATTGTCAACCTGATGATGAGATTTCAAAAAATAAAATGCATGATTACTGAAGCTTATTGTCTCAGCTACAACATACTTAAGTTTCAGAGGAAATGAAGCAAAATCAGCTGAGATAAAGGTGCTTAAACGTTGTCAAGTCAATGCATGGTTTAAAAAAAACTCACCTCCCATAGACAATACACGTAAACTTGTCCGATTTTGCGTCTTTACCTTTAATCACAATTTAAGGTATGATGACGTCATCAAATATCAAAAGCATGATATGGACTTAAAAGGCAAATGTTCAAAGTACAACATATCTGAATTTGGGATAATATTGAGCTTAAACAACAGAGATAAGAGCAAATGAATGTCAGAAACAGTACCTCAAAAAAATTTATTCCACTTTTTTGATTTCAGATGATGATATGATGACGTCATAATGTATTTAGGGAAATATTGATACTTGAAACGTTATTTTCAATTCATATGCTTTTGTAATATGCAATAAAATCATAGGGTCACCTGACGTTTTAAAGAGCTATGGCGAAATAAACAAAGACATGTTTTTCGCTATATTTCCACATAGACGCGCACACGAAATTTCAACTTTGACGCCAGCGCATTCCTTTGTTATAGGTCGAAATTGATCGGAAATCAATGGATATTGTTACTTAATGTATCAGGAATCCAAATCTGTCAAAAAATGTGCATTTTCATGTTGCTTACGCGCACTGCGCGCGGAAATGCGCGGACGGACGCGAATGCGCGGAACGCTTAAAATTGTCTGAAACTTCGAGATTTCCCATTGGGAAGTTGTTTTGAGCCTTTAAAAAGTTTGACGCGCGCGTACGCGCGCGTAAAGATGTCTTTGGTAATTAGCATTACAAAGTAAGATTGAGCGTGACCTGAACTTTATGTCTACCGAAAATGATACGGAAATGTCCTTTAGTTATGAAGTTATGATCGATCATGTAACATGTCCGAAAATCACAAAATGGCGCCTAGATGACGTCATAGATACGTTACTGTCATGAAAACCTTATTGTGGCTAGATATTGTCATGAGACATGTTGACTGAAAATGTCATGCTATTCCGTCATGTCAATGTTGAGATATTCACGACACAAAATGTGCCAGAAAGAAAGAAGAATAAAAAGAAAGAAAGGAAGATTTTGACAAACACAATAGGTGATACGCTAAAAGCGTATCACCTAAAAATAAAGAGAGATTTTGACAATCACAATAGGTGATACGCTGATAGCGTATCACCTAAATATTACCGGCACGATATGAACACACAATACCATGGCTTTAACAGGTACTGACTGAACTAAAACAACAACAACAACAACAATAGAGTTTCAATCCACCTACATCGGGATATTATGCTGTTACATTTTTTAAACAAAAAAACCACATACGATAAAATATATGAGTTATATGCTGCTATATTAGGAAAATGAAATAACTGTGCCTACTTTACATCATGTATCAGTAACTTTCAATGAACCTATAACATTAAACGGACGCAGTTATCAGTTATTCAATTTTCTCGAAATATGACGTTTATAGGGCTCACACCTGTAGACATAATGGAGTGTCCCTGACCCCATTCACAAAATCTTACCAAATATACCAAAATAAATGAAGAAAAAAATAATTACATATCAGAAAGGCAGTTTGGCAGAAAACTGAATAGCTGCAGATATTGAGTATGAATGATACGTCTACAAACCGCATTTTGGTTGGAAGATGAAAGCTTTTCTCATGAAATTTGAAGGGACTACAATTTGTTGGGTGCTAGAACAGAAAATGTATGTACATGCATGTATAGAGTTTTAGCTGAAGAACCTGCCTTGTAAATTTGATGGATGAAAGGGTATATCTCACTTTCACGGTTATTGAAGATGAAACACGTCATTTCTCCAAGCTATTTTACAGATTATTTTATCTTTTTTTTTTTTTTTTTGGAATTTCGAATTTGGAATTTCAACACACGTCTCTATTCGGAATTATTTACCCGTGTGAGCCCTATAACTGGTTTTTGGTGGTAGCGCCCTCGCTTGTTTCGTCTGTACGTACACACACACACACACACACACACACACACACACACACACATTTCTACAGTCTGCTTGAATGAGCAATGGTGGCTGTGCTTTAGACCGATTTCGGTCGCGTGCGTCACCCTGCTGGACGCGCCTGCTACTTACGTTCTACTAACGTTCTAGTTACGGACGACATGCGGGCATTGCGATGTATCTGCGCTACAACTCCGTGTTACCTGCGTGAACCTCTGTGGGCAATTCCGCGACTGACCTGCAACAGTTTTGACCATGTCCAAGGGCCTGTCACAAATTTCCAGGCAAAAGAATTGACCAGATGCACGGATATTGGCATATTCGACACCGTTCCTTGCCAGTAAAACACCCGTATTACGCTTGTAGAATGCCCGCAGATCACACGCGCTTCCGGAGCATAGGCATAGATCCACGGGCAACTTACGTTCTTCAAGCTGGTCAACTGCTTTGTGACTTGCGCGAGCTAGGGCATCCTACTTGTGTTCTGCGTGGACCTCTGCTGGCAATACCCGCGACTCACCCGGAAAAGGTTTTGACCATGCTCAAAACCTTGCTGCGGGTAAATTGGACTTGCGTGCGCAACTCCGGACAACTACGGGTGAGATACGTGCTAAGTACTGTCAGGTGCGCGCCAATTACGGAGAGCTAAAACCTTCCCATACGGTATGACAAGGCCTTGGGCATGCTCAAAACTTGTTCTGGGTGAGTCTCGTGGGTTTGCCCTCAGAGGTACACGCAGAACATCAGTAGGAGAACCTTACCGGCAGCACCTCACAGGCAACTCCAACGCAGGTACCTCGTAGTAACGTAAGTCGCTCGTGACAGAAAACATATCGGTTTCAAAGCTCTCACGCAGGTCACACGTAATACACGCAAGTAGAAGGTAAGTACCACGCGTCTAGCAGGTAAGAAACTCGCAAACATTCTTGTCCGGCCGCAGAAAATTCTCCTGCGTGCTGGGAAATCCCTACTCGCAACAAGCCCGAGTAGCTTGCCCGGAAAGGTGTGACACGGCCTTTAGTATGAAAACTGCGTATTTGTGTGAGGGTTTCATGCAACAAAATATTGAAACTATGCCACAGACAGCCACACATGAACTTCTTCATCTATTCAGAGGCTAGATTAGAAATGAGTGGCGCAGCGGCTCACTTCGTAGCGGACAACTTGCTCACACACTCAATGTATTGTAATGGTAATTAGGTGGTATTAGGTAATGCTATTAGGTAATGTATTCGCACTGATCTCATGTAGGTCCTAATGTATACGATATGGAGTCGCCATTGACCGCAGCTACCAAAAAGTAATATCGAAAAAGATACTTCCTTAGAAATTCGTCGAACAAAACTATACTGTGCTTGTTAAAAGGAGGAGGTAAAGTGTTTTTTTTATACATCTACAACCATTGAGGTCAAAAATTGCAGCACAATTGTACAGCACAATTTGCTGTCAGGCGACAAATTATGCAGGGGCGACAATTTGTACCGGAACAGTCGTGATTATTTAATTGAAATCGTTATTTTACTCATCTTATTGGTATAAGAAGCCTCGTGCCACCGCACAACCGATATTATTCGACTATTGTATTCGTCAATAGCAGTTGGCGGACAGAAAGCCGCCCTCTGTTGTCACTCGACTAGTACAAGCATGGTATTATTGACGTATGACCAGAGCGGAACCCATACACCTCTCGCTCCTATCGCGTGTCTTCCACTACCCACCCAAAGCAATAAGTCCACCAAATACACGGCGAAAGTATATTGCTATCATCCATGCAGTAGAAGAGAATTCACCCTATCAAACCATCAGACTTTTGGAAAAAAGCCCTAAGTGAGAAATTCTTCTGTAGATTTCTTTCAAATGACATATGGACTATTAAAGGTTGATAATTCTAAAGGATGGCTTCGACTAGTAGTATTCGCAGAGGAGGCGGTGTCCGGATAGATCACGCGGGTAAAACACCTCTAATCGGATGGAGTGACAGAGAGAAGGGCTTGCCCGCTGCAGTAGTGTTAGCGACCGTTCTGACTGGCCTGTGGCGTCCTGTACAATGCAAGAAAAAGAACATCTCGTCTCGAGCAACGGTCTCACGGGCCGATGCCGAAAACCCGCGTAGCGAGAATCGTGACCGTCTTGGACAAACGCCCGATCTTACCGACTGGGAAGTCCTTGTCGACGACGTTGAAGGCGGTGAATTGATATACGAGGACGACGTCATGGCTCAAGCAGAGCATTGGAGCCTTACAACTGAAAAAGGCAGTAAAGGTAAAATTGTTAAATCGATAATTCAGACAGATCGTTTTAACCTGGAGCTATGCATGGTTATCAACAATGTGAGCTTGCTATTAGAAAACAGCCAATTATTTCTTTCAACCCAAGGAACTTACTTTACCTTAGATGGAATAATGTATCCAATACCCTGTGATGATTATTATGAAAATGGAAATCATGTTCGCCATGGTTTGGGAGCTTGCGTTTGAAAGTTCATTGTTAAAGAATTTCCATGGCATGGGGCCTACATCTTTATCAACCGAGCTTCTTTGTTTTAACCACTTCTTGTCATCTGGAAAGGAAACATCCCATTTTGTGTGTTGAGAACATGCGTCCTTCATCCTTATTTTCTCTTCAGGGATGGGTATTGCCTAATATAAATCACTCTGCTAATTTCTTTCCTCAATCAATATGAAAATTAAGGTATGAATACATAAGCTCTAGAATCGCAAAATAAATCAATGAATAAAATGCGTGGAACGATTTTCGGATCATTTTTGTTTCTATCTCATTTCACGTATTACAGAGAAACCATCGATATTATTCCTTGTCAGCGAGGTGGTTTTCGTCGTAAGTCTATCGTTGGTCAACATCTGGTTTTGTACCTGCTTGTTCAAATTCATCTACAACACGTGGGGCGAAGAGAGCTACGTGCTTGATTCACTAGCCTACGTTTGTTTCCTGTTCCAAACGTTCGCTGTTGTAGCGTTTACGTTATGGAATCGGATGAATTTCTGTGTGGGGGCTCTTGCGACAAGGCCTATTGACAGTTCTATAAAACCATTCGAGATGCAGTTTATTAGAAAACGCGTTGCAGTCATCGTGGACATTGGTTCGGGAGGGACGACGCACTTGTCAGTCCTCCGTCTGCGAGCTTTTTTGCTTTTTCTCGCTTTGCCGATAGTAAACAGCGTATTGAAGATCACTTTTGTTCTGGTTGTGTTGCCGTTATCGTGTGAGATTGAACTGGAACATTTCAACGACGTGGTCTCTGCTCTCTCCTTCATCCCCTACGGCTGCTTCTGGTATTTGGTGTACGTGGAGCGCGTCTCACTTCACTGCCAACTCAATCGCGCCGTACGAGAGTTGAGACGCGCGGCGCGTCGTGATGATATTGACGGAGCGCGTAGGCTGATCGACCGTACATACTCGGAATTCCACGCCATTCGGAAGACAACCGGCAGGTGGTCAGCGGTCACTTTGTTGACTGTTACAGTCGTGGTGGTTTGCTTTATCGCGTTCAGCTATGGAGACGAGACATTGCGACTCAACCGGAAGGACAACGTAGTAACATGGACCTTTGCCATCTTCTTCCTGCAGAACGTGATGTTCTCCACTCTCCCATTTTTTGCTATGGGTGGCGTTAACCTGAGCTATCTCTGGCGTCATTTTTGCCACGTGATCTGCAAGGCGAAGCTCCAGAACGAAAGACCATTTTGGTCGGAGATAGACGAGTACCTTTCCCGGATAGATACCTTAGGTGGTCTGGAGCTTAAACTAACCCTTCTATTTCCCGTTCTTGGTCTCATAGCTTCACGGGCCCTCGCAGAGAACGGCTTGTGCAGTTACATTATGTATTGGAACCACCCATATCAGTGTTTTAACATAACGACAGAATTCGTGAACATCACTTTCTGATACACACTATTAAACCCCTGACTAATGTCAACGTTGGTTGAGTGTGTACAAGTATTAATGCATGTGTGTGTGTGTGTGTGTGTATGTGCGTGAGTGTGAATGTATTTGAATGTGTTTCGTGTTTATTTTCTGTCTATCAACATAATGCTGTGATGAAGTCACGAAGACCGAACACCTTCAGCGTGAAAGTTAATGAACGTGAATTTGATTTGATTTCATTTATCACCGTAGGCCTAAACTTCTTGCGCAATAACAAATGAAAATAATTATCATGTAAACTGTCATTGGAAATACTTCAAGTAGAATGATCCCAAATTATGTTATGTAACGACTATGATGCAATTGGTTTATTGGTCCACATATGCTACTAAGCGCGATATGCTATGTGTGCAACAATTTTTCTATGAATATTGTGTAATACCAGTGGGCTTTTTCATGTGCAGCTTCTGTACAGCCCTAAGAAAGGTCGGAAGAATAAAAGACAGAAGGCTCGGCAATAAACCACGTTGGATTTGCTATGTCAATTGAATTTATTTCACTATATATAGGCCTGATATCAATATTCAAATAGAAACAAATACAAAGAAAACAATACAATGTAAAATGTGACCGTGAATCACAAATCCAACGTCCAGCTTTAATTTCCTTGAGCACTTGAAATAGGAGAAGTGGGTCAACCTATTAAATTGTTTACGTAATTTCTACACTGTAATTGGGTTTTTCTCTATTTTCTGAAAAATAGTATTTCTCTTCGGGCTGTTTCTAAAGTTTGTAATCATGACAAGAATGGAACACTTACTTTAGCGCTTTTTGTTTAGTCTGCAGGATTTTTTCTTTTCAGATTTACTGATCAGGAGCATGAAAAACCCTTTAACGATTTTCACTCTCAATTGGGGTAACTTTTGAAAGAATTATTCTATTGCGTTGAGAGTTAGTGTCGGTCACGAAGAGAATGTACTTAAAGAACCTGGGAACTTGTGGTTTAGTGTAATACTCTCTTCATAGGGGTGTTGTTGTGGAGTTTCATATCCTGTTTTTTGTTTCATTCATTGCACAGTGCAACGCAGGGTGAGAGCTTGTCCTTGAGTAGACCCTTAAACTTCAAAACGTACTTCCTCATATAAACATACTTTTCCAGAGTACTATACTTTCTTGCCATTATGTGGATGGGTTTATATTGTATTGTATATGTATGGTATTCGAACGCAAAGAGCATGAAGCTACAATTGTATCTCAATTCTTAGTCTGGTTTCCAGAACGTTTGCCAACTGTACTCCGCGGCGGCATAGTCGTTACCTTTGCCAAACAGGACCATCCAGCTGAACCTGCTACTTCTTTTGACGGTAGAGGGCATTGATATTCCGGAAAGGAAATTAGTAGGAGCAGACGGTCTGGAAGCCAAACTAATCCATGTTTTAGAGTCTCCTCTGAAGACTATTTTGAGTAGCTTTGTCGTCTTACAACGAATAATACCACATGTAGAAACGGATTCATTTAACTCTTTCATAAAAGATTAATTCGTTTCTGAAGTGTAGTTTTTGTACACTCCTTCGAAAGAGATGTTTTTATGATTAGTTAACCGGTGCCTTTTAAACAATGTTTTTAATACTTCAGATGTTTGTTTGTTTGTTTGGTCTGTATATTGACCAAAGACCCCACTCCCCTTCAGCTCTCCATAGCTGCCCCTCTTATATGTATTTTATGACTACACACACACACGCACACCACACATACACACACGCACACACACACACACACACACACACACACACACATCCAGGTAGCCTGCAGATATAATAATGTTGTCAATAATGTTATCGTAAATGTGCGTCTCGAAATAAAAGATTAACAACTATTCAAAGCGAGCTTCAACAATAAGAGGCCTTGAAATTGGACTTGCCCCCATTCAACGTTTAAGAGCAATAGAGAATTTCAGATTTGGATTACAGGTTGCTCTTCCAGTCAAGGAGAAACCAAACGTTGATCAGATCAAAGGGAAATCTGGACGAATTAGGGCCTATAAGTTAGGCTGAAAGAAACAATAAAATCTTGTAATCACAACAGTAACAATTTGATCAAAATCTGGTAATGATTGTTAAGGAAGTCATGAAATTACAAAATTATATTTTACATAACAGTTCTCGAACAGTTGATTATATGTGCAAATGAGTGAGCTGATGATGTCATCACCAAACAATTTTTCCTTGATCGTGCACTGAAAAAAAATTAAATAAATCAAGTTCTCTGCCGTTATAGTGTTACACAAGACTTCACATTTTCATAACTTCGTAATTTCCATCCGAATTTCGTCAAACTATCGTTGTTGTGCTTATAAACTTTCTTTGTTTTTTCCTTCCAGACTGATCTTTAACAGGTTAGGAAATTCCCCACAGATTTTGGTGGGGACCCTGAGGAGGGATCCAGCGATAATATACGTTTCTCTGCTCCTGGGGGGTGTTTCATAAAGCTGCTCGTAAAGTTACGAACAACTTACGAGCGACTGGTGATCAGTTCTTGTGCTGAATTATGGAAATTCTGCTATTGTTTAGCACATCAGAACTGATCTCCAGTCGCTCGTAAGTTGTTTGTAACTTTACGAACAGCTTTATGAAACAGGGCCCTGGTGTTTAAAACGCTGAATACAAACAAGGAGCGTCTCAGGCGTAATCGTAAGAATATAACTGGTTTCAACGCTTTGGCAAGAAGTGCGTGTGTGTGTGTGTGTGTGTGTGTGTGTGTGTGTGTGTAGTTTGATTGGGTGTACAAGTGTTAGTGTTTGAGAGTGCGCACTTGTGGGTATGTTTCTTGTTTTTTTTTTGATGTTTAGTGTATATATGGGTGTGTGTGTTGAGGGAAAGTTACCAGGAAGGGGGGGGGGGGTATGTTAGTAGGGAAATAAGTGGGGATGATCGGGGTTAGGTAGATGTAGTGAGGTAATAGTAGAGTAATGGTTAAGGGGTTAGGCAGGAATATGGTTTATTTTGATAAAATACACATATGGTTATTTTGTTTTTTTGTACGGGGGGAGGGTAGGTTGATAGGTTAAATAAAAATGATGAGTTTTGTTCGGTTAATTTAAGCATGCTTTTTTATGACACGTTTTGGGAAATGCTGTATTCTCAAGAGAGTGTAAGAGAATCTATGTAATGATGCGGATATTGAGTAATCTGATCAAGACAATAGGTATCTTCTTGGACTTCTCAAAGGCCTTTGGCACGATTAACTACGGAATACTTCTCGCCAAACTATCCCATTATGGAATACGTGGAAAGGCCTTGGAGTGGTTCACGAGTTACCTACCAAAAAGATCCCAATTTGTACATGTCAATGGCTTTGACTCTCAAAGTAAAACAATGGCATGTGGTGTTCCACAGGGGAGTTTATTAGGCCCATTGTTATTCATTATTTATATTAATGATTTTCATAGATCCTCGGAGAAACCATCATTCATATTATTCGCGGATGACTCTAACCTTGTCTTTTCCCACCCTGACCCAAATATCTTAACAAGAACAGTCAATGAAGAATTGAAAAAGGTCATACAATGGATATACGCAAATAAATTGTCATTAAATATTAAAAAAACAAAAGTTATGCTTTTTAGTAACTCTTTAAGACAGCCTCCCAGGCAATATAACATTTTGATACTACTCCCCTAGAAGAAGTTTCTTCCTTTCAATTTCTTGGTGTTTGCGTTGATAATAAGCTTTCATGGAGGAATCATGATTGATAACATATGTAAAATTATTTCACGTTACATTGGCGTAATGAACAAATTAAAATATTATCTTCCTTCATCTGCATTATTAACTCTTTATTCTAGTTTGATACTACCTTATTTAAACTACGGGATCCTTGCTTGGGGTAATACATATCAGATATTACTTCATAAACTTTTTTTATTGCAAAAGAAAGCGCTTAGAATTGTTTTTAACTTATACACCCGAGAACATACAGATGTTTTGTTTTTTGACCATAAAATACTAAAAATAAAAGATTTGCATGTGTTTCAACTTGGCCAGTTCATGTAACAGTAACTTTTTACCTTTTAACCTAGTACCTTTTTACCAGTAACTTTTTACCTAAAATATTCCACGATTCATTTCATCGAAACAGTCATGTACATAACTATCCCACGCGACGATCCGACGAATTCCATCTTCCATTAATGAGAACCGCACATGCCCAAAATACATTTCTTTATACCGGACCCAGACTTTGGAATAATCTACATAATAGTTTAAAAGTTTCCCCCAAATTTGTCACATTTAAATACAAACTCAGAAAACATTTACTCTCTATTTATAATTCTAGATAATTGAAATTGCTTTAATTCATGCTTGAGCTTTCACCTGTCCTGATGTCGCAGCACTTGGCGTGTTCTGTATGCAGACCTCTCTTCGTTCTTCTCTCCTCTTCCTTTCCTGTCTTTTGTTCTTCGTAGACTTGTATTGTTACCGTCTTCTCTCCTCTCTGTACTGTCTCGCGTCTTACAGTATATGCGTGTGGGTAATTGAATGTGTGTACCAATGATGGATTGTGTTGTCCTTGTCATTTTCCCGGTACACGTAGTTTAGTGAACAGTGTCCTGGCATTAGCATTGGTATTCTATTTTTTCCCGACCTGTGTATCTCAAAATAACTACATGTATATTGTTATAAATGACTTAAATAACTTAGATTAAATACTTGAATAGTATATCATTTACTCATTATTTATCTAGCGATCCACGTCCGACAAGCTTTGCTTTTTAGTGGATCACTATTTTCCATAATCGAATTTATTTTCCGCTCGCCCACGAAGTATCTATACATTGTTCCTCCTAATTATTGTATATATGTTGTTCTGAAATTTATCTCGTATACTACATGAATCTTTTGCAAACATTTGAACAATATTATTTCATGACATGTATACTTTGTACTAGACCACTATGTTTTTGATTTTCGTTGACTGGAAATAAACTATGATTGAATTGACTTGAATTGAATTGAAGTTGATTAGGACTTTTTTTTCCCTTTTAAGAGTTATACTTAATCTGATATATTTATGTATATAGCGTGTGCTCTGCAAAAAAAAAAGAAAAAAAGAAGAAAGTTATGTTAAAAAGTGATTTAGTTGCACAATTTTTTTTTTGGTATGTGTGTAGTAAGGCACATTTGGATAGGCTTGATTAGGCTGATCAAAGTACCTTTTTCTGAGAGTTATGCAGAATTTCATGTCATTTTTTCTTATAAAAACATGGTATGATTTGGAAAAAAACCCAAATATATTGTACTCTATGCTTAAAAAATGATTCAGCAGCACAAGAAAGAAGAACACAGCTGCTTTTTTGTTGTTGGTAATATTAATTTCATTGTTAATATGGATTTGATATTGAATGAAACTCAAATAAAGAATGTTATAAAAAAAAAGTGTGTGTGTGTTAGGAATCTGCATTTATCAGCATTATGGTGGTCACATTTTGTCCCACGTCAGACGTTTGGTCAGTTTTGGTTTTTGGTGTGTGTCTACTTTATAGGTAACAGGTAACCCTGATACGACATGTGTAGTGTGATCGACATGTATAGTGTGATTTGGTGTGTGAGTGCTTGTGTTTGTGAGTGTGCGCGTTTTAGTAGACGGCGAGTTGTCACAATATTGGGGTGTTCTTAAAATTTTCTGTAGATTTTGGCTTTTTTTGTGTGTGTGCTATTTCCCCTATTTTGGGGGTGCCGAACACGAATCCACCTGTTGCCACTTTTCTAACCAACGTCGTCAGCCGTTGTCATGGCAACGACTGATTTTTCTTTAAAAGAACATGTATTCTTTATCAAACATAAAACATGCTGTAAAAACCATACTACGTTAATTTAAAATATCTCTTTAATGAAATCAAAATTCACAATTCTTATAATGCCATGGTTACCTTATAGCAACGATGGTTGCCATGGTAACAACTATTTTTAAAGAAAACAGTGATATTTTTATGAAAAAGCAAGAAAATATTACAAGATCGAGTGGTTTATTGATTACTAACTACTATCATGATAATCAGCATTTTTCCCTCTATGTCCATTTCATTTCCTGTTTGTTGCTATAGCAACAACTTGACAAAAGGTTTCTTTTAAAGAAAAAATAGGTATTTCAATTCAAAGGAAAGCAAGAATGAAATGAATTGGTAGATAATACATTTCTGAAGAGTTAGATTTTTGTGCTCTTTCCCTTATTTTGGGGGTGCCGTACATGAATTAGTGACCTGTTGCCATATTTCTAAATGACATCTTTAGTCGTTGCCATGGCACCAAATTATTTTCTTTAAAAGAACACATATTCTTCATTAAACATTATAAAAACATACTTTAATTTCCACCAGATGTCAATATAAACATATTTGATTGAAAATCACATTTTCCGAATGCCACAGCTGGCTCATAGCGATGACGGTTGCCATAGTAACAGCTATTTCAAAAAGAAAAAAAAATGAATTTTTTAAACAAAAAAAGCATGAAAACATGAAAAGATTGAGTAGTTATTCATTAACTGTTAGGGGCTTATTATGATTATCATCTTTTTTTTCATTATGCTCATCCCACATTTTTGTCGTTGCTATGGCAACAACATGAGGAAAATTTTGTTTTATAGAAAGAAGAACTGTTTCATTAAAAAAAGCAAGAAAGAATAAAATAAACAATGATCAATTTCGGTAAAGTTAAAATCTTTTGTGCTTTTTCTCTATTTTTGGGGATGCTGAACAGGAATGTACCTCGGGTAATTTTTCTCAATGACGTCTTCAGCCGTTGCTATGGCAACGAATTATTTTCTTTAAAAGAACACGTGCTCTTTTTTAAACATCATGAAAACGTGCTGTTAACAAATCGTGTCAAGATAAACATGTCTTTTTGATTTAGTAGAACATCACAATTTTCCAAGGTCATGGTTACCTCATAGCAATGACAATTGCCATGGTAACAACAATTCATTACAAATAATATTTTCGTGAAAAAAACATGAAAAATGACAAGATTGAGTAGCACATTCATCACAAATTACTATCAGTTCTTTTTTCATTATATTCATCCCACATCGTCTTTTCTTGCTATAGCAATAACATGAGAAACACTGCTTTTTAAAGAAGAAAAAGAAACAACGTTAATCATTAGATAGAGAAGGAAAAAATAACTAAACACAAAAATAAGTACAAACGCAAATGTTTAGACAGCTTCCTGAATTTCTGATCAAATTGCACCTTCAAAACCTTAAATATCCGTACTAATGGTTAATATTTAACATAGTTGCAATGGAAATGCAGAATTTTTTTTTTAGAAAAAGAAGATCTTCAAGAATAAAATCTTGAAATTATGGCCTAAATTTTGAAGTATTACAAATGAGCAAGACTATTAGCCATACATATTTCTGTTCATGGAAAATCATTTCTGTTCCTATTCGCAACAACATGTCAAGGAATATATATATTTTTTGTTTTACCATAGAAATACATAGGGAATATATTGCTTTAGCAACGAAAATGAAGTGAAATGAACATTGTGGAAAAATAAGCTGATAATCAAGATAGCAATTTGTGATAAATATTCCAATCAATCTTGTCATTTGTCTTGCTTTTTCACGAAAATATCATTTTTCCTTTATAAATAGCTGTTGCCATAGTAACCGTCATTGCTATGAGGTAACCATGGCATTATAAAAATTGAAATTTTTTTATTTGATCAAAGAGGGTTTATAATGACATATTTTTGTGTTTACAACATGTTTGTATGATGTTTAATGAAGGATATATGTTCTTTTAAGGAAAATAACCCATGGCAACGGCTGAAGACGTCTGTTAGAAAAATGGCAACAAGTAGATTCCTGTTCAGCACCCCAAAATAGGGGAAAGAGCACGAAAAATCAAAAAAAATAAGAGCATTATAACTCGACGTCTTCTATTTGGGTATGTTTGTTGTTGTTGATGATGTCTTGTGTTTGCAAAGGTGTGTGTTGAGGGTAAGTTTATTGGAGGGGGGTGTATGTCTGTGTAAGTAAGTGGGGATGGTCGGGGTTAGGTAGATGTTGTGAGGTAATAGAAGAGTAATGGTGTGCAAGTTAAGAGCGTTTAAGCAGGAATACGGTTTGTTTTGATGATAATGAATATGCACATATGGTTATTTTATGTTGTACACGTGGTAGGCTGATAGGATAAAAATTATAAGTTTTGTTCGGTAAATTTAAGCGTGATTTTTTTTTTCAGTTTATGGCAAGTTTTGGGAAACGCTGTATTCTCAAGGGAGTGTAAAGGAGCTTATCGTTGGTGGGGTGACAAAACCTCGTATCTCAAAAAATGTCAAATGTTCAAGAGAGCTAAAATACATAGCTGCCATAACATGTAAGTCAATGGAAACAGCCAACTTTTATTTATCATTTGTGACCTTATTTTTGCAGATGGGCATATAAGGATTGGGAATTACATAGTACAGTATGTCCCCCAAAAAATTACAACGGGACCCCCCGCAGTGATATCTTTAAAGATAGTGAATCAATCTAAATACAAATTTAGGGTATGAAACTATAACTCATTGCCAACATCTTACAGAAAACCCCATTCGATTTGCTTCAGTGGTCAAAGAGAAATGAGGAATTTTGTAGAGGATGTCGGGAATCTCTTTTGTCCAAGTTCTGTCTATTATTCACGCACAAGATCATCGAAGTCCTAAAATTGGAAAAATTAGACACATGACATGCTTTACAACAATCTACATTTCTCTGTGACCGCTTAACCAAATTGAATGAGATTTTCTGCAAAATAGAGCTAAGATGTTATATTTTAAGAGCCCGAAGTAGCACTTAGACAGGTCGATCATTTTGGATGTTATCAATTCGAAAATTTGATTGTAATTTTTGAGGGACATACTGCAGTATGTCCCACAAAAATTACAATCAGATTTTCGCATTGATAATATCCAATAATATTATTTTTTTCAATGCCACTTCAGGAACTTAAAACTATTTTGCAGAAATCCACATTCGATTTGGTTAAGCGGTCACAGAGAAATGGGGATTGTAGTAAAGCATGTCATGAGTCTGATTCTTCCAAGTTTAGCACTTCGATGATTTTGTGTGTGAACAATAGACAGAACTTGGACAAAAGAGATTCCCGACATCCTCTACAAAATTCCTCATTTCTCTTTGACCACTGAAGCAAATCGAATGGGGTTTTCTGTAAGATGTGGGCAATGAGTTATAGTTTCATACCCTGAATTTGTATTTGGATTGATGCAATACTTTTAAAGATATCATTGCGTTGGGCCTCGTTGTAATTTTTTTGGGACATACGGTAATGGTTCCTAGCTTCAATATAATGAAGAAAACTCATTTTCACCAAATACTGAGATACGAGGTTTTTTGTCACCCCACCAACGTTATGTAATGAAGCGGATATTGATTGATTTGACCAAGCTGATCAAGATATTTTTTTTTCTTTAAGCGTTATGCTTAATTTGATATAAATATTGTATATAGCGTGTGTTTTGCAAGAAAAAAAGTATGTTAAAAAATGGTGATTTAGCAAGACATTAGTGTGTGTGTGTAATAAAGTAGATATGGTTTTGGCTTGATTAGGTTTTCTAAGAGTTATGCAGAATTTCATGTCATTTCTCTTATGTTAACAATATGGTATGATTTGAAAAAAAAAACCCAACAACAACCAAAATACATTGTAATGTATGTTACAAAATTATTTAGCAGCACAAAACAGAAGAATACAGGTGCTTTTTGTTGTTGTTCATATCAATTTCACTGTCAGCATGGACCTGATATTGAATAAGGAATATCATAAAAAATGAGTGTGTGTGTGTGTGAGAGAGAGAGAGAGAGAGAGAGAAAGAGAGTGTTTGTGTGTGTCTGTGTGTGTGTGTGTGTGTGCAATGTGTGTATACAGTAAGTGTGCGTGTGTTTTTTTTTTTTTTTTTGTGTGCAGAGGTGTTTGCGAACAGGTCTCTGACCACGTCCTTTGTCACTGTCGCACAAAAGCTGTTTTACACCGTCGGATGAGGGAGGCTACCATGCAGGCTATAGTACCGCCATGGCCACGATCCATAAACACACAAAGGGGGAAAACCACTCTCATTCACACTCGTAACACCCTTTTATGCGTGTCCCCAAAACATACACATACACACACACACACACACACACACACACACACACACACACACACAAAGGAGAAAAAGAAGATTAAAACGGTGTGAAAAGCCATTTCACAGCTCATAAAGCAGAGGGTCTCATTGCGCAATACCCTTGGCATGATTGGGCAACATACGAAAAGCTAGGGAAATTCCCAACATGATACTTGCCACCCCTCCCCCCGCCCCACCCCCGAAAGGCAAGGAACTCTCACGCCACGGAATATTTGCCGCCATTCCTTTTCTTACGCATATTATAACTTCTCTGATTTCCAAAGTATATACAAAAAAGCCTAGATGTGCACTCAGTTGTATGAAAGAGCAATAATAAAGGCTTCACTGCTGTCTAGCAATAGGAGCGAAGAATTATCTCAACTTCCTAGTTTCGACACTTCCTCTTAATAGGAGAATGCCGGTTGGTTATTGGATCTCTTGTGTGGAATTATTGAATGATTCCAGAACTGAGTAGACGATCTCTTAGCACCAACCATGAGAGAGAAACTATGGATCTTGTCGCAACCAAGGTCATTTCCTTGTTTGTTAAGCACACGGGATCGAGCAGCTTGAGTGGCAGGGTGCCGAATCTTTCGCCATATCAAATGACAGTGTGACAAAAATCAATATGTGACCCTGCACCTCAAAACAAAAAACAAAAAGTCGCCAGACATGAATTTTTAGTTAAGACCATATTTTGAAAGAGCAGACTTTAAGCTTTAAAATGATGTATAACTCAAATCAAATGGCCTCTCCTTACCTATCTAAATATTGGACAGAAAGCACAAACTCAGGAAAAGTGTGAACTGAGAAAAGAGGCTCTGAAGTACAGTGTCTATTCAAGCGCTTAATATTTACCAAACCGTGCTGGCTGTGCGATGAGTGGGACAAAAAACAGGAAGTAAACCACCAGAGTAACAACAATGAAGGGATTATCAAATTAAATTGAAATTAAGCGTGCCTCATTAACACATTCTGTCCATAATTAATGCCAACTTTCAAAGCAGTAGCATTATCCTTTCAAAAGTTATTAGAGTTGAAAGTGAAGAGTGTGGACAAGGTTTTTCAGAAATGAAAAAGGGATTCTAAAGACACACCTAATCACACTATTCTACCAAAAATGTTCAAGATAAACTACTAAAAAAAAAACAAATCCAACCAAATCTTAGCATAATATAAAGGAAGACCCGCTCTTTCAGAAAATATGAAAAAGTCAAGTTCGGCCAGGTTGACCCATTTCACTTATTTTCAGTCCTCACGCAACATCAGAGTGTGCGACTTTATGTTTGTTTTGAGGTGCACAGTCACATATAGTGGAATTTACGACATCACTGCGAACAGAGACCGCGTGAAACCGACGGAAGCAAACATTTTTCTTTTTAAAACTACTTCATGTAAGAAACAATCTACAATGTACTAAACTCTCCTAGTTGTACTTAATAACAGCAACCTGCAACCCTGCAGTACTCAACTGAGCTGTTTTAATTTGGGATTTCTCTCTTGCTATCGCAAATAATGCCGTGCAGCACGCTCGATCAGGGGCAAGCTGATGATGTCGGCCGCCAGTTGCTTGATGGAAGTCAAAATGGTCTTCATTCCGTACTGCTCGAAGACGCGGCAAGGGCTTCGGGGGAAGAAAGGCGAGAAAGCAAAGCAAACCTGCCTTTTACAGTCTTGCTGGCGACCATCCTGACCGGTCTGTGGCGTCCCGTGTGTAGCAGTGAAGCAGAGAATGAAGACGATCTACTGGCCGATGCTGATGGTCGACGTCGGAATCTCGGCAGCATGACAACAAACGATTGCGACGCCGATGACATTGAAGAGGAAGACGTCATTGCCCACGTAGAACACTGAAGTGTGGAGAAACCTGAGCCTACAAGACGTATGTATTATCATCCAGGGTACATTGTCGACATTGTTAGAAATCCTAAATGTAGCAAATTGGGAGGGGTACGGGAAAACAACATCAACAATAAAAATGATCGCTCTGGAGTAGAGTGACGTGTAATATGTAAAACTCTATGAAGAAATCCATGCAATCAATCTCTGCCGATTCTTTCTAGACAGCACTGAAAACACACATATTTGATTTAGCATAGATTTTGATAAAGTAACGATTTTATAATTTATTCACTCTGTCTTTTCTTCCTTTTTTTTTTTGGGTTTATATGTTGCGTGAGGACTTTCTTGTGTCCTTTAAGCACTCAGACCGAGGGGTGATGGACAATACAAATACCCTGAGTTACTTGTATTATTATTTTCATACTGCTACTGCTACTACTACTACTACTACTTCTACTACTACTACTACAACTACTACTACTACTACTACTAACTAGTAGTAATAGTAGTAGTAGTAGTAGTAGTAGTGGTAGTAGTAGTCGTAGTAGTAGTATATCAATAACAGTAATTATTATAATTATTATTACCATTATTGTTATCACTATTATTATTATCATCATCATCGTCATCATTACTATTATTATGCCTACTGATACTACTGTTACTACATCTACTAGTATTACTATTTCTATAAAAAAAATACAAAGGCGTACAAAATACGAATGCTGTTCGTAATTCCGAAGGTTCGTTAATCAGAAACACACAAATTCCCTATACCTAGAGGTTCGTTTATCCGAAAATGAAAAAGGGTTCGTTAATCCGAACATTTGTGGCGTTATTCCGAAGGTACGTTTTTCCGAAGATTCGCTAATCCAAAAATGAAATTCGGAATAACGAACCTTCGGAATAACGAATCTTCGGACTAAGCCCCTGTCACACTTTACCGGATAGGCCCACCGTAAAAGAAACGGGCGATATTTTGCTCATCCGTTGTTCAATCGTCAATCCGGTGGACAGAGTGCAAGGTTTCCGTTTTAGAGGAGCGTACATGCACGGTTTAGGGGCCGGACAAAACGAAGAAACAACGCACCTAGGGTGATTGTGTACAGGACAGTGAAACGTGCGCAAACGCATGAGAAACGAATATGA
The DNA here is from genome assembly GCF_040938485.1 of Diadema antillarum. Lineage (NCBI taxonomy): Eukaryota > Metazoa > Echinodermata > Echinoidea > Diadematoida > Diadematidae > Diadema > Diadema antillarum. Next base: position 5,059,295 of record NW_027270896.1, read on the forward strand.
ACTGGACAAAGCGCAAGAGGAACAAATGGGTGACGTATGAGGCGTATATCGAACGTTAGAGATCCATTGACGTGACGGCTGTTGGGATATAAATTTATTGCATTATCTTGTAGTGTCCGCCACTCGGCCAGTTCTGCCTCTACTACCTGTACACTTCACTTCACATCTCATATCACCTCCCATCACTATGCCAAAGGGATCGAAGGCCAAGACTTAGTCTCTCCTCAGTATGGTGGCTACTTAGTTGCTAGACCTTTGACACCATTTTCTTCATTGTGGTCCTAAATACAACTATCACTTACATGCAGATTTTCCTAAAAGTGTTTTACTTGCATACATATTTTCTTACATGCCCGATGTTACTTCTAAAATTTAACCTTCTTTTTTCTGATCTAGGTTGCCTACTTTGGTGGTAAAACCTACAACCAGTGTTTTATAGGTGATAATGATGCTTCCTTGAATTTGTTCAGATCTCTGTAGTTCCTCATTATTTACAACGATCTTGCAACAGGCATATAATAGTAAACTGACTGAAAATCTTGGTTTCCCGAAAGACTTGGTTTCCTGTCACAGAGGGGTGAGAAGTTTGTTTATTTTTTTTCCCGAGAAGATAATGGTCTTTCCGACTTTGAGAAATATTATGATGCATGTTGCTTTCTTTTTGAATGTCCCTCTCACCTTTCCACCAGAAACACAACATTTGCATGGTAAATTCGGGGAGACTTAGCAAAATTAGTTCGAATTTGTTTCATCTTTCTGTCTATTATGACAAGTAGTCATACAAACCAATTGCCTGGGTCTCTCAGGACCAATTTGCCACTTCTTGAACCGCATCTGCCTTCTCTGTTGCTTGCATTGCCTCCTCCAGGCGGCAATATACCCTTGGACATTACAGCAGGCCTAGCGGATCGAAACGCGTGGAAAACGACAAAGTGCAGTAGTGATACAGGAGAAATGTGCAACTATAGGACAAGGGTCGGATCGCGCTATCCGTTTTTGGCGAGGAAAAACTTTGTGCATGCACAAAGTTTTCTGGCCGCTCTGACGGAAATCACCGGAAGATAAATGTCCATCCGCAGGGTAAAAATGACATGAAGCGCATTTTAACGGATGTCAAGGATGCCAAAAATTGACCTTTGTTCCGCGTGCGTTTGCCTTATCCGGCAAAGTGTGACAGGGGCATAAAGAGCCTTCGGAATAACGAACCTTCGGAATAACGAGCTGTAACCCAAAATACATATGCGCCATAATCCACAAGATCAGTGCAGGGTACATGATTAATATTGATTGTGCTGTAACCAATATGTATCTTATGTACACTTTTGTATGTTGTCTGTGGTTAGAATAAAGGGTCTATCAATCTGAAGAAATGAGAAATTGATCCTGTAGACTATATAAACAAATTTTGTAGCAGAATTAACTTTTTACATTGGCTAAGAAAATAAATTCGACCATAATAATTTGAGTTTGTCGTCTAGTTGAAAACTTTCGCATTCTTCTTGTTCGACAGCAGTGAAACCAACACTCGCTTTCTTCTGCAATGAGGTAATTTTCTTGGCGATTCTGTTGGTTTACAACGCCTTTCTTGTGAGCAACCTGCAGACCTACGTCCTCGAAACATGGGGCAAGCAGGAATACGCCCTGGATACGGTTGCATATTGTTGTTACATATGCCAGATATTAATGGTTGTGGCCTACGCTCTGATGGATCGCCGGGTCTCCGTTTCTGTACAAGGATGCTCGTGGGAGGGAAAGGCGGAGGCTCTATCTACCCGTTCGATATGGGGTTCATTCGGAATCGCGTCTCAATCATCTTGGCAGACGCTATAATAGCGCGGACGTACGTGTCAACACTGAGCCTGAGACGATTTGTCAGTTTTCTCTTTTTGCCCCTAGCGAATGCTGTGCTGAAGATTGTCTTTTCTCTCGTTATATTGCATTACCTGTGTGAAGATAAATTGGCACACTCCAGGGACGTTATCTCGGCCCTCTTTTTCATCCCCTACGGCTGCTTTTGGTATTTGGTCTACATAGAGCGCGTCTCGCTCCAAGTGCACTTTAATCGCACAGTGCGGGAGTTGAGGTGCGCAGCGCGTCGTGATGATGTAGACAGAGCGCGTAGACTGATCGATCGCATTTACGCGGAATTCCACGCCATTCGGAAGACCACTGGCAGATGGTCTGCGGTAACCATGGTAACAGTGCCAATTTTGCTCGTCTATTTTGTGATCGTCACTTATATAGACGACTGGAACCACTCTCCGATAAGGATGAAAGTGCACTGGATCTTCAGCGTTCTTTTTGTGCAGAATGTGATGTACTCCACCCTGCCTTTTCTCGCTTTAGGAGGCGCCAACCTGAAGTATCTGTGGCGTAACTTTTGCCATGTCATCTGCAAGGCCAAGCTCCAACAACATAAATCGTTCTGGTCAGAGACGGAGCAGTATGCTTCCCAGATAGACACACTAGGAGGCTTGGAACTCAAGCTGACTGTCCTTTTCCCAATACTCGGTGTATAGTCTCTCAGGCTCTTGCAGCAAACCACAATTCTTTGGTGTATTGGACCTACCCGTACGACTGCCCAAACGTAACGACCGTGTTACCAAGTGTCATTACATTTGATTGACATTGGTTTCCAGCGGCCTTTGCTTGGTGTTGTCATTTTTTTTCCCAAGGACATAGGGTTACAGGGTTAGGATTTTGGCTAGGTTTATGTTTCGGGGTAGAATAAAGGTTTTTCTTAGCGTGTGATATTTCCTAGGAGTAACTGTCGCAGGTGCAAATATCATGGAACCTCCAACACATTCCCCGTGCAGTCCATCATTATGTAAGTGAAACTGGACAAATGATGACACTTTGATGTTGATAGCTAATATAAAAAAGTAACAGTAAGTGGTTGTACATCTATCTATGTGCAAGAAGTATGAGTTCTACGTTTCTCATCCGATGCACTGACTGCTTTTGGCTACGCAATCAGAACCAAAAAGTCTCTGACTTCTTCTTCTTCCAGGATTTTGATATTGCTGTCAATGATGAATGAAAGAGCATGCCAAATTCGCACTCAGGAATAAAAAAAAATATCTTGTAGTATTTGAGAATAAAGAGGTAGTGGTGGTCAAAACAAGCCTAATAAAGCAATTTGAATACACACCAATTCAGATTTTACCCTGTTTACCTTCGAAATTTAGAAAATTTGTTACGCTTTATTATTTCACATTACCATAAATACTATCTAGAACCTTTCTTCCAGATGAATACGTGTTCATTGGCAAAGCATCAAATCTTTCGCGATAGAGCCCCTACCAGTTACCGTGTCAGCTGGTAATGAAAAAAAAGTATCATGGGTCGTCGGTCTTTCTCCTTCCCAGTTTAAGTTATTAGTCGACAAAAGGTAGACCAATGATTATTGCTCTTTTGTCTATTTCAAGCAAGTAATGCTATATCCTAAGCACAAAATTTAATAAAATCATTTTTAAAAAGTAATGCAGGGCTATAACACAACAAGACAAATGCTGCATGTAAACCGCTCTTTCAGTCTAAACTGTCCATGTTCATTGCTTTTACATCATTATACTTATGTCACAAATGGACGAATGTTCAAATTTAATGCTTCATATTCGTTAATGCACAGTGAAAAAGCATACTGGTAGACACATCTAACGTTTGAGGAATCTGAGTTAAGGAGTTTGCGAAGCAAAGATATGGCCATAGTTAATTTTGTTGTCTACAAGTAGGATGCATCTAGGCTCCTTTTGGTAGTTTCAATGTCCTTTGAAGTTCAATGTCAAAAATAATGACTTTAAAAAGTCAGCTGGTTTATGAAGAGAAATGATACTATGCACTGTATGTACGACGTGGTCTGTTATCATAAGTATCCGAAACTGTTTTACGTATTAGATTATAACATTTTTGTAGTAAATTAGATACATCATGCTTACACTACCAACGTTACAAGCACGTGTCTCCTGTTATGAGTTTTTATGTTCCTATTCGTTGTTTCTTTTTTGAACTTATTTATTTGAACTTAATTAGTATTTCAATACAGTTATGTCTGTCGTACCATAGATTAACTTCGAAGAACGCAACATAGGAGAAGAAAACAAAACCAAGGCCGAGGGCTCGTCATTGCTTCGCATTACCTACATATAGGCGAGAGGAAAGCGGGAATTCTCCCCATGGGATCCCAGTCCGCGACCCTTCATTCATTTCTATTGTCTATTCCCGTCACAAAAGGGAAAATTGGCAAGCCCCTATTGGGAGTCATCGCGCACTGCGGATGAAAAGAATTCCGATCCGCATGACTTACCACCCTGTGTCGAAATTTCTGTGGGAGAAGCATAGAGGTACTCACTGACTTGAGAGTTTGCAGCACTTTTGAAACGTGGCTCATTTTCATTTCATGTAAAGAAAAAAAGAACACCTAGAAAGCAAAGAGGGAGCTGAATTTGGGTGTTGAAGAAGGGATGGTGTATGTGGCCTAAACCTTTGACATTTACCACTAATAGGCAGCACCAAGGTGACGATGATGATATTTCAGAAATATTTATAATGTATATATATATATATATATATATATATATATATATATCCGTTGGGTATATATCCGTCGGGAATATATGGTTTGTTGAGGGTCGAAAAGTGCTCAATGCTGTAAAGCAGAGCATATTAGGCGTACCTGTGTTTTGGTGCACTCAACAAAAGGTCCGAACTTATATCCAAATGCAGACACCGGAAAAGAAAAACCATCCATGCGTCAAACCGATCCACCGCGCCACATGAGCACATGCAGAAACACACCACTTTGTCAGTCTGCCTGAAGATCGCGACAGCGTGAAACCGCCGGTAGCAGACAAGGCACCAAAACACAGGTACGCCTATATATATATATAATATATATATATATATATATATATCTTATCATTATTTCTATTACTATTGTCATTATTGTTATTATTATTATAATTGTTATGATGAACATATCTGATTAACAATATGAACTCAAATGAGTTAACAGGGAGAAAATTTTACGGAATAACTGGACTTCGCATAGAAAATGTGAAATTTGGTAGATCAATGATTTTTGCAATCTGTATTTTACTGCTTCAGTTTTAGTACCAGTGTTCCAAGTGAGACAACGAGTATACTTTTTCATTGTAACACTGTGCATTGTGTCAGTGGAATCATTTCATCATTCCTGCATAATTTTAAAATTTCATATGATTTTGTTGCAAAGTTACATATGCCCACAGACCTCGAAATGCCGTGAAACATTGGTTTCACTCAACTTCCGCCATTCATTTCTATTTGAACGTTTACACGCCTGCCACACACCCCCGGTGAGACGTTTTTACACTTCCCGGCGTTTTCACAAATCCCAGCTCTACAGACCCTCCCCCATCGGATCGCTATAAAGTCATCAATCAGTGGTGTAATCACATGTACCTTTGTACTATGGAAATGTACGCTATAATGCAATCATTTAGTTTTGGCATTTGCGGGTATTTCTGGGATCAATCTTCATCAACCCAACAAGTTTCATCCCATTTTTTTTTTCAGACAGTCAGACAGATAGACAGACCAGGGAAGTTGGAAAAAACGTCTCCCACCTCCCTGGACAGACAGACGTTCATCAAACTACAGTACAATTAACTATTTTTCATTATTTTAATGGACGCAATGAGTTTTGACATTTCTGGTTGACGCGTTATGACATTTGTGGTCGACATGTTATGACATTAGTGGTAATTTTAGCATTTACTTTTTGTCGATGACGTGTTATGACATTTGTGGCAATTTTGACATTAGAGGTCGATTTTGACATTATTGTATACGCTCTACACACCCCATTCTACTCTTTCCACTTGAATAGACTTGTCAGCTACTGTACTTTTTTCTTTATTTCATGTGTAATGTTTCTCTATATTCATTTTCCTGTTTAAAGCAACCTTGGTTTTAGTAAATTTTCCTTTCGGTTTTATCCTCCATTCATTTATCTTCGCCACTCTGTAATCATTACAGACACAATAGATAAAGATTTCAAACAATATATTATATACATCATTATATATGTTATATTGTATAAAGGCTAATCACCCGTGAAAGCATTTTTCTCTATATTAATTTCGATTCAGTTTACTTTAATATCTTTCAACATGTAATAATGATAATATTGATAATAATAATAATGATGATAATAATAATAATAATAATAATAATAATAATAATAATAATAATAGTAATAACAATAACCCAGCAAACACATAACGTTTTCAGAACGTGTCCCAGACGTTGTTTTTTTTTTTCAGGTTCCGTACGTCTTCGTATTAAAAGAACATATTATTAACGTATTATACAAACAACGTCAAAGTTGGGTCTTCAGCTTTTACCGGAAAACACAGGTTTTTTTGGAAAACGTTTTAAAAACGTCAATTGATATTACGAGACGTTTTTGATATGTCTGCAACGCCTTCGTCCATTTATAAACGTCGACAAAACGTTTTTATTACGTCTGCTAAGTCGATTTCGTCGATTTGATCCTCTTTGTTCGTCATTTGTTTCTTTATCATGAATATTCATGCCTATTTATGAATATTCAAATCAAGGTGTGTGTGATCTAATTTTAGTAAGCATGTCTTCATGCATTACAACATTTTGGGGGTATATAAAAGAATGTGACACCGATTCATCAATTGGGATAGGGTGTAGTATGGTAGGGTGAAGTATGGTAGGGTGAAGGTGGTAGGACATATGAACAGGTTAGGATAGGGTTATATAGGATAAGGATTAGGGTACATTGAAATAATATTGTGCCTGTATAATATCATAGCTATATTTCTTTTAAATATCCTATAAAAAGAAACATTAGACATTCTTAAAAAGGTTCTCTGGACGTTCTAACAGTTCTAGACGGTTCTAAACGTTCTGGAACTGGTCATGAAACTTTTTCAACGTTCTTAAAACACGTTTTTTGAACGTTCTAGACGGTTTGCAAAGGTTTTCTGGACGTCCGCAGAATTTCCACAGAACGTTTTGAATATTCTTAAAAGGTTTTACTGACGTCTAAAACGTCCAAAATGTTGTCTGCAGGCCCTTAAAAATTCCGAAAGGTTTTTATTGGTTTTTTAAACGTTTCAAAAGCATTTTTATAACGTCCATTAGAAAAGTTTTAAATACGTCGGGAACCTTCCACAAAAAGACTTTCTGAAAACGTTTCAGTTTGACAAAACGTCCATATAAACGAACTTGGAACATTTCAAGAACGTTCAGAAAACTCCCAAATGTTAGCTGGTAATACAGGGTACTTATAATACGTGCTCAAGGCGCAGTAGAAAAAAAAAATGAGTTCTGAAGAACAAAAATCATTACACACACACACACATCTATATATATATATGTATTTGAATATATGTATGTATATATATATATACACACATATATATATGTATATATATGTGTGTGTGTGTGTGTGTTTTTGTGTGTGTGTGTGTGTGTGTGTGTTTTTTTTTTTTTTAGGGCGATGGTGGAAGTGTCGGGAGTGGGGGTAGTTCTGGATATTAAAGTTCGGTAGGGAAGTCGTGCGGTTATCTATCATTTGGTCTACTCCCACTTCTTCTAATAGCCATTTAGTTTCAACTGACATGGTCTACCCTCGCTTCGTTTACAACAAGTTCGTCTTAGGACTATTTAGTCCAATTGCCACTTAGCCACATTACCAGTTGGTCTACTTCCAGATGGGCTATGCCCATTTCATCTAATATCCACAGTTTATTAGACCAAATGGGAAAAAAAATCAAAGGGGTCAGAATTGCAATTATACCATCTTGTCATTAGACGAAATAATAATTAGCCAAACTGGACATATTACATGAACTGAGGATTAGACCAAACGGCCAAAAGACGAAATTGATAGTGGACCAAATTTAGTTTAGCCATAGTGGTGTCAAACAAATTGGGAAATAGACAGTCTGATATTATACCAAGTGGCAAAAAACCACCCGTGCAGCCAAAAAGGGCAAGAACTTAACAGGAATCCTGTAAAGAGCAAGCAGAGATGTTTTATTTATCAACGCATACTCTTTGTCGCAATACATTTCGTTTCATTTTTCATGTCAGTCTTTATTGTCCATATCATGGATATTTGTTTTCTTCACATGCTTTTTACAAAACAGAAAAAAAAAACAATACACAGTTACATAAACAACATTCAAAAGACATATTAAACATAAGAGAGGCACCTTTTTGTCAACATTATAAAACAGAAAGACATCATAGGCCTACATCAACATCAATTTTCAAACATATCTTTATCTTTAACTATGAATACAACCAAAACTGATATGGACGATTTATTTCCGTATCTTTCTGGCACAATATACAAAATCCTGCAAATTATTCATCCATTGTCACCGGATGAAATAAAATACACAAACAAAAAATTCTTACTGTAATCTATTTCAATCTCCTCTCACTTCTCAACATCTTTCAATCATAAAACAAATGAACATTATCAGCTACACTAATCCAAAACCTTCCGTACAACCTCCAGCCCCGTGTTTACATACCTCAAAACTTTTCTAAACCATACCACATTATCAATTAAGCCAATCAGTCAATTAAAAATTTCATACATACAAAAATACATACAAAAATGTTGTAGACAGTCCCACATTTGTGGGCGGAAAGTGTTGGGGCCGATGCTCATAGTTCTGGTTATAGTTCGGTAGGGAAGTCATGTAGCCACAAATGGCAACCACTCAACAGGAATCCTGTAAACAACAAGTATAGACAAATGTCACACTATACTAATGTTACCAATTATACTGATTATACTAATATCAAGGTACATAAAAAGTCATAATGGTTATCCTCTTCCCACGTTGCCGTGAGAAAATGAAAGTCTTTCAAGCATGAAAAAAAAAAACAAACAAATCCAAACACACACAGACAAACACACTGAGATATTGCTTATTATATTTTGGATCAAAAATTTGTCTATCATTGATTGGTTAAAAGAGCTTCACGTGATTATAGGTATTTTGAATTATATTTTGGATCAAAAATTTGTCTTCCATTGATTGGTTAAAAGAGCTTCACGTGATTATAGGTATTTTGAACTATTTTAGAGTGTTGGTGTGTTTGACACTCCATGAAGTACTATTTGCAAAATGACGTCACTTTTATGACGACATTTTGCAAATAGTATATACTATTTGCAAAATGATATCACAATCACCCTTCTTTACAATCAAGTGTACGTGGTCCGTCCACGTCCGGTCCCGAATTCTAGTGTTCAGGTTTGCAGCGGCCATACGAGCGCTTGGATACATGCGACGGGCAACTCTGGCGGTGCCACGGCTGCTACGTTTTTCAATTTCCGGTCTCTCGCACTGCTGCGTATTGCAGGCGCTGCGCTGCCGCCGCAGTGCGTGCGGCTAAGCCGAACTGCGACCAGCCCCAACACGCAGTGTTGCAGTGTAACTGTGTACACGGAGCGTCCCGGGGTTAGGCTAAGCCTATAATGATTTTCACTTTTTATTCAAATTTTTGATCCAAAATATAAAACAAATATACTTTGCCTAGTTTCGAGTTTCTTGTTAAAACTATGGGCCTCGGTGACTCCAAACTAGTACTATTCACTTCGGGGCTGCGCCCCTCAGTGAATAGTACTAGTTTGGAGTCACCTCTGCCCATAGTTTTAACAAGAAACTCTCAAGGCCAAGTATATTTGTATACTATTTTAGAGTGTTGGTGTGTTTGACACTCCATGAAGTACTATTTGCAAAATGATGTCACAGTCACCCTTCTTTACAATCAAGTGTACCCATCCGCGTCCGGTCCCGAATTCTAGTGTTCAGGTTTGCAGCGGCCATACGAGCGCTTGGATACATGCGACGGGCAACTCTGGCGGTGCCACGGCTGCTACGTTTTTCAATTTCCGATCTCTCGCACTGTTGCGTATTGCAGGCGCTGCGCTGCCGCCGCAGTGCGGCTATTAAGCCTATAGACGGTCTATAATGATTTTCACTTTTTATTCAAATTTTTGATCCAAAATATAAAACAAATATACTTTGCCTCGTTTCGAGTTACTTGTTAAAACTATGGGCCTCGGTGACTCCAAACTAGTACTATTCACTTCGGGGCTGTGCCCCTCAGTGAATAGTACTAGTTTGGAGTCACCTCTGCCCATAGTTTTAACAAGAAACTCTCAAGGCCAAGTATATTTGTATACTATTGACGGTGCAATATAAGATATGAACTCGTTTATTTGATGTGAATAAACATGTAAATCGAAATTCCAATAAAACACTTTTCCATAAATCAAATAGTAAACGTTGCACTCTTCTTAAAATAATTCTAACCACTTCATGGTGAAGCTAAGAAATTCTGCATTCAACCAACACCCGTTAGACAATGTTAGAAGAGGTCACCTATACCGTATAGTGTGACTCTAATGCCTTTTACCCCTCATTTATTTTACAATATATTGTAGAAATTGTGATATTCAACAGTTCTAAATAATACTCAAGCAGCACAATTAATAAATTGTGAAGCAAAAATGCAACAATGCAAATCTGACTTCTCAGATACTTTTGACAGTATTAAGTTGTATAAGGTATACTGTCAGACAATTGTCTATAATAGCTATTAAAGAGAAAACAACCAACGAAACTAAAGTTTCCAATATTAAACTTAATTATCACACCCATGAATCACAGTTATGTATCAATTCTCACATATTTTCAATACGTTGAAATTCCTTACCCCTCATAAGTATATCTTCCCCCTGAATCTTTCCAGAAGGCTACTAGTATATAATTATTAAAACCTGCCTGCTGGGGCATTAATCAGGGCTCGACACTAACGGTGGCCCGGTGGCCCGGGGCCACCAAAAACGCAAGTCGGGCCACCAACATTTCAGAAATGAAGATTTTGGTGGCCCCATCGGGCCACCAAAAAATGGATGTTTGCCTTTACTTTTAGAAATGGACAGCGGCAACCATCGGCTCCATACAATGATAAAATAAAATGTCTGATGTTTTCTTTTATGCTCGAACGTAAATAAACAACAACGTTTAGCTCAGGAAGATGCTATAGAATAATATTAATGTCAGATATTTGCTTTGACGTTCGGAAATGAATAACAATAATATTCAACTCCGTGCGATTATTGAATAAATGTCGGATGTTTGCTTTTACTTTCGAAAGATAATAGCAATAACAATTGGCTCCGAAAGATGCTAAAATAAATGTCAGATGATTGTTTTTACGAATGGAAGTGAATAGCAGTAATATTCTGCTCCATACGATGCTAGAATAAATGTCGGATATTTGCTATTACATTTCGAAATGAATAACAGCAACATTCAGCTGCGTTTGATGGTAAAGTAATGTCGGGTGTCTGCCTTGACGTTCAAAAATTAAAAACAGTAACATTCGGCTCCGTACGATGATGAAATAATTGTCAGATGATTCATTTCACTTTCGGAAGTGGACATCAATAATATCTCCGACGATAATGAAATAAATGTCGGTTGCTTGCTTTTAAATTTGGAAATAGATAACTGTAATATTCTGCTCCGTACGATGCTAAAATGAATAATAGATTGTTGCTTTTACATTTGGAAATGATAAACGGTATCAATCCCATCAGTTAGACGCTAAAATAAATAGCGGATGTTTGCTTTCACGTTCGGAAATGAAAACGGATAACATTCAGCTCCGTAAGATGCTAAAATGAATGTCAGTTGTTTGCTTTTACATTTGAAAATGATTAACAGTAATATCAGGCTCCGTAAGGTGTTAAATGCTAGTAACTGTTGGAAGATTGCTTTTACAATCAGAAATGAATAACGGTAATAACGGTAATAACTTTCAGCTCTTTATAATGCCAAAACATTTGTCGGATGTTTACAATGTCCACAAATGCTCCCACTTTATCATTTCAAACGTAAGTTTTTGACCGCCTAAATAGGCATCAACTTTTATAATAATCTATAAGCCTATATTTGCTAAATCTTAGAACTCAGAATAACGGTAATATGATTGAATTTTCTATTAATTTATTTTAGACATGGTATACCTGTATCACTGCAGCAATACTTTATATTTATTTTCTACGTTTAGTAGGACCGATTAAGTTTTTCTTATGTTTTTCTTGATTTTTTTTCGGGCCACCAGATTTTACTCTCGGGCCACCAAAAAATAAAAATCAATGATTTTGGTGGCCCGATCGGGCCACCAAAAATAAAAGTAAGTGTGGAGCCCTGCGTTAATGGTTATATATTTCATGTCAAGCGCATAGGGCATTATGTAGATTCGGTGCGCTTTGTATACTCATGCACTATGTGATAATGTTGTCGTTGCTGTTGTTATTAGATGCTCTATGTTTCAGAGGGTATATCTGGCTGGATTTCTCGCTGGCGGAGACTTTTCAAATCAAAGTGATTTGATGTAGAGAAAGGTTTGCGGCTGTTATGTCTGGGAAGCATTGGCATAACTTGTATCTCTGCTAAAAAGAAAAAGAAGAAGAAGCAAAAACAAAGACAGAAACAAAAACAAAACAAAACAAATTGGACGGTCGTGAGGTTTCTAGGCTATTGCCGCCTTGTCCAGGACGGATTAAAACCAAGGGCATAAGATTGTATTGTATGCATGTAAGGCCTATGCACGACTGTCCCGCTTTCGCATTCACAAACAGACGATAAACAGTGGTGCATGAATAAAGAATCCGGCGCGAATAAAGCAAGAGATACCCATCACAAGGACCATACAATATTATTGCGCAAACTGGCACAGGAAAAGGGAAACTCCCAGCAGGGAATATTGAACGGCCCTCCTCTCCAAACAAGCGAGGCAATCTTAGAGGCAGGGGAATATTGGCACCTCTTATGTTCTTCTCAGTGAATCCTTACCTTGTCTGCTTTTCATGGCACGCTCTAAACGTAAGAACGTAAAAACAAAACAAAACAAAAGATCGGTGTACTTTCGGATGAGCAGGGTTGTGATAAAGGGTTCGCTGCTGACTATTAACAAGTACGGAGCAACTTTGCAGCACCTCTCTTGATTCGAGAAAGATAATTGATTTCTCTCCACCAACCAGAAGTTAGAAATCTCGTACCACTGTCCAGAAATTTAATCATGTCGCAACCAATGCCATTTCTCTGTTTGTCATGAAACAGACATGCCCAAGTAGCTTGAGTGGTACCTAGTATGCAGAGGCGTTGCCGTTTTAAAAAGACTGTGACATAAACCATTTTTCGTGAGTTTCATAACATCATTGCGTAATCAAAAGAGGCCTCATAAAACTCAAAGCACCAGACGTTTCATGCACTTGTTTCTTTAAAAATTACTTCACGCTAGAAGAATCCTGCAATCTTCGCCTAGGTGTCCTCGTGCCAAAATAACAGCAGCCTGCATACCCTGCAGTATTCACCTCAGCTGTTATCATTTGGGATTTCACTCTTGTCATCGCAAATAATGCCGTGCAGCATGCTCGAACAGGGGCGAGCTAGTGCTGATGACCGGTCCTTGCTAGATGCAGGTGAGAATGGTCTTCATTCTGTGCTTATTGAAGACATCGCAAAATCTCCGGGAGAAGAAAAGGGAGAAAGTAAGGCAAGCCTCCCTGTCGCAGTTCTCCTGGCGACAATGCTGACAGGTTTGTGGCGTCCCGTTGGCACTTCGACTGACGTAGATAACAGCAAACATACTGATGCTGATGGTCGACGGCGGAACTTTGGCGGATTTACAGCAGACGATGGCGGAGAGGTCGATGACATCGAAGAGGAAGATGTAATCGCCAACGCAGAACACTGGAGTGTGGAGAAGACTAAAGTCACCGGAGGTATGCATGACGATCAAGGGTACGGGAAATGGGTTTGATACAGTTCGTAATTCCGAAGGTACGCACCGTCTTTACATTTTTCTGGACTTAATAATGAACCTTCACAATAACGAAGGCAAAGCTTAATTCATTTTTGGATTGATGAACTTTCCGAATGAGGGACCATCTTACATTTTTGGAATTACAAACCTTCGCAATAACGAGCCTTCGCAATAACGCCACAAATGTTCTGATTAACGAACCTCTAGGTATACGGAATTCGTGTGTTTTGTTTTTCTTTAGATAAAGAAATTTCGGAACAACGAAACTTACTCCATTTTCGAATAAATGGACGTTTTTGATAACGAACATCACCAGGGATAGGGTCGCATTTGGTATTACTCTGTGACTTTGTCGCCGGGCAGAGTATAGCAAGAAAAGTGCATTGTTAACTTACAACTAAACAACAACAACAACAACAACAACAACAACATTAATAACGAAGAAGGTAGTTGTCATATCTTGTATTGAAAAATGAAATTCGAAATATACAAATCTCTGCAGAGACCAAGTCACCAGTCTCAGTGGTGTGGATCCAAGAGAGAGAGAGAGAGAGAGAGAGAGAGAGAGTGAAGCCTTATACCTGTCATCATTAGATCCGTGGAGCACATTGAACTGATTATTATTATTATTGTAACGTATTATTGTATAAATATAGAACCTTCGTTTTCTTCATGTTCTATATACAGCACTGGAACCAAGGCTCGCTCTCTGCTGCAATGAGGTAATTTTCTTTGCTATTCTGGTGTTTTTCAACGCCTGGCTTGTGAACAACTTGCAGACCTACGTCGTCGAAACTTGGGGCCAGCAGAAGTATGCCCTGGACGCGGTTGCATACTGCTGTTACACGTGTCAGATATTAATGGTTGTAGCTTACGCTTTGATGGAACGCCTCCGTTTCTGCCTAAGGGTGTTCAAGGGAGGGCAAGGTGGAGGTTCTATCAATCCTTTTGACATGGGGTTCATTCGAAATCGCATCACATTCATCCTGGGAGACGCCACAACAGAACAAATGTATGGGTCAACCCTAAACATGCGTCGACTTGTCATTTTTCTCTCTTTGCCCTTAGCGAATGCCGTTATAAAGATTGTCTTTTCTGTCGTCGTATTGCATTCCTCGTGTGATGTTGGATTGGACCACTTCAGCGACATTATCGCCTCCTTCCTCTTCTTCCCCTACGGCTCCTTCTGGTACTTGGTGTACGTGGAACGCGTTTCGCTCCACTGCCAGCTCAATCGCGCCTTCCGAGAGCTGAGACGCGCTGCGCGTCGTAACGACATCGACAGAGCGCGTAGACTGATTGACAGTACATACGCGGAATTCCACGCCATCCAGAAGACAGTCGCCAGGTGGTCAGCGGTAACCATGGCAACGGTGCCTATTATGCTCACCTATCTGGCAATCTTCACTTATAAATACGACTGGAGCCGCTCTCCGGCGAAGGCCAAAGCCCATTGGATCTTCAGCGTTCTTTTCGTGCAGGACTTTATGTTCTGCATCCTGCCGTTTATCTCTTTGGGTGGCGTCAACCTCAAGAACTTGTGGCGTCACTTTTGCCATGTCATCTCCAAGGCAAAGATCCAGCAACATGTATCCTTCTGGTCGGAGACAGAGCAATATGCTTCCCAGATAGACACATTAGGAGGCTTGGAGCTCCAGCTGGCCGTCCTTTCTCCAGTGCTCGGTGTAGTAGTCTCTCAGTCTCTTGCATCAAACCACAATTTGTTTCAGTATTGGTCCTACCAGTACGACTGTTTCAACGTAACGACAGTGTCACCAAGTGTCACTACAATCGAGTGACGAGAAGATATTAAAAACCCATTCCACTTGCAGCGATGTATGCATGTTTATTTACTCTAGATTTAACATCAACGATATCTACGCTCAAGACTGTCTGCAGTCACATTACAAAAACATAAAAAGGAAATTGTACCAACATTAAGATTTCTGTGACTTAATTCATCATCATCCCATAAGAGGAAAGATACTTATGATGGCACTTTGATGTTTACAGGCGACTTGAAATAAAGAAATAACATTAAGGCTTTTATGGTGTTCTACATCTATGGAGAAGTGGTATAGTTTGTAAGTATGCATGGATTGTAGATTATACTCCATCACATCCATTTTTCTAATTAAAGAGGAAATATTTCTGTGTGTATTAGAATTTCCGTCGTACTGTACAGCTATAGATTATTACATATGCAAGTGTTTACTAACTGCATCTACATTAATATGTTTTGATGTAATATGGGCGAAGTAAATGTGACATATATACTGGTACTCGTGATTATTCGTAGCTAGGGTATTTCAGACACAGTAACGTCTTAAGAATCAAATAAAGGATTATGCGAAGTACAAGGATGTTATAATTATGACCTATTCAACTTTTCATGTTAGGATTCTTTTGGTCCTTTCGATGTTAAAGGCATAATTTACCATTTGCAGATGAAACAAACATCCAGCATTAACGCTTTAGAATAGCTCTAAAATGTTAGCTAGGGATAGAAACAACCACTGTGAAAATTTAATCTGTATTATCGATCTTAAGTATTGTTAAATACACAAAATGGGAACAGTAGTTATAATAAAACTGTTTCAAGACTAAACCGTCTACAGTTATGGTTTATTGAGAAAAATACTGATATCTCTTTTTATATTGCACATACAAAGAATGTTGCAATAGGATTGGTCCAGAACTGATCACGTGATGAAGCGTAATTTTGCCCATCACATCACCTGAGAAGAAAAAAGTTCGTTACACTCTATGTTGATAGTCCCTTTTGTTTCGCTGATCTCCACACAGTCCACACAGTCCTTACGCAAGATGAGTACGCACGAAATAAAAGTGCGTTGCACTGTGGACTATCATGTGACCTAGGTCACTTAATAGTACACAGTGCAACGCACTTTTACTTCGGTGCCGCGCGGTGCGCACAGCAAATTCATTGTTTTGTCATCTACGCGCACACGTAGCCTAAGCCCAATTAAGGATACCTAAAGACAGCTAAAATTGTTTCAGATGTGGAATAAAATGGGAATTTCTAGGACCCTAGATGTGGAATATAAAGCAAATAATAAACTTGTAGTTTCAGGCAATGAGACATAATATCACTTCCTCGGCAATCTTAATGTGTACTCTATCTTTCCTCAGCTGCGCTTCGGAAATATATCTACATCCAGATCGTCTCGGAAGTGATAGTTTGTCCCATCACCTTCACCAACGTTGATTATTTGCTTGATATCTTAGGCTTTATTGCGCAAATGTCATATGGTAGGATGTTTTGTGATACAACAGACCTACACATATGCATCAAATGTGATGTCTTGAAAATTTTCTAAATCACTGCTCCCAAAGGTAAACTGGACCTTTAAAGTGCAATGTAAAAATAGTTACTGAAAGGCGGCTGTTATTTAATTATATAGACTTTTATGATTCTATGTATTGTATGTATGGCGTACCTTCTTATCATAAAATTTTATATCATTTTATTGTAAAATATAATTTTATCATAGAATTGTTATTATGTATATAATTATATTATCATAACGTTGATGAAAGTTATTATATAGTTTATATATATATATCTATGTTTGATAGTACATACAACATTTTCACTATACAGTGCACTCCCGTTATAACGAAATGCTCGGGACCGGCAGTTTTCTTTCGTTATAACGAAATTTCGTTATAACCGAACAAATATAACAATATATAACGAAAACATGGAATAATTGATAAACCACGTACATATATCGTATTCCGTTTGCTGAATACTCATCATACACTGGAAAGCTATGTGAAATGTGATGGGACAACTGTATTACAATAATAAACGCAAGTTCCCCTCAGAAACTGTGCGTGACACAAGGAGCGAACACACAGTCGTCTGAAGCGTTCGCCCATGCAGAGACGCTATAAATGCTTGTTCCGCTACGTATTTTCGAAAGCAATTCGCATTTCGTTATAACGGAGCACATTTCTTTTGTTTTTCTTTGTCTGTGGCGCTCGGAAAAGACTTCGTTATAACGGAAATTTCGCTATAACCGTGTTCCTTATAAGCGAATTTTGTACCATAGACTTTAGTGGTGATAATTTTGGGACCAGAAGATTTACTTCGTTATAACGAAATTTCGTTATAACCGTGTTCGTTGTAACGGGAGTGCACTGTACCAGCGTTATGTGTCGTGTTATGTGTCATATTTTTTTGTTTGGGGAGTGGTGTGGTTGTTTTTTAGTGTTGCATTTTTTTCCTGTGTCAGGATGCCTGTTTTCATATAACAAATAACCTTTACAATATACCCACTCTCTATATGCATCAACGTAGAAATTGAGTGGACACACAATAACTCTCAATTAATGTTGGTTCGTAACATCAACTGCTGGAAACTAGTTCGGAAGGTCCAGGATCACAATCTATGACTTTTTGCATTTTGGCCATCATGAAAGAAGTATCGAGCGCCTACTAGAGGAACAGTGGAAACAATTCGTTAGAAAGTAAATTGAAAGAGCATCGTCATCATCAGGTGATAATCATAATTATCATGTGACCTGCTCGTTGACCTTTCCCGGGTCATTAGTCGTAAAGTGTCGCATAGATTTACATATTTCACTTGATTTTGATTTTTGCATTTTTTCACAAAATATTACAACGTGACAAGCAATTTTCCAATACTAATCACATTATATCCAACAGAAAAATGATATAAATGTAATTATATAAAATTCATCAATAATGAAGTATTGTATAGGTGAATTACAATCATACAAAACCAATGTGCAGTTTTGTTGTTTTATTATTGTTAATGCCAATTTAAAAAAATGTAGATTAATTGTCATGAAAAAAATAATGTACATAATGTTTATGTATGCATATTGTACATGGACACGAGTCATACAAAAAAACACTGTGGTGGAAAGAATAAAGTATATCTTGACAATTATAAACTGTGTCCGCAGGCTATATTTATTGTCATGATACTAGGATATTTAAGAGAGTGTAAAATGCATGTTGGATGACATTTCTAGAACTTTGAGGATCGAAGTCCTTTAATGTGCATATCCATAACATAATTATAATAACATATCATATGTGTACATTATGTGTGTGTATGTGCGCGCGCGCGTGTGTGTGTGCGTGTGTGTTTTTGTGCAAGTGTATAGAAATGTTTGTCGTTTCCATGACAAGAAAGAAACTTCAAAGAACATTTAAGATTTACAAAATGATTTCCAATAGGGCGTAGCGATATAAGAAACAAGTAACAACCCCCAACTGAAAGCTCTTCACCCGTTTCGCAACATAAGAGATATATTATATCTATATTCTATAGACATGTATTCTATAATATACTATATTAAAGGCTGGAATTTCCAAATGGGAATACAACCTGCAGCCTTTTCTCCCACTTCCAACTAATACGCTCTGAATGTCACCTTTTAAGTCATCTCGCACGATATTAGGTGAAAAGATATTGGATCCGCATAACTGACTTGCCACTGTTGTCAAGATTTGAATGGGAAGAATAACCAAAAAAGAAAACAAATAATCATTGAAATGGGGTTCTAGAGTGGAAAGCGAGCACTGTCACTGCTGGTTGAAAATAATGCATGCGATATTGTGTAAAGCGCATCAATCTTTGGCGTACTTAACAGGTCTAAAAATGTTCTGTGTAAAAACTGGCTGCTATTATTTTTTTTTTATTATTATTTTAGACATGTTGAAAGAACGGAAGATAACAAATAAGGTGTTGAGAGATTGGGCGGGATCTGTACGATGTGCTCTGCTCTGCTGGAAAGATCACAGTGTCCCACAGTGTGTTTACACCGTGTTCACATAGTTGGCAATTAAATATGAAAACGCTCGAATTTAACAGTGTCAATTTTTTTTTTCATACTGAACGTCATTTCACTCTGTGGTGTAGTTTTTCACTGGATATTCACATTGTAATGTTCTGTTTTCACACTGTGAATTGATGATTCACAGTGTTCACACTGTTAAAAAAGCTCGAATTTAACAGCGTGAAGAAATTTCACATTCTGTTTGTTTGTTTGTTTGTTTGGTTTATTTCTGCATTTTCTTTCTCCGAATACAATTGCAAATGAAAACAAAATGATACAGATACATACAAATCAATACAAAAAAAAAATCATTTGCGTAACAACATTCAGTCTGAAGTGGCATAATTATGAATCAAAATAACATATTAAGGCTTACTGTATCTAATAACAAAGGAGAAATCAATACAGGGGACCGTCATCATAAGCAGAGCTTGACGTGGATGAGGCCCTATCTGAATATGTGATACCAATGTAATACAACACCAATTATACATGTACTCATAAAACTCTTAATCTTAATACACAAAACACATTTTGCTACAGAAAAAAAAACAGAAAAGAAAAATAGTGACTTGGCGCTTTAGAACAAGAAAAAAAAACAGCACGCAGCACCATTGACTGCTGCATGGTATAGTAGACAATAAAAGTGTAGGTGTGTGCGAGTGACAGTGCGTCGTGTGTGCAGGTGACAGTGCAAGAGAGAATAAAGGCTGTAGCATGCCTATTTTGGGGGTAAGGTATACGCTTTAATGAATGTATGCAATATCATATACCATGAGGGATCATTGTCGGTGTGGGGGTATGAGTAGAAATTGAAGGGTTGTGGGAAGAGGTTTGAGTGCAAGTGCAGGTGTCTGTGTGTGCATGTGCGCTGAGCGTGCGTGCGTGTGCATTCATCTTGAGTGTATGTGATAAAGAGTGAAGCGTCTAAATTATTTACTTGAAACTAGAGTCACCGTATACAGAACTAGAAAAATATACAATGTCTGGAATATGCGGGAAGAATTAATGGGTAAAAAAAACCTACAACAGTATTTGGCAGTCTGCCAGGGGTACCAAAATGGGTAATTATATACAGCAAATATTATCTAAATAATCACCTTTTATATATTTACGAGAAAAAAAAACCCAAAGTGATTGCGAAGAGAATCACGATACATACGAGTCTCATTGAACCCAGAGTGATTGAGCAAGAAGATGACAGGAGCAATGACATTGGTGTATTGACCAAAATTAAAAAAAAAAAATCCAGCTGGTATAACAATCTCAGCTCTGGAGAGGTACAAAAAAAAATGGAATTTAGCAGTAAATAGCCTTGTGTGAAGTACTGAAATTATTGTGAGCTATTACGAAACCAAAGGAGCTAACAGTATACAACTTAATACGGTTAATGAACTTAGAGAAACTTGGTGGGCTTAAAGTCATTGGACAAGGGTCGTCGTACTGGACTAAAATTCCCGTGCATATTTTTTATTATCTTTCCAAAAAAAAAAATCAAATTTATGGCAGTTAAACCAAATCGGTGTTTGCAGCACCAGGGATAAAATAAACGCACTGACATATTCATGCAGAAACATGCTGTCTTTAAACACTGTGAAAGTGCTAGTTGTTTCATTACCCTCTTTTAATAGAGGGTCACACACACAAAAAAAGAAATGGAACAGAACCTGGCTGCACATACAGATGTATATTCGTATATAATGTGGAATGACGATCGAGTTGTCGCCTCAGGATTGGAATATTGCTATGTGGCATTGAACAACGTACTGAGTTGAATTCTCCAGGAAAACCCGGAAGACCAAGAGTCATTAACCGTAGGCTGGAAAATAATATAACACCTGACATGTTCGCATTACTTTGTGGTTCAACATTTGGCTAAATGGATGTTTGTGAATAGGTCTACCAGGATGGAATAGAATAGTAAGACACTCTCGTTCAAATGTCTTGACAATCTGAGCCTGGATAAACTTAATTGTAATGAAATTATAATGATTGATACGAAATAGGGACAGCCACAATGGGCAGTGCATACTGTGAAAATCCGAGTTGTCTCAATACTTTGTCATTTAGAGGGGCTCACGAGAACAATGAAACCATGCCGCATGCACTGGCGGGCGGTTTTGTGCAAAATGGGAATGACAAACGAGTTCTTGTCTGATGAATTGAAATAATAGAAGTATAGATGACTTAGTTAGTTGAATGCAAAACCTGGTCGAGCCAGTCATTGACCGTGGGCCAATAATAGAAGTACACACAGTATCTTGTCGGTCAGTGAAAAAAAAAAATCTCTCAGATTAAATTCAGTTTATCTAAATAGATGTTTACCAAATACCATAGATGGAACAGAACACTGAACATTCTAACTGATGCATACTGTATCCAAGTCTTAAACATCTTGTCTTCACACGTTGTAAAGGCACTAGTTGTTTCATTACACTCTCTTTAGAGGGACACATAAAAGAAGTGGAATGGAACCTGGCTACACATAACATCGTACATAATGTGGAATGACGATCGAGTTGTCGCCTTAGGATCGGAATGTTGCTAGTTGGCATTAAACAACGTACTGAGTTGAATTCTCCTGGAAAACGTGGAGGACCGAGAGTCATTAACCGCGGGCCAGAAAAAAGATAATATAACACCTGACATGTTCACATTACTTTGTGGTTCAACATTTGGCTAAATGGATGTTTGTAAATACCAAGATGGAATAGAACACTAAGACACTCTCTTGACAATCTGAGCCTGCATGGATGAACTTAATTGTAATGGAATTATAATGATTGATACGAAATAGGGACAGCCACAATGGGAGGTGCATACTGTGAAAACTCGAATTGTCTCAATACTTTGTCATTTAGAAGGGCTCATGAGAAGAATGAAACCTTGCCGCATGTATCGGCAGGCGGTTTCGTGTATAGAACACTAAGACACTCTCTTGACAATCTGAGCCTGCATGGATAAACTTAATTGTAATGGAATTATAATGATTGATACGAAATAGGGACAGCCACAATGGGAGGTGCATACTGTGAAAACCCGAATTGTCTCAATACTTTGTCATTTAGAAGGGCTCATGAGAAGAATGAAACCTTGCCGCATGTATTGGCAGGCGGTTTCGTGTATAATGGGGAATGACAATCGAGTTTTTATCTGATGAATCGAAATAATAGAAGTAGATGACTTTCTGAGTTGAATGTACCTGCAAAGCCTGGTCGAGCCAGTCCATTAATCGTGGGCTAATAATAGAAGAACACACAGCATCTTGTCGTTCAGTGAAAAAAAAATTCTGTCAGATTAAATGCAATTTGTCTAAATAGATGTTTACCAAATACCAAAGATGAAACGGAACACTGAACATTCTAAGTGATGCATACTGTATCTAAGTTTCAAACATCTTGTCTTCATACGTTGTAAAGACGCTAGTTGTTTCATTGCACTCTCTTAATAGAGGGACACATAAAAGAAGTGGAACAGAACCTGGCTATACACATAACTTCGTATATAATGTGGAATGACGATCGAGTTGTCGCCTTAGGGTCGGAATGTTGCTATGTGGCATTAAACAACATCACTGAACTGAATTCTCCAGTAAAAATCTGGAAGACCAAGAGTCATTAACCGTAGGCTAGGACAAAATATAATATAACACCTGACGTGTTCACATTACTTTGTCATTCAATATTTGGCTAATAGGATGTTTGTAAATACCAGGATGGAATAAAACACTAAAACACTCTCGTCCAAACGTCTTGACAATCTGAGCCTGGATGAACTTAATTGTAATGGAAGTATACTGATTGATACGAAATAGGGACAGCCACAATGGGCAGTGCATACTGTGAAAATCCGAGTTGTCTCAATACTCTGTCATTTAGAGGGGGTTACGTAAGAAAAATGAAACTTTGCCGTATGCAATGGCAAGCGGTTTCGTGTATTATGCGGAAAGACAAACAAATTTGCGTCTGATGAAATTAAATAATAACAGCAGATAACTTATTGAGTTGAATGTACCTGCAAAATCTGGTTGAGCTAGTCATTGACCGTGGGCCAGAATAAAGTAGAATATAAATCAACAACCTTGTAGATTAGATGATCCTGCCAAACTTGGTGGACCCAACGTCATTAACCTTTGGCCAAGATTAAGATCAAAATACATAGAATATTCAAAAACACATTTTCAATTTTATTCATTACTCTATATCAGATTAGGTTGAATGTGTTATGTATGCAGATGTTAAAGTTGAAACAGAGTACTGAAAAACTGTCAGACGTTCATTCATTACGAATCAATATTTATACAGATACCAGGGATTGGAGCAGTCAGTCGTATATTCTGAGAATCTTCCAATTTTTGGTGCGCAAAAGGGCAATACCGACAAAAATAATAACAAATTCTTTATATATCTTTCAAGTAGTTGGATACATAGAAAGGAAATGGATCTTGATTATATGTGCCTTTGTGACTGCTGCTTAAAACCAGCAAAACAAGTTATCACCTATTGAAACCGCACTGTAACTGTAAACTGGACCCAGAGTCACTGTTCATGGGTCAATATTACAACTCGTGATGTGAAATCAATTCACTCTTCTACAGTGGATTTTTTTTTCCTGATCTATTAGATAACTTTTAATCAAAGAGACAATGATTGGTTTCAAAATTAGCAGATACTCAGAATAAACTGAACCATATAAAACAGCGTAGAAATGTTATTCAACAAAAAATTACTTTATGAAATCAATATAACATATTATTTCAAAATTTCCAATCTATCAAAACATTTAAAGAAAAAAGAAATATTTAGATTTTGCAAAATAATAGCTTCATAAATTATCCTAATCATAAATTTCCCCTTACCACTCGTTTCGTCATAATGCGTACAATAAGTGATCTTCTTACAGCATAAGGTAAGTATCTGATTTTTGAAGTCATACCCCGAGTAAAATCATACCCCGAATAAAGAAGTAAATTACAGTAATCGACCGAAGAAGTCAATATAGTGATGGTATCATCGTTTTCAGGGAAGAATTTTGGAGCATAAGGTAAGTAGTACAGCTTTGAACTCATAAAAAATAACCCAAAAATGTTGTGATTACAGAAATGGACCATATACCATATGAATCGACATGATATTGGTAATGTCACATTTCTCACAGAAATTTGCAGCACGGGGTAAGTATCACGATTCTGGTATTCTCAACTCATTAAATAATGACCAATTTATTTTTAACATAATATCTTGTTGTTATTGTCAAATATAAACATATACATTTGTCTGTAAGGATCAAACGGAGGATTTGCTCCGGGTTTCAATCAGCATCGAATGCACAATCTTTCTGAATAATTTTCACACTGAACTCATGTATGTGGTCATTTGAGATTAATAAACTGATATCTACATTCTTGTTATCATTATTAAACATGCATGACTGTGATGACTTACTTAATCTTTGTAGTTTTTCCATTCGTTAGTGCCCTTGTCTTTGTGCTGAAGGATCACGTCAGTTCCTCTAACGATGATTCTGGTGGACTTATTTTTCTCCTTTCTCAGTGAGTAGGCTATCGCATAAGGTAAGTAGTACAGCTTTGAACTCATAAAAAATGACCCAAAAATTCTGTGATTACAGAAATGGACCATATACCATATGAGTCGACATGATATTGGTAATGTCGCATTTCTCACAGAAATTTGCAGCACGGGGTAAGTATCACGATTCTGGTATTCTCAACTCATTAAATAATGACCAATTTATTTTTAACATAATATCTTGTTGTTATCGTCAAATATAAACATATACATTTGTCTGTAAGGATCAAACGGAGGATTTGCTCCGGATTTCAATCAGCATCGAATGCACAATCTTTCTGAATAATTTTCACACTGAACTCATGTATGTGGTCATTTGAGATTAATAAACTGATATCTACATTCTTGTTATCATTATTAAACATGCATGACTGTGATGACTTACTTAATCTTTGTAGTTTTTCCATTCGTTAGTGTCCTTGTCCTTGTTTCACATTATGTTTTCTATTGTGGGCCACTGTGTTCTTTCATGCAGGAAAACTTTCCACAAAAACCTTTTTTTTTTTAATTTCCTCGAAAAGGGGAAAAAGGGAGAGGTTATGATGATATCTAAACCATTTCGGTGAGCTATGAAATTTGATGTAAAAGATGCAATAGTAGATTCGGGTGAATTCAACCGAATGAACAGGAAGACGGTTTCACATCGTTACTGGAATACAGACGGAAAGTGAAAACATTTAAGGGTCAATATTTGTAATTTGTATTGTGCGTCTGTGTATATCCAGTACCAGTGTTCCCGGTAAATCATCACATTCATCTTTCCAGTATGTATTGTGCCAATGGAAGTGGTTCGTTCATCTTGCTTGGATTTCAAGATTGCATTCAATCTTGTATGACTGTGTGTCTGTCTGAAGTTAGATATACCAACAGAGCAAGAGCTGCCGTGAAACATTGCATTCACTCAGCTTCCGTCATTCACTCGAAGGTTAACACGGCTTCAACACTTTACCTGGAATAGATCTGTGGAAAGAGCTAGTGAGAGCTCAGATGCGTCATGTGTGAATTAATTTAGAATTTGGAGTGACTATCCAATCTATGGCGCAGGTTAATTGTTTTAATAATTTATGCCTAATTGCAGGTAAACAAAAAAGAAAAAACCGAATAAAATATACGAGTGAATGTGGGCTCACCAATCCAATACGACTCAGGAGATCCCCGTTTTACTCATTTGAATATACACCTCTCATCTATGCACTCTCCTCTATATACTTCAAATCAGGTGTCTATAGAACTTTTTTCTTTTCTTTACTTTTCACAGTTTCAAACCATCAATGTTTTGCTGTTGGTGCAATTGTTGTTTTTGAAAAAATACAAATAAAAGAAAACCCTATTGTATTGTATTGTATTCTATTGTATTGTAAAATTTGCCCCAGGTAATACTAATATCGCATGAAACAATTTTATAAACAGATCAAACGTTGGTACCTAGAAGCTCATTAATATAAATCTTTCTACCCGGGGTAACAGACAAGTACGATTATTAAACAGTTTCCACATAGGAGCTCATGACACACTATTTTGCAGTTTTGTTTATTTATCTCATAGGTATAATCATATGAATCTATCTTTCGTCACTTTGTAATTGGTATTTTGCCATTCGTAGCACACGAAACAGAATCGCATGTAAACAGACGCATGTGTTGTTTGGTTCCCTTATACGCTCTGTACACCAACTTCAGAGACTGATAGCGGACTCGTACATTGCGAAACACACAAAATGAAATAAAGTTTGAAAACACACAAATAACGTACATTTCAATGGGTCATCCGGTCACTTTCTGCCGTTACGTCCGTTTAAGTATTACGGCGAATCAAACTCTGTGAGCGCACCAAGATCGACATGCGCAAGAATGGTAAATTCGGCTATTCATATCTCGTGTATGTTTATGTAACGTAGCTGCA
This sequence comes from Diadema antillarum, assembly GCF_040938485.1. Lineage (NCBI taxonomy): Eukaryota > Metazoa > Echinodermata > Echinoidea > Diadematoida > Diadematidae > Diadema > Diadema antillarum. Next base: position 5,086,507 of record NW_027270896.1, read on the forward strand.
ATAAGGACACGTAAAACACAACAAAAATTCATTCATCTAAGCACCTGTTTAATCTATTTCTCAAATTGCTGGCAATCACGTGAACCTATAGGTCTAATGATTGTACTGTGATGGGCATGAGGCGGATTATAACACGAGTGGATTATTGCACCCTATCCGGTCTACCTGGGCCACCCCCTCCCCCACCCCCTGTATTCTTCCACGGGACATTCTGCAGTAAGCCCTTAAAGAACAATTCATTCGTGTACATTCATCCAAAAACCTTCAATCCCTTTCGAAATGATGGTAGCCCAAGTCACTGCTTTTATCAAGATTGTATGCAATGACATCGCCTCCTCCCCCTCCCCCCACTCTATTTTGCCGCAGGATATTCTGCAATAAGCCCTTCTCCAAGAATTCAATTGTTGACATTCATCCCCAAATCTTCAATCACTGTCGAAATTATGATTGACCAAGTCACTGCTTTCATCAAGATTTGTATGCAATCCCCCCCCCCCCCTGCCCCGCCCAGATCATCACAGCTGGGCGACAAGTCCCATGAGTTCCTCCAACTTCAGTCTTTGGTGTGGTTCACGACATAGACACCTCTTTCCAATGTCCAAGAGCGGTCTTTGGTGGAGGTCCTCTCCTATTAGGTAGACGAGTCGACCCAGCTGATAGACATCGGTAGCCGTAGTCGTTCGGGCTCCATCAAAAATCAGTTCGGGAGCGTAGTGGACGTTGATGGGGTCTCTGCTGTAGGCTTCTCTCTGACAGCGCTCGAAGCTGTAGAAGGCTGGGAGGTATATCGTGGTGGCGTTGCCCAGGGGGGCATTTCATGAAGCGTTTTTGTCCGACAACTTGTCGGACAGATTTGCTCTCAGCCAATCAGATGCAAGGATTTTAGTAGCTTTTAACATTTTGTCAGACGAAATATCTGACAAAACGCTTCATGAAATGCCCCCCAGGTCGATCACGTAGCCCTTGTATGTGTCGACGCCGGTCTTCTTGACAATGATATTATCCCCCTTGATGTCGTTATGCAGAATGTCGATGTCGTGAAGGGCTTTCACACCATTGAGGACGTCAATGATGACCGACTTGGCCTGGCAAAGCGAAATTCGAGTCCTGCTCGATGGTGACGTCCACTTCATTACCGTCGTCACACCGTAGTTGGCATCGTCTCCCAGGAACTCCATGACGATGGCCGTTCTGTCGACAGGGAGTGTTCCACTTCCGAGGACTCGTGGGAACACGCATGTTCCACTAAGGAGCTGAGAATTTAAAACAGGATATGCAAGGTGTTATAGACAGGTTTTTTAGTACCAGGAAACTGTCCCCAAAGTAAAACAGTATGTAGTAATGAACTTCTTTGTTTTATTTTGTTTTGTTTTATTTTGTTTTCTTTTTTTTTACCCTTAATAGTTCAAGCCAGAGATAGGTTCGGAATAGGAATCAGTCTAATTGCTTGAAATATGTAACCTGGCGTAGTTTTAAAGAGAATGTAGTATCTTGACAAATTTCAGAAAACTCGGAAATTATGATATTATCATAATTCAACTGGAGATTGTTCTCCTTTGATTAATTATTGGAATACTTTATAGACAATTTTGTCCCTAATTGTTAAGTTGTTACAAAATCAATTTTTCGAACTGTGATATGGCTATGCATTTAACGGTGATTCTATCAGCTGTCTGTTCGAACCATCGTGTGACTTGAAATTCTGTTCAACAGTACGTACAGCCGTCTTCCGGTCAGGCGTGTGACTGCAGAATTGATTTAAAAGATCTCCTCTCTCACCTTTAAGAGCCTAGCCTCAAGGATGATCTCTTGTCTCTTGATATCGTAGTCGTCATCATTAGGATCCACGTCCTTAAGGACTTTGATGGCCACTGTCGTTCTAGCCACGCCCTTTTCCTTGAAAGCGTACACCGTTCCGAAGACTCCGCTGCCAAGAGTGACAGCCTTGTTGTGGCTGTCGACTACGGGATCATAGTTACTCTCGATGTCGACTGGAGAGCACGAAGTCGTCTTCCGTAGTAAGGCGAGATGGAAAGCTCTCAGATCCTTGAAATCTCGATCAGCAGTTTCTGTCAGTACTCTGAAATGGAAATTGGGGCAACAGACTCATATATTAATAAAAAGGGGAATAGTATGTAAAAGGTTACCGCGATCTGGTGCTCTTCACCACAAGACAACTTCTTCTGTGTCGTAGGCAAGACAGGAAATTACCGCATACATGATTATCATACTTTGCTGTGAATGGTTTAGGAATTCTCGGACAGCTCTTCAACTAACATTTAATTTACTCTTGTATACAAGAGGCCTTAGGAAAACACTATACTTTTCGCTATACTATCATGGAAATGAAAGAGCATCCTAAAAAAGAAAAAAACAAACGACGCTTTATTATGATAACGAGAAAATATCTCTCGTTACTTACACGTGAGAGTGTTTTCATCATTCTGTTAATACTTGTTAGATGATGAAATCACAATAGTCGACAAAAAAAAAATAACATAAAGGAACTAAAGTATATCTAGCTCGGATACGATGTAGTCGCGAGAGAATAGCTGAGATTGCCGCTTCTAATTTACCTCCTGTATTCTGTCTCGATCTTTCTCCTCATTTCAGTAGCCTCTCGCAGTGACGTCACAAGTGAGCTACACACAAATATGAGGAATGGACAGGAAAATCAAACATAATGTTTTGCAACCACGCAGTGTTATAGGACGGTGTAATGACGGATTGTGTACACGTAGATACAGGCACAAATAACAATATTTAGCAATTAGTATACAATTCATAAACAAGACAAAGAACGTCTGGAAGAGAATATAAATAGGGAAAGTCTAAATAAAACGGAGAGAGAAGAAAAGAGAGGAATACGGTCACAAGCAAGATAATTCTGATACTCACCGGATATTGTTATCCCTGATTTTATCTAAGACACTCTGGCATCCAGTCAGTTGAGCCTGTTGATTTAAGTGAAGGTAAAATTGAGTAATGCATTTCATGAGTTTAATCAGCAAATCAAAGATGAAATATATATATATATATATATATATATATATATATATATATATTGTATATACAAATTTATGTACATTATATGCATAATTTTATGCACATGGTTTTGGTACATATTACTGAAAATGTACAATGATTAGCAAACTTAAACTATAGTAGTATTTTGTTTTAATTATTTCATATATTTTATTACCATGAATAAAAAAAAATAAAGCTTACCTTGAGCGTAATGATCTCAGTATCGCGTTGACCAATTGTGTCTTTTGCTTGCCTCAGTTCTGTCTGCAAGGTGATAGTCAGAGATTGGACATGATGAAATGAGTGGAATGTTATTGTCATTTGCCATACTTTTTCAAGTTTAACCTCTTCTCGACAAGTAAATCGCAGAGCAAATACAAGGGTGAGAAGATGTTACAATATGGAAGGTGGCAGTGCAAATGACAGACCTTTATTCGAAATGTGAAAATATTACGTTTGAAATAAATAACAGTATCTGCATAAGCGTGCCGAAAAGTTTTATCATCAACCATTTCCTCCCTGGGGCGACAAGACCTCGTATTTATAGAATGTCGAATGTTCAGGAGAGAGAAAAAAACTATGGCAGCCAAAACATATGAAATGGGATAGCTTTTCCCCTGACATGCCGTGGCGGCTTCATTTTCTGGGGCAAGACATCTGGGATTTGAACAGGACATAATCAACTGCTTATCTGACCATTAAACCCAAAATGCCCTTTTTACCAAAAATGCAGGTACAAGTACATTCTTACCGAAAACTTCCTTATATCTTCGTCACGTAGCTTCACCAGCTCGCGTGTCATTCTCAGGTCTGCTCTAGATCTGGTAGTCTGCATCTAAAAAAAGTTATAAACTTTAACAGTTTTATGAAAAATGCAAGATTCAAGATTAAAAGCATTCCGCACCCTCTGAATCCGCAAAAGTATATAATATACCTAACAGCAAAATATTTCCCTCGAATGAATGTCATATTTTGACACGTTACGTTAAAGTATTACAATGACATTATGTTGTTTTGTTTCGTTGGGGTTTCGTTGTTCTCATTGAGGGTCATGATTAAGACACGTACTGGTATGAATGTGTCTTAACACGACATCACAATTCTTCAGAGAAACAATATCGAATGTATTGTCCTCACATCCCGCTGGAACCCATTACATGGGAGACCAGCTATAGTACAGATGAATATAAGGAATATAACGTGCTATCCGATCATCCTTTCAAATGAAAAAAAAAATGAAATAAACAAATTATGTATACAGTGCACTCCCGGTAAAACGAAAATGGCTATAACGAAATTCCAGTTACAACGAAGTAAAATTCAGACAGCAACATTATCCGCTCTTTGTTTTGTATTGTTTATTGGTTCGGTTACAACGAAATTTCGATTAACGAAAGAAAGCTGCCGGTCCCGACTGCCCGAGGACTTCGTTATAGTGAGAGTCTACTGTATGGGTACCACAGAATGGAGTTAATGTGCCAGAACTTGGTGCTGGTATTCATTCCTTACCATTAGATTCTTGATCTTTGCCTCCCCTGCGTTCAGCTGTTCGTTGACATTCATCACTTCTGCTGTGGAACTCTCAGTCTGTGCCTGGATATAACATTCGTAAGATTGATCAATTGTGTCTGATAAGAGGTTAGGACATTTTTTAAGGCATTTTACAAATATATTAATGACGGGACTGCAAAATTACAAGTGACGCTTATCAGTAGTCCCCTCAATTTCGAAAAAAACAAATCTGTCACACTGTAAATTTCACCTAATTTATTATTGTATTTCATACACTATATTTTTTTATCATTATACACAAGTTTCTTTGATTTTGTATAAGTATGTATTAGCAGATGTCATGTTGTGTTCATACTTTAATGAAAATGAAATAAATGAAATAAATGAAATGAACGAATGATATAGGCAAAAGTGTAATCAATCATTATTTTCAAGTCAAAAAAAAATCCAGTGATATTCAGTTCTCAAAGTGAGCTTTTCTTTGCGTTTCACAATTTGAAATACCACCACTACCACCCAATGAAGGACAATAAGGACAATACCTTTGTCAGGGTTAAGTCAACAAAATGGGTTGTACAGTATAACAACGTCTATCCAAGTTCAGAAACAAGAGGATGATAATAGTATTCTTGCATCATGATACTCTCCAACCAGTATTAACATTTGTTTCCTGAGGAAAAATAGCAATTCAGCATTCCTCACAATCTCATCGTCAGACAAAATGACAAAATGCGCAGCAATGCTTTAGTCTCACCCTTAGATTCTGAATTTCTGCGTCCCTTGTGGTCGGTTGTTTCTTGACCCTTTTCACTTCCGCTTCGCAGCTGTCAGCCTTGGCCTTAGGTTAGTGGGCAAAACATGGGAATATAACACCAAATTGCATCGTGGAATGAATTAAAAGGAAAGTAAAACAAATGTTACACGTGCAACATATTTTGAATATAAAGAAGAAGATCTTGCGAACGTGACTCATTCAGAATGCAGATTGGGATACATACGGGACTATAGTATTAAGTCTGAAAATATTGATAGGTTTTAATTTCATTTTAATTACATAACTTTGTATTTTCCGGTAAGTATGCATAATTTTCCGGTATGTATGCACAATTTATCTTTATTAGTTTGTTAACTACCGTTTATTTTTCGTATACTTTGTAATGTAAATTATGCTTATGAATTCCTGATTTACTTTGTGTTATGGTGTTTTTTTTTAAGAAGAAGAATGAGAATGAAATAAACGACTTGAATTGGAAATTGAAATTGAAATTGAATAAAAGGTAATAATTATTTTCTTTATCACCTATGTAGATAAAATTATATCTAGAATTAAAGAACGACTTGTATGCGTGAGTATAAAGACTGCAGGGGTGAAATGTGCAATGTATAATTTCATGTAACCAATCATAATTGCAATTATTCAGAGTTTCGAAATGATATCAAAAGAATAATGCTTGATATGTTATCATCTATGCAATGCATTCTAATAGTTTCCATTGATGGACGCAAATTACTCTCGCAGCTCGGCGGTCGTGCGCGGTGTGGGCGAGTCCATCGCTCTCTGCATGCGTGTGCTGAAATAATAGCGAGCTGCCTTTCCGGGAGGCTATATCATTTCATACATGTTTTTAAATTTCAACTACTCCTAATATCAACAACAGTACTACCGCCAATTGATGAAATTTAAAGTGCGGAAGAAAGGCCTTAAAACCTTACCTTTGTGGTCCTAATTTCTGCCTCCTTTTGCGGAGATGATTCTTGGCCTTGGTCAGTTCATATTTGAAACTGCCAGTCTTGGCCTATGACAAAATAGATATTCCCGCTGATATGATAGGATGGTCAAGAATAAGAGGCCTTAGCAAAAATAACACACTGAAGTGTAGTCGCTACGAATGAATTCCTTTGAAAACAAGGGAATTCCCATTCTAAAAAAAACAATGAATGAATAAATGAATAAATGAATAAATAAATACGCGGCATAGTGCATGTACATTATATCTATCTTTTCATTTTTTTATAAACACCAAGAGCATCGAAAGGTGGACCTGTGTCCTACACAAGTATCCATTATTATTATTATTATTATTATTACTACTACTACTACTAATATTATTATTACTATTATTATCATTTGTGTGATGATAACACAATTCTCGTGTGGGATTCTTAATAACCGCTTACCTTGATTTTCTTGATCTCAGCCTCTTGTAGGATTAGTTGTTTTTTTGGCTTGAGTCAGATGCTCCTCCAAGCTCCTGGTATGTGTAGCCTGTGCAGCCTGTGGCAAGTACGTAATAATTATTACAAATATACTACTGAGAAAGAGACAATTATAATAAACACAACATACAATAATATCTCCTCCTAGATATGCTCAACGTTATGCATATAAGTCCAGACTGTGTTTTTTTTTTTTTTTACATCTTTTGTGTGTTCACTTGTTTGAGGGCCTGTGTTTGCTTGACGAATTTTTTAGTGTTTTGTGAATTTATAACAAATCATACATAGGTAGAGTTTTAAACTTCCAAAGGATGAAATGAAACAAAAAACCCCGACATATCATCTTTAGTTCTTCAACGCAATAAAAAATACGTTTGCTGAAAATAAAGAGCATAGATATCGCGAATAAGATGACGACGAGAATATTTGAGAAATAGATTTTCATCATGATGATATCACAATATCATGATTATATCATGGGATTATTCAAATGATTATCTACAACCTTTTTAACCAGTGGCCCGTTGCATAAAACTTACCGTTGAATTTCAATGGTAACTACCGTCAAAATTAGGCGTCACAGCCAATCAGCATCAAGGATTATAAAATTTACCGCTAATTTGAAGACTTACCGCTAGAAAGGAGCGGTAAGTCCAGCGGTAAGGGTTTTATGCAACAGGGCACAGGTCCCCTTTCTTCGAAGACCTTCGCGATATCATGACAAACAACATAAAACAACTTCAATATTTCACCTTCACTCTTTGTCGGGGCCGTGATAATCTTAACATAATTATAATATTTGTATATTACGTGCGTTCATATTTTGTGCATGAAGTTGCAGGTTGTATGTATTCTACTTTTGTTATGCTATTGCTTGTATTTAATTTTTGACACTCCCACCTTCTTGTACAAAATGTTAATCCTACGCAGCAATAATTTTTATTATTTGGATACGGAAAAAATAGATGAAAGATAAAAAAGAAAGATATTCTGACCAAATTCATAAACCTGGCGATATCACTAACCTGTCTTCTCTCGAGTTCTTCCCCTCGCTGCTTCTCCTGCTGCCACTTGTCATGAAGAAGTTTGTTCTTCTCTCTCTCCTCGATTAGTCTGTGTTTCAGACTGGTCAGTGATCTCCGCTGTCTCTTGTCCAGTCTGCGTCCCCGCCTTTTCTCACGGCGGGCTTCCGACCCGAGCAAATCTTCGACGATTCGCCTCTCGTCGAAGATCTTCTGACGGATACCTTGCTCGAATTTCTCAAGCTCATTGGCCTAAAGTATTCACACCAAGACAATAATTCTTATTATGATGTCATTCAGATCAATTTTCTTGAATCTTGCGTTGAGTCGTATGGAGGTGATTTCCTTAAATGCGGTCTTGAGGACAGTTAAGACATACATCATTCTTACATTTCATATTGATATCTTTGAAGTAAAGATCTAAGTAAGATGAAGTAAGGTAGGAGCAGATATAGCAGTTCATCTTACTTTTCTTTATTTGTGAATACATAATGCCTTGACTGTCTCAATTGCTTGCACGTGATCCAATTAAACTACTGCAAACATTAATCAAGAAAGAATAATTGAAGCACCAGTAATGGAGGATGCGGTTTGAGCGATACGCAATGATTTCTGCCCATGTTGGTTTCGTATCTAGGCCTACTTCAAACTGGAAAAAGAAAGCAATAAATTATCAAGAATATTGAGTTGTTTTTACTGCAAGCATGACTCATTGGTACAATAAGATATTTGAGATCATCGCTGTCTTTCAAATCGCATGGCAAATTATGGCTTGGGTGTACCTTGATGGTCAAGATATCTTTGTCCGTCAGGAAGTGGACTTCACCTCGGGCGAGTGTTCCGTCCAGGGATGTAAAGCTGATGACCTGTCGGAGGTACTCCTGGGCAGGGACGTAATATTAAGTTATGTCATTGAAATACAATCAAAAAAGAAAAGAAAATACATATTCCTGAGACGTGAAAGCAACACATCATAACAAAAGATTATGCAAATGATGATGATGACTAGCAACGATTTCTGTAAACGACATGTAGGGCCTATTTACATCCTTGAATAGTTTAAAACTATATATACATCGGTGAATACTTAAAAACAAAAATTATTACTACTTCAGATCATGAGAAAAATAGTAATTTAAGTTCATGCATTTAATTTCGAGTGTTGTAGTCTTTGAAACTCCTTGATATTAAAATTGGTTGAATATGATACTTTTTTTCTTTTTCCGTGTTTTCTTTTTTTAATCTTCTATGGCTTTCTATTTTGAAACTTATAGACACCGTACCTTTTTCCTGTCCAAGATGTTTTGGAGGGAAGTGGTGTACACATCCTCGAGGTAAGATGCACTGGTGACATGATCTTGAGTCTGCCTAAAGAGGGCGCTGTCAACCAGGCTTCCCTTCGGAAGCAAATGTTCCACGAGTTCTGGAATCAGACTGCATATGATATGAAATTTAGAAATTGAAAGAAACAAAACCAAGGGTTTGTTTTCTTTTCCCTTTCTTCGGTGTAAGGTTTAACATGTTAATTTTAAGACTCAGCAGCTTTATTTTTAACATTTAGTCGGGCTAATATGGGAAGAATAATGAATAAAAGAGCAAAGCCATCCGGAAGAAGTGCCTGTGGAGGAAAAGCATTTTATCACATAGCACATAGATGAAAGTAAATATGTACTTGCAAAAACATTCCTCAAAATATCACTGTTTGCGCAGAACACATGACATCGTATAAAATAATATTGTGCAACTTATTTTTCACCATGGCAACGTAAAGTTATGTGATGACATCAAATTATTATTACCTCATTGTGGAATGTTTCCGTGAAGGAAGATGATAGCATTGACAAATTAACGCTGAATTCAACGAAAAGTTGTCAATGGAATAACTTGATCGCACAGCAGCAAGTCTACACTCGTCAGCTATAAAGAGCGAAAAAGCAAGTGATAGTAACCGTTCAATACAGCCTGTAATATGAATAATGTTGCAGCAGACACGTTTGTGAGTCATAGCAACGCGTACGCAAATTCATTGACATCACAGTGAAGAGAGCGCATTGCGCGTCATATTCATTGTTGCGTACATTGTATTACAACGCATTTCTGCAGTGTCAACTCAAAGTGCACATGAATATAATCAAGATAGTAAGCGTCTTTGAATATGATGATGATGATGATGATGATGATGATGATGTTTGATCGTCCTTCGCTGGCGAAGACGACCACAACTTCTAGTATTCACTACATTCCGTGAGTGACATGAGGGAAGTTGTGACTTGCGCAATACACATAACAAGTCATGCAAATATGCATCACTCAAATACGCGCAAAATGAGATGGCTAACCTTAGGTTCAGACTGTTGCCAGATGAGAGAGACGCCCGTTGCATTATACATCGCGAAGAATGTCTTTATCATATTATTATTCATGAGCGACATGCAATTCATCGTCGTAGTAACCTCGATGATTTGACTTATAATATACGTGAATGATTAGAAATAAGCTATATTGGCGAAATTTGACTTAAAGATTTAGATATCTAAATGGATAGGCAATTACATCAGCTCCAAAACTGGTTTATTCACTCGAACTGGTGAAGTAACCTGAAAAACTATTCTATTGCACTTTTAAAAATAATTTTGTCTTTAGTTTGGGTCTTTTTTTCTGTTTTTTTTTTTTATAATTCGAATGAACAAGCCAACACTCATTTTTTGCCTGCTTGGAAATGGTTGTAGATGACACAATTTAAAGTAAAAGTAGATCAAGGCCACCTGTCAATTTTGATGTTGTAGAATGAGTGGCAGGGCACCACTGTACCAGGGGCGGATCTAGCTTTTTATAAAGGGGGGTTGGGGCGGTATGCGAGGGAGCGTAGCGACCGAGCCCGAGCGAGCGGAGCGAGCGAGGGGGGGGGGGGAGGGTGTGGGAGGGGGTGTCCCCCCTCCCACAGTAGGGAGAATTTTTGAAAATCTATGTGTGAAAATGGCGTTTTCTTGCATCTAAAACACCACTATTTTTGGTATAGAGGTCATTGCCATGTGCAATACATAAATAGAAAAAAATAAAATTACAAATTAAAAAAAAAAAGATAAGATTAAGAAAAATTGGTCCCCGGATTTTTTTTTTTTTTATTTATTTATTTATTTTTTTTTGATTTTATTTATTTATTTTTTTTTTTGGGGGGGTGCAACCCCCCAACCCCCCCCCCCTCTAGATCCGCTTCTGTGTACATAGGTAAATCCCCTTTAATTGCTAGACCTGTCAATACTTCAAGGTTCAATTCTATGGTTACATAACATACCACTGTATAGTCTGTTCATATGATATAATTTGATGTGATATATGGTTGACATCCATTCGTATCGAGAAAGGATGGCGTAGCACTAGGCAAGAAGCTTGCATGGCCTTGAGTGGTCGAATAGTCCCACTCTTGAATGACAGTCTCTGGAGCTTCGCGGGGGTTTTATTTTCGCGAATTTCGCGAGTCGGGAGCTATTCGCGAAATTAACAACACGCGAAAATATTACCTTCCAAAATGAATCCCTTGCCTTGATGATACGAACATTTCAGTACTAGTATACCATGTCACGGCTTACCGAACAAACCATACTGGCTAAGCTTGTTTACGCACGTCCACGTCTACTTACGAATACTGTAGAGAGCCAATCCATTATCGCAAGGGGACCACTCGTCAGAAATCTAGGGGACCACTCGTCAGAAATCTAGCGCCATGGACTTAACCACTTCAAAAATGTCGAATTCTAACTTACTAGTTCGCAGAGTTTGGCAAGTCTTTTCCATGCAGTGTATAACTATAGTATCATTCTTATTTGCTAGTAAGTTGAAAATTCACACTTTCTTTACCACTTCATATTTTCTCTGGTCCCCCGATCGCAAATTTAACCACTCGCGAAAATGTGTGACAGCGGCAATTCGCGAAAATTTATGTACGAGAAAATTATAGCGTATACAGTAAGTGCTACTTCTCACGCTCTGTCGATGTCTTGCGACGTTGCTAGAGTGTCTGTTTCAGAGTGCATGCTACGGATCTGGGCTAGTAGCGTCACACATTCCAAGCTTCTACTCTATGTCTAATTTAAAAAAGCGCAAAAATATAATCGTAAGATTGCCCATGGATATAAAGAGGTCAGAAAGGTATATAGCAGATCTTCAAAACATGAGTGACAGTAAAGTATTTGAACATAAAGGGAGCGTTTTCCCGATGATTCAGAAGTACAAGTATAAAAAAAGTTCACGGTAGCAACATTTATATGAACATCTACGTCTGAAAATAAAGCAAAATGCTTTTTGAATACATTAAACTATTTTAATACATTCATAAGATAAGAAAATTTTAAGTGTTCATCAATATGCGCTGTTGTAGGGGAAACGGCATGGTTCTTAAAGCCTGACTTTGGTTACACTAATAATACAAAATACCGTAACAGTGTGCTGATGGTTGGACACCACTTCATTGATCTTACCGAATGATGTATGATCTGCCATGCAGTACTCTATATAATACGCACTTAATCACAGGTTTATGCGGAGATTTCAGATTTGTATGTAGAGATAATACGTCTTTGAGTATCAGGTGTGGACCCTACTTACAAACATGCAAACTTTGAACAGGGGAATAAACTTCTTATACTATCCCGCATCAGTACCCCTGCACTAAGCAAACATAACATAGCAATTAAAATTCATTGAAAAAATACTGCATAACATACTTTGCATGGATAAAACAGATTCGAATTTATCTTGATGTCATTTCGTGTTTTTATAACGCCTCATTATGTGCTGTACCATGTGTATGAGTAGTCCGTATTTTGATAATAAACAACTATGTCAACTGTACTTTGTATGTCACATGCTCATGATAAAGGTACTTTGATTGCCAATAGTAATCAAACGGATATGTTTTAAGTAAAGATTGAGCAGCGCGACACGGCGTTTAATCCTCAGGGCCCTGTTGGATAAAGATAAGATCAAACGTGAATCAGTTATCAACCAATCGTTATCGAGTATTCAAAGATTTATGTTCTGATTTCTGCTTAATCTTTGATCCTAACGTTAATGTAGCAGGGCTGTCTGCTCCCCTTATAGAATAGAGTCCTGACTGTCTCGAAAGAGGATAGGCCAACATTGCATGCATGAGTGTGTTCGACTATTGCCCCTCTTGGAAAACTGTGATTTGACAGGCTGGATGATATCACTAACAAAAAAGTATATAATAGGTCGTTCACTTTCTTCTCTGTGTAAGCTGTCTCTGTTTTTGGCTATCTGCAATGGATAGAGGGTACAACTTCCTTCTGCAACTATCATTGATTGTTTCTGTGTTTTGTGGCCCTGCTGTAGAAGGTTAGTAAAACTATCCAATCAATATAACCCACATCAGTGTCGGTTGAGCGTAGTTGAGTCCTATAACCTACAACTGACAATGTTATAACTGCAAGATGTAGGCCTATATTTTTTTATTAGTAATCCTTAGCGGAAATTGAGTCCAATTAAAAATGGCTCCGACTTCTTTTGTCTTTGTGAGAATAAGTTCATCACACTAAACCTGAGCATTTTCCAGTTTATATAGTGCGAACTTCGTAGCTTTCCGGACTTTCGTTGTATAGGCGAAAATGGAATTAAAATGGACCAGCCTACTTTGACTCTTCATGATTATTACTTTAATAAAATGTTTACCACGAGATTTCTTTCTTTCTTTGGTAACACAGGAAAGCGTTTTAAACTTCGAAGTTCCTTTCATCGTTACTCTGTTCTATCCCCTAGTTATTTTTACAAGCACATTTCTCTCCTTTTTTTTCTCCTTGCTGGACTAAATTGATAGTCGACGATGACCCTGATCGGACATGTTGTCAAAAATAAAGATAGTTGTAACGTTAATGTTGCAGTGCGATCCTCACATTCGATTTTATAGTAAACTTTGTGAAGAACGCGTGTGTTCACTTATTGATAACTAAGGAGGAAAAAAAAAGCTTTCCTGAGAGCGAGATTAAGAAAGATGGTGACACGAAAGCAACGGAAATAATCCGCTATTTAGATTATCTCCACTCTTCTGTGATTTGTTGGAGTCAGCAAAAGGATCTCTCACAAAGATTTCTTTCTATTCAATCTTCATAAAGTGTGTTTGCTTTAATGTGTGCATCTGCCTTTGAGAAAAATATGTGGGAGTTTGTCATAAATGCATCAGTTCCTGTGATTGTGTGATACTTATCAGACTTTCAACTCCGAAACAACATTCTGTGTATAAAGGGCGATGCTTTAATAGGTAAAACGATATCCTCCTTCAGCGTTGAACTTACCGCATCTGAAGCAGAATCCTGCTTCAAACTATACGAATAGGTCTGGTAGGAACCGTATGACAATCACTGATAAGGGCTGGAAATGGTCTTGAATGAATAGAATGTGGTTGCAAAATGCTTGACATCCACACTTAAAAGTGATAGAGTAAAAAAAAATACAAAATCTCATCTACCATTAAGCGATCTCCGGCCCCTGATAGGAAGTTGTACGTGACAAGTAGGCATAAATCTTGCAGTCAATGGGCATCTAGCCGTGCTGCACTGTTGAGACAGTATGTCAGCAAAATGACTATCATGTCATTCAGTAGATACGTTATCTTCTAGTCATGATTTTTTTTTTCTTCCAAGAGGGATGATAAAAATGAGGTTCTATAGAATGTGCAGTGATTGGATATTTAATCTATGTGCATCTTTAAGGGTCCTTGTGAGATATACACTGCGTGAGTTTATGTGTGTGTGTGTGTGTGTGTGTGTGTGTGTGTGTGTGTGTGTGCAGTTTATGAGTATTGATACAGGGGCGGATCCAGGAATTCTGTAAAGGGGGGGGGGGGCGTGACTAATATTTCTGGTGGCACTTCGGGGTTTAATTTCATTTTTTCTTTTTATTTCTTTTGTTTTTCACGAAAAATAATGAGGGGGGGGGGGGGCCTGCGCCGGTTGCGCCCCCTCTGGATCCGCCACTGTTGATATACCAGTGTTAACGGACATATTGTGTGTATTGGTATCATTATAATAGGTCCCTTTATGAAAAGTAGGAACATGCTTCTTTAAAAAGAACCAAAAAAAAAATGTCATTTTGCTGTCCTAGCTTTGAGCTCGTTTTTCGATAAAACTTTTCATATTGAAACTACAATTTTTTCGCCCTCTGGCAATGTAATTGCAGGTGAACAAAAAAAAAATCAGTTGAAGTAGAAGCGTTGCTTTATCCCAATTCAAGCACATTTACTGCAGCTCACTGAAACAATGCATTGGTGTCCAGATTATGGTATCTGTCCAGGGACCTATTCCATGCATCCAAATTAGTGCATCCAAATTGTTCCATCCAAATCCTACAAATTCCGATGCATCCAAATTGTTGCAAAATGAAGAAAGGGAATAATTGAATTGAATGGAATGGAATAGTGCATGTAAATATTCATCGGAGTTTATAAGGCGAAGACTATGAAAATGTCACTTGAATGAATAGGAGGGTAACCTTATGTTCTTATTGATATGATAAACGTCATCTTCATATTTCTGTTATTTTTCTTTCATGGTAAGTTATTGATACAGAGAATGATTATCATTGCCTCGTTAGGGTTTTCAGATCAGCATTGGTTACGTGGTTAAAGCTACATAAATCTTTTATAACAATTTCTCTCAGATGAAAAAAAAAAATGCTTAAGGATTTTAAAACCTTTGTATGTGCAAATGAGCTCCCTCAAAGCTTTTCGCTACGAGATCGCACTTGAAAGATATTGTTCATTTCATAGCGTAGCCCTACTCTTGTATGCTGATGGGGGGGGGGGGGGGGGCGGGGTTCAAACAGCAGGTCCCTAAACATTTAAACCCGCAGAATATATTGTGATCCCTCTGATGTCCTAACAGCTTGCCCGTGCCCTGGCGTCGTTGAGATAGCATACAAACGACGACACAAATATAGATACAATCATTGACATTCATACACTGGGACGAAATTAACTACTATAGTATACAAATATTGACTGCTCATGAGGATGATGGTGGAAATTATCATTCCCGAGGTGCTTCTCATACCGACCCTTCTATCACCCCGAGGCGTTAGCCGAGGGGTGATGGAAGGGTCGGTATGAAAAGCACCGAGGGAGTGATAATTTCCACCACCATCCGAATACAGAGCAGTTAATATATGTTTTATATACCTCATCGTTTAAGACTTAACCAAGATCTAGGGCTAGGCAAATACGAAGTAAATTCTAACTGTTAGGCCTAAACGTTAGCCCTAAAATCAGGCCACAGCCTGCGCTTGCTTGCATGGTTTTCGTGCATTTCGTACACTACCCAGTACGCACGGTGCATTGTACTCACTCACACGGCCTTCGGCGAGCTCCTGCATAAAATATTGGCAGAAGATTACAGTATACATCCAGTTTCCCGTCGCTCGTGTTTTAATTCGATATTTCCGACATGCTGAGATTTGTCTCTGCTTCGGGATCCTAAGAAATTCTAATTGCAAAGTGTAACGTTACGATCTTTGATCCAGCTCACTTCAAATCACGGAGGAGTGCTCGATCACCATGCCACGTTGAAACATGCCTGCTGTGCGCTAGTGCGATGATTTTGCATGTGTTTATACGATGCGCGTAGTGAACGTCCTTGGGTGGAGGGGTTGCGGACACCGTGCGCGAAGTCTAGTGTACTTGTTATGTGTACAAAAGTCGCGGAGGGTTTACGAATTCTATCACGAGGGTTTTGCCTTTCTATCACGAGGGGTTTGCCTTTCTATCACGAGGGTTTTGCCTTTCTATCACTTACATGAAAACCCTAAGGCAAGATAGACGGGACTACACCTTGTCACGTGATATACTTTTGACCAATCAGTGATACGAATCTCACTTATGAGGTATATAATATTCACCATGCTCACATTTCTATCGTCTAGCCTCTGTGGTAAGCACTGCCCCCAGCGTTCGAGGATGGAAAGGGGAAGACATTCGACTGCAATGTGACATCCAGGAGGAGCCTTTCGCTGTGTTCTGGGTCAAGGAGAGCATCTCAGATCACCAAGTGAGGGAAAACAAAGCCGGATTCTTAGATGGAAACTTCCAGACCGCGGAGAAACGGTTTGACATCGACAAGAACTTCAGCCTCGTAATCGCTGACCTACAGGTGGCAGATGAGGGTCGATACTTTTGCCAGGTTGTAAGGCAGGATCTTGAGAATCTTGAAAATTCCACCTTCGTGATGATTAACTGTGAGTAATAATTTATGTTTTCACAATTTTACTGTCAATGAGGAGTAGGAGCTAATCTTAGGGAGGAAATAAAATATCAATTAATTTTGTGAAATAACAAAGTTTGCTGGAAGTACAAGTTAAAAGAATTACGAAGCACCGAAAAAACGACTTGTCAATCAATCGTTTGACATGCGGACATAGGCTAAATTCCGCTAAAAGGCAATTGAATTGGCTTGAAATGTTGTTTGTATCTATTTATCATTATTTATCTGACTACGTATTCCTATTTGAACGTTTTGTATATATCTTATAGAATGCATAGGTTATAGAAATCATAAATGATATAATAATGTTAATAACGCACCGTAAGCAAAGATTTCATAGAAATAAATGTGCACAAATTATCTTGAAGAACAGTTGTATACAATTATATTTGAGTATGTGCTTTTGCCCATGAGTTTTTGTTTTGTTTTCTTTTTCTGTTTTCGAATTTTTTCGGGCAATTTGCCTCAGTTTCATTAATTCACTACATTTGTTTGTAATTATTTGCACATGAGGGGACTGCAAATTACAAAGAAAGCTGTTTAACCGTCTGCTCCATTTTTATCTTTTTTTTATTTACTTTTCTACTGTAAATTACACATAATGTGAATGTATTTTGCTTTATCACTAAAAATGGATTCTTTTATCTTGTGTATTATTTGTAAGATTTTTTTTTTACTTTTTACCAAACAAGGTATGAGCTCATAAGTGTATTATAAATACACCTACCGTACACATAAAATGAAAGATTCCTATACACTCGTAATGTCTGTAATCTTTTGAACATTTCAACGTTTTAATAGACTCACTTTAGATTAGCAAACAATAATCAATACATAAGTATAGTAAAGAGGAAAATTGTTTGTACGAAAGATAAAAGAATTATCCATGAATATTTCATTGCTTATCTAGTGATTGAAGCTTTTTAATCACAATATGAAATATGTATAATTCAACATATATTATGTTATGATTATAATTTCCTGTTTCTCTAGCAATGGCATCAAAACATGAAATCGAAGAGTGCACCGACTATAAGAGTGAATCCCACCAAAGCCTGTGTACATACCAACCTCCCTCAAGCGATCCTTCCTTTAATATTGACCTTACGTGTGTCTTGAGTGGATTCAAACCAAACGTTTCCATGCTATGGACCGATGAGTCTGGAAAGAGACTGGATTCGACGGTTTCACAACAGTCAACACTACCTGATGATACATACGAGAGGTTCGAGACAATCTCTATTCAAGCTAAACATGGGACACAGCAAACCTTCACATGCATGGCTAGCGGTGACGCCGTGAATGGAACGTCGACGACAGGAATCATTGTTCTGCCTATACCAGGTTTCGAAATACGTTTTCACTTTTGTTTTTAGTCGAGCCCACCGGAGGTGCGGGGAGACTAGAGATCCCCTGCGGCGTCTGTCCGACCGTCGTCCGTCCGTCTGTCCGTCCGTCCGTAACGCTACAAAAACTTTAATAACTCTCTACTGGGGACTTCATTTTCAATCAAACTTGGAGGAAAGAGTGGTTATGCAAAGTTACACGTTATACCAAACATGAAGTACACCTTAAGGTCAAAGGTCACAGGCAGGGGCCAATGCACTTAAGGGCCCAATGTTAAGTTTTTACGGTGTGTTTCGATTATGGCTCATAACTTTTGAAGTATGTGTCTGTCTGTGACCAAACTTGGATAGTAAATGTCCCTTGTAGAGTTGAAGACCACCATAAGTTCAAAGGTCACTAACAGGGGTCAATGAACTTTTAGGGCCCAATGATAAGTTTCATGGTGCGTTTTGATTATGGCGGATTACTGTTGTTCCCTATGTCCGTTTGTGACCAAACTTGGATGGTAGATGTCCATTGGGAATTTGAAGGTCACCACAAGGTCAAAGGTCACAGACAGTTGTCAACGAACTTTTCGGGCCAATGTTAAGTTTTTACGGTGCGTTTCGATTATGGCTTATATCTTTTGACCCCTATGTCCGCTTGTGACCAAACTTGGCTGGTAAATGTCCCTTGTGGGATTGAAGTTTATCGCAAGGTCAAATGTCGTAGGAGGGGTCAATGAACTTCCGGCAGTTAGAAATATTAATTTCTTCTACGCTAATGGGCGAGATATATTTTGGCAATTGCCTTGGTCATCATGACAGCTGGTGACTTGTCTTCTTCAAAATGCTAATAACAGCAAAAATCCAACAAATGTTTCGAGTGAGATTTGCAACGATCAAATCAAACATGATTCTGCCGAATTACGTTATTTTATTGTTGAACAAAATTTTATTCACGATTTTATAAATATGCATACAGGAAAAATCCATAGGTGTACTTCATAGTGATATCGACATGTCACTGCTATCTTTCACCAGAATACTGTAATGGTGTCAAAATGTTTGTTAATGTTCAACTCTCAACATGTCATCGATTAGAAAAAGAAATATAAGGGAGGATTTCTTTCTCATTATTTCACTTGATATATCACGTAGGCCTTTACATACACACACACACACACACACACACACATATATATATATATATATATATATATATATATATACATGAAGAGTTTGTTTGCAAAAACCGAATAGTCCATATTTGCCAAATGGAGATATTTGCGATTAAAGGTCAAGAAAAATAAAGAGAATAATAAGAAAAATTTTGCTTCTTTTGATCATAACTTCAAAAGTGTACCTTTACAAGCAGTGACCAATATATCATTTAAAAGGTATTATTTTGTACTTTATGACAGAGATCGTACTTCAAACTCTTTAAAAATGGACTTACCGGTTTTTGCAAACAAACTCTTCATATATATTATGCATATATCATGAATTCAACTCAATTCAACATGATTTTATTTCCATATAAAGCAATACAATTACTCAGATTGCATATATTATGCAATCTTAGTAATTTGTTTTGCCTTTGTGTATATTAAGTTTCAGGAAAACGCACTAAGTTCGGTCTCATCATTGGACCAGTCGTCGGTATACTTGCTGTCATAGTTATCTTTGCTCTTGTTGGGAAGTTCATGCAGGAATTGTACCCGGATTCCCTACCGCGAAAAGGTGTGAACATTTGACTCTTTTGGACAATCCTAACTGTTTTCTGTTGACAAAGGGAAGATTTGTATTCAAGTTACACCCATTGAAAACAAAAGAATGTTCTACGATGATGTCGCCTACCCTTCGAATAATTTGATGAGATAATTTTGCAAATTTTACTATTAAACCAGTTTTAAATGATTTTCAGGCAACGTACAATCAAAATCAAAACAATAAGATCAATGGAAAAATCATAGCACTGCAACAGTGAATTCTCATATGCCTAATGATACTGAGTTAAATCTGGTAGACAGTCAGATAAGGCCAGTCCAGTGTCTATTATAGCTATAAAGAAACCATATTTTCCACGACTAAAATAACCTACACACATAGGCATTAGTCATTCTCATAATTTTTAATACTGAACACGTTCGTGGCTGTTGTTGTGATATTGCACAGGATGTGGGTGGAATCCCTGCTGGCGGAGACCTCCCGTCAAACCAGGGCAATCTGATGTGGAAGAACAAGTGCCGCTAACGAACACTGGTAGGAGAAACATTGGCATAGATACTAACTCTGCTAACCCCCCCCCCCCAAAAAAAAAAAAAAAAAAAAATCCTAAAAATAAAAGTGACTGTCATTGGGTGTCCAATGACATTCACATAGAGTTCTCATTCTCAGCGTTATATTCTACCAAATTTTGGTTGTCGATTTATTATGCCTTTGTTTACGGAAGAAGATAGACATAGATATCATTATCATCACAAGAAATCTGAACACAAATTTTCGGGGAAAAAATCTTAATTTTAATCAGAAGAGATTTCGAAGTGGTCTCAGGGGCCTTTTAAGTTGAAAGAATTTTTCCGTCGTTGTAATGTGTTTAACAGTGTATGGGATCAGTGCAAATCAGGGCCTGAAATATGCTGCAAACTAGTGTTGTGTAATACTTATGTTGCTTAAAGGTAGATTGCATCGCCCAGGTTGTCCACACAGAGTGCATAGAATGGTTATAGTCCAAAGTGATTACCAGGGCCGGCGGAGCGTTTTGAAAAGTGTGGGGGCCCACTTCCGGGTTTCTTCAGCTGACAAGCAAAAAAAAAAAGAAAACCAAAACACGTCCTAAGCTCATCTCTCCCCTTCCATTACCTGGTTTCTTCAGCTGACAAGCAAAAAAAGGTCTTCAGCGGAAAAACATAACCTCACCGCGCTCACTTCAAGATCTGTATCTATTTCTATTGTAATAGCGCCACTTACGTACTTCCGGGTTAAAAAAAAAAGTGTGGGGGCCCAAAGTGATGACACCTTATATATTCCTTTGTATGGAGCACAAAAAGTGTGGGGGCCCGAGCCCCCATGGTTCCCAGGGATTGCTTGACTTTTTCGAGATAATATTGATTATTTCTTTCTTTCTCCCTCCCTCCCTCCCTCTTTTTCTTTCTCTCTCTCTCTCTCTCTCTCTCTCTCCACACACACACACCAAATATATATATATATGTATATATGGTAATATATTGAATTTCTTTCTCTTCACTAACAAGGAGACCCACGGGGCTCATTGCCTCTCACACTGGAACAAGTACAGCAGTGCAAAGAAGAACTGAAGGAGTATTACAAGGAGTCACGACGCAACGTCGCAGTGAGTCCCCTGGACTTCAAGGAAAGTGTAAGATTAGAAGACATTTACACCACTTTGCGACTAACAGATGAAAATGCCATGCGTCAAAAATCAATTACTTACGAAGATCTTTTGACCGACAAGGAAATTGGAATTGATGCAACGCGCCTTCTTGTCCAGGGTGAGGGAGGTGTCGGCAAGACAACGCTTTGCTCCAAAATCGCATGGGACTGGTGCCAGCAAACGATTCTCCAGGATCTGGACATGGTTCTAGTAATTCCTCTTCGAGATGTCACCGACGGCATTAGTATAAGTAGTATTGTGAAGAGATATCTCTCAAATTCAAATGCAGCAACTCCAAACCAGATACGCCACTATATCTCAACTAATCAAGAAAAAGTTCTTCTTATGTTTGACGGGTTCGACGAGTTTAAGGGTAAATTGAATGAAACGAACAGCAGTGAGGTCATTCGCATCCTGGGATTAAAGCAATATGTATCATGCAAGGTACTTGTGACAACACGGCAGTGGAGAACAGATGAATTTAGGAAGGACAAGAGTCTAGCCAAAGCTTACACTTTGATCACTATCGAAGGATTTAACAAGGATAATTTAACAACTTATATCAAACGGTATTTTAGGATCAAACGGAAAGAGGCACTTGCAGACAACTTAATCAGTTTCATAAAAGAAAATGATGTCATCCGGTTAAACATGGCCCCGTTTCCAATTTACTGTGCGATGCTTTGCTTAATGTGGAACGACTTCAGTGAAGAGAGACGTACGGAAATGCAAAGATTACAAACTTTCTCCGAGGTATTTGGAGATATGATCGTTTTTTTGAATGAACACTACGCATCAAAAATGTGTTTGAAATATGAGAACGCTTTTGAGCTTGTAGGGAAAGCTGAAAGTGCAATACAAGGCATAAGCGAGCTGGCACTGGTCGGTTTAATGGATAAGATGCTTTCATTTCCTCAAGAAAAATTTAAACACTGCCGGAATGCAATGGAAACATGCTGTCAAGTCGGAGTTTTGACGAAAGAGACGGATGGAAAGAGTGAATCTCCTGATAAGTCAAGGGTTTCGTTTCCCCACAAATTGTTCCAAGAATATATTGGAGGAGTTTATGTGAAGAATTTATTCATCAATGATCGTGCTAGGTACCACAACCTGAAGCACCAACTCTTTTCCCGATATAAGGAGTTCCGTTACCTACTCTATTTCAGCTCAGCTTTAGAGAAAGACATTGGTCTTGATATCGTTGACGGTTTGATAGACCATGCTGACCAACATTTTTGTGTCGACGTTGCGTTTGAGTGCCATACTGAGGAGGCCGCTCGAGCAGTGGGAACACGATGGAAAGAATTCAATTTCTCTCATAGTATGTCAGCACATACAAAGTCGGGAGTTGCTTTCATGGTGCACCATAACAAAGTTGTGAGTTATACAGCTTAATCAGTTTGAATGACCTAAATTATTATCATGAATAATGGAGATGCAATTCTGAGGGTGTGTGATATCTGCAATTGGATTTTCACCTTGTGAGCACAAATTCCTTATATTCACAGCCGTGGTAAAAACCAACAAGGAGTAAGGGACACATTCTTAATTAAAAAATCATGCAAAAGAGAAATACTTAATTCAAAGTTATTTTGCAAAGTTTTACAAGCGGATTTTTCTCAAAATATCGTAAGATAAAGTAAGAGAGAGTTAAAGGGACTGTCATGCCATTACTTTTGCTATATACCGTGTTTTGCGAAACAAAAATTAAGAGCTGCGTTGAGTAAAATCAGCTTAGTGTATCTGAATATGGGCTATCCAGCCATCTTCTCAGATGGAAATGAACAAACAAATTTGATTCAGTCAAGTAATGTGTATTATGCCATCATGACTGGACAATGACATTTCATAGGAAGAGAATTGCATGTCTACCTTACGTTCTGATAATGTAATCACACCGATCTGCGAAAAATTTCAGTTGCCAAACACTCTTAAAACATCCGGGTCAGAACTGACCGGGAACTGGGTCCGTTAGGGTGACACACCGTTCCGGGTCAGAAATGACAAGGAATGGGGTCAGATATGACCCATTCAGAGTCATGAATTGGGTCCGGGTGACCCCATTCGGGGTCTTCATGACCAAATTCCAAGTCATTTTTTACACGGAACGGTGTGTGACCCCAACGGACCCAGTTCCGGGTCAGTTCTGACTCTGATTTTTTTAGAGTGAACGGCTATTGTTAGTGTGAAAAAAAAGTCATGTTTGGCCATGACGCGGCGGTAGAAAGTCCTGTAGCTTTGTATGGGTATAGGTAATGTGTAACGGACGCTGATGAAATAATATTACCTTTCTGCCGCGGCTCACCAAAGAAGAAGAAAGAAAGAAAAGTAATTGACCACACACTCTATTCTTGTCAAACTTTTATCCTATTTTTAATCAGGAAATGATTTCAATGTGTCGAATTTATTGCATTTGCCTTGTTTTTCACTACTCCAAACATATGCAAACATCACGCATTTGCATGTTGAATTACTGTTCATTGCTGACGATCACCGTTCGTTCTAACTATAGGAATCGTTACATATCAACTTTGCAAACTGCGGGAAAACTGTGTCACGTGACTTGGCGGATGGTATGTGTTCCAGCTGGGTGCTTCGCAAAGTGGAAATAAGTGACTCAAAATTTCACACCGACTTTTATTTGAACCTCAGCTCAAATGCTGTGAAGTGTCAGGTAAGACCTTATTACAATATTTCAACATCACGTATTATGATCATGCAGACTGGGAATGAAGATGTTTCGCAGTATGTTGCAAAGAAGTGTAACAATAATTACTTGAGTGTTTAATCACTGATGAGTGTGGCATGTGCATAGAGCTTTTGTATCCTGAACAGGGCAATTTTAATGTAGCTAAAGTAAGCGATGTGTGAATTCAGTGTTGTGCATGGCAGTAGAATGATATGGAACAACAGAACATTGACGAATACGTCACCATGGATTTTTGTTTTTGAAGTGAACCCTCTTGCTCTCTTTTTTGTTATCCAGATGTCCCTATATCAGAGAATTAAAAAAAGAAATCTTCATGGAAAGCCCAGCCCCTCCATAATCATGTTTATCCAAGATCAATGTTAGGCCCTATAGGAGACCAAATTAGGGGCCAGTTTCCATATTATGATCTCTCGTGCATTGTCATTTTTAAACAAACTTTACAGGCATTGAAATCGTCAGATTGAAGAGGTAGAGTGGTATTTAAAAAAAAAAAAAAAAACTTTACAGGCATTGAAATCGTCAGTGTGCCCCCAAAACATTCACCGCCAAGTTTGCTGTGTCTTTAAATATTAGTAATCGTTTGATATACCGATAAAATTACTGAAATCGTCAGTGTGCCCCCCAAAGCATCTCCCCCCCCCCCAAAAAAAAAAAAAAAAAATGTTATGTAAAACTGCGATACTCACGAGAGCCCTAGAACTCTTGCATACGAAGGTGGCAGATGTTTTCGCCAGTGTAATATAATAATAATACAATGGACACCAAATGCATGGAAAGCGAATTTGAAATTCTCACGCGAGTGTAGTGGGCCTCTTGTTATGAATTGAAATTCAATCTGGTAACCTCTTCGGATGGAATATTTTGAAAATTGACTACAGACATTTACTTCTCTTTAGATATACTGTAATGGTACTCTGGAATTGGAATAGGGATTAAGGTGGTGCCTCGGTCTCATCAAATCTTAATCTTAATTTCATTTGGTATTAAACCAGTGAAAATAAACATGGTTCAATACACTGTGCAAGATTCTATATGTTAAAACATTCGTCTTATGTGCTCATTTCATCATCTCTGTCTACTCGATATTTTGGTTCGTTCGTTTGTTTGTTTGTTTTTCCACAGATTGAAGAGGTAGAGTGGTATTTTCAAATAAACTTTACATGCATTGAAATCGTCAGTGTGTCCCCAAAACATTCACCGCCAAGTTTGCTGTGTCTTTATATTAGTAATCGTTTGATATGCCGATACAATTACTGAAATCGTCAGTGTGCCCCCCAAAGCATCTCCCACCCCCCCCCCCAAAAAAAAATGCTAAACTGCGATACTCACGAGAGCCCTAGAACTCTTGCATACGAAGGTGGCAGATGTTTTCGCCAGTGTGATATAATAATAATACAATGGACACCAAATGCATGGAAAGTGAATTTGAAATTCTCACGAGAGTGTAGTGGGCCTCTTGTTATGAATTGAAATTCAATCTGGTAACCATTTCGGATGGAATATTTTGAAAATTATCAATTGAGCAACAACAACAAAACATCGAAAAAAAATCGGAGAGAGATTAGCATGAGATTTGAGGATGTGGAAATTTACGAAACATGCCTTTTCAATGCTTAGTGACCAAGGTGGTGACAATGTCTTACATTCAAAAGTTTTAGAAAGTTAAGTCAAGCCATTTTCAAGAATTGTGAATTAGTCAGTAGATACACTTGTGGGAGTGAAGAAAAAAATTGTTTTCACTGGCATAAGATAATATTTAGAAGAGGAGATGAGTTACTAATCCCATTATGGAACAAGAATGGATTCCAATAGAGACACTTCAATGCATGGTCAAGTACTAAGATTTAATTTTGTAAGATGTAATTTTGGGAGTGCTTACTTACCATGCTTACTGGTGGCTGTTGACACCATGAAACAGAGTGATCAATACCATTTAGAAAAAGTCCATTTTATAGGGTACTCACTGATTACCATGACGAAAGCAGGCAATTAGATAATCATTTCCACTATCACTCGCTTCAAGGGCATCGAGCCATTAAATAGGGCGATACCATCCTTTTCAACTGTAGACATCTACTTCTCTTTAAATATACTGTAATGGTACTCTGGAATAGGGATTAAGGTGGTGCCTCGGTCTCATCAAATCTTAATCTTAATTTCATTTGGTATCAAACCACTGGTAATAAACATGGTTCAATACACTGGGCAAGATTATATATTATGTTAAAGCATTCGTCTTATGTGCTCATTTCATCATCTCTGTCTACTCGATAGTTTGGTTCGTTTGTTTGTTCGTTTGTTTGTTTGTTTTTTTTTCCACAGATTGAAGAGGTAGAGTGGTATTTTTACAGCAGCCGTGGCAAATCTCAGCTTCAGTCCTCAATGGGAGATGGCTTAGCCAGATGGTTGTGCACTGTGCCACGTCTTTCGAGCTTCAGTCTGACATGCTATTACTTGCCTGATAGTTTCTTCTCAACAACCGCAACCTCAGCATCATCCTGCCAGGTGTGTAACTTTGGGGGTGATGTTTATTATTTCGAAGGTTCCTTAATCCGAGAATGAAATAAGGTTAGAAGTAATTATTCCGAAACACAAATTCCGTACACCTAGAGGTTCGTTATTAAATCCTAGAATGAACAAAAGTGGCGATATTCCAAAGGTACGTAGTTCCGAAAATGAAATAATGTTCGATTTTTCGAAGGTTCGTTAATCTGAAGTCGAATCAAAAGGTTCGGTATTAAATCCGAAAATGTAAAGACGGTGCGAACTCACGACCCTTCGGACTTACAAACCTTATTTTGTTTACAGACTAACGAACCTCTTGAATAGCGAACGTTGTTTTCATTATGAGATTAATGAATCTCTGAATAACGCACCTTCAGAATAATGAATTGTAACCTTAATCTTTACAATATACTTTCACTGTCAATATTGCTGAATCGATATCCTATAAGGGGAATGGTCTAAACAAACCTATAAAATATTTTGATATGATAAAACTGATTGTACAGAGTTAGAAACAAAAACTCATGTTCTGGCGTGAATGAAAATATTAAAGTCAATATGAATGTCAATATTAAAGCTAAATGATTCTGCCCAATTATATTCAGAACATTGGTAAATGTCACTGTGGTGTCAGCTGTCGAGGGTCTATGGAAACATTGTTGCTTTGTTTGATTGCATGTCAATGGCAACAAATACACTGTTCAATACATAGTTCAGGATTCTACATTTACATTGTTCTCATGTTGTTGTGTTCAATTTGTATTGTCATTTTTGTTTACTGGATGTGCACGTTTGTTTGTTTGTTTGTTTGTTTGTTTGTTTGTTTTTTCTACAGATTCAAAATCTGAAGTTGACACTTTACAGTGAGAATGATTGTCAACATCAGTCGTCAATGGAAAAACACCTGGCCCAATGGGTGTGTAATATGCAACGTCTTTCGAGCCTTGGTCTAACATGGCACTACTTGCCCGATACTTTCTTCACAAGAGCCGCCAACTCAGCATCGCCCTGTAAGGTATGTCATCATTTCCAGTAGGGAGCATGACACACCTTCTTCTTAGTAATTTTCTGCAAATAGATACAATAACGTAAAACAAATTTACAGGTGTTACGATCTATTATTGCGTCTTATCATACAATGTTTGATCACATCCTTGAACCAATGATGAATTTAAGGAAATCAGCTAAAAAGCTAAAATCGTCATAAAAGTCCATGACTACGAATGAGGTTTAATGCGGGGTCATCCCACGAGTCATACGGTCCACGAGACCGACATCAAATATAGGTCCATGAGTCATACAGCCCGTGAGTTATACGGCTCACGAGTCTTACCATGCTTATAACAGCCCATAAGTTCGACACTACACACAAAAGGTTCACGAGACCGACACTAGTAAACAAAGAAATCCCACGAGACCGACACTACACAATAAATGCTCACGAGACCGACAATACGCAAACGAGGCTCACGACCGCAAGACCGACAATAGACAAAGAAAGCCCACGAGACCGACACTATTAAGCAAAGAATACTCACGAGACCGACACTAGGCAAAGAAAGCCCACGAGACCGACACGAGGCAAAGAAGGCTCATGAGACCGACAGGATGAACAGCGCCATCTACATGTCAATTACAAATATGTACCAGTACACGGCGTTCCATTCAGTGGAAAATTACATACTGGCTGGTGCAATTTCGTCACGCTGCCAAGCGAGAGATAATTGAACAGCACCATCTACATATGAACAACATTAAGTATTTATCATTTCTACACGTGTGGCTTTTAGGGGGCAGGTCTGTCGCGCCACGGGGAGCGATATTGTTATTTTTTTTTCATAAAATTGTCCTCTTCATGGGACCCCCCCCCCAAAAAAAAAAAAAAAAAAAAAAAAGTATGAAAAAATAATAGAGGACAAGAACAATGTATGGTTTAATTTTCGATGCCATTGTGCTACTTTTAAAAGGCTTTCCTAATTTCTAGCTTGACGGTGGACAGGATCTAAGTTTTTTTTCTGTCCTTTTTTCTCTCGTTTTACAAGTTAAGTAGGCCTTATTAGATATCCTATTGGATTGCTTACACCCGCCTGCTTGGAGTAATACATTTGCAATTTTCCCGGTAACTATAATGTATGAAATTCAACGGATGAAAACGTTTTATATCGCAGCGATTCACCTCTATTTATGGCTTGTTTTTGTAAAATTATTCTCAAAAAGTAAATTTTTCATGAAATAGAATAGATGTTTTCATGGATGCATCTTCTTTTTCCAAATTCTTCACCCTACCATAATAGACGATTACATTATTTTCTGTAAAATTTATACTAAATCAACACCTTCGCAGATGACTACCCCACCCCCCCCCCCCCATCCCCATAATCATGTAAAGCAGGTGTGCAATGCAACATTGACCATTTTTTGAACAATTTTCTTGTAGTGAACTTCATTTCATACCTGGGTATTTTTCTAGTTGGCTGATCTGAATGTCCACAACATTTTTGTTTCTAAGTAGGTGTACACCGGTATGGGCTTTTCGGAAAGGGAAGCGGAGGTGTTTTGGCATTTTCGAAATTAATATTGAAACATCTTGTGCACTTTTACATTCACATAGCCTACGCACACACAATCAAAGATCTTGAATAGTCTAGGGGGTGAAGGAGGGCAATTGACGGGGTAATACCCTAACAACTCTCCTTTTCCATCTCTTATATCTTCCTCATGCCATTATCTGGACACCCTATACAATTAAAGGGGAAGGCTAGTAACTGATCAGTGGGAATCAGTGGAAATGCTGGGAGATGATTGTTCCAATCCTTATGGGATTTATTCAAGAGTTCATTGTATATCTATTGTTGTGTGAAAATGATTTGCTTCAGAATGGTCTCATATATTCAAGTAATGTGCAGTTTAATGCTTCCAGGTTAGCGTCCCTGGTCAGTGACGGAGCGTTAATCTGCACATTACTTGAATATGAGACCGTTCTGAAGCAAATCATTTTCACACAACAATAGATATACAATGTACTCTTGAATGAATCCCATAAGGATTGGAACAATCATCTCCCAGCATTTCCACTGATTCCCACTGATCAGTTACTAGCCTTCCCCTCTAATTGGTCTATAGGTGGCGCTGTTCATTCTGTCGGTCTCTGGGGTCTTCTTTGCTTAGTGTCGGTCTCGTGAGCCTTTTGTGCGTAGTGTCGCACTCATGGGCTGTATAACTCCTGGGCTTATTTTACTTGATGTCGAGCTTGTGGGCTTTATTTACTCAGTGTCGAACTTGTGGGCTGTATAACTAGTGGGCTTTATGACACGTGGGCTGTATGACTTGTGAGCTCTATGACTTGTGGACTGTATGACTCGTGGGTGTCGATCTCGTGACGTGCACCTGTTTAATGCTGCGTTTACACCACGTTCCCGGCGGCCACGGCAGTCACGTTTCAGGCCATCGTGGACAAAACGGAATTGACGCAATGGGACGGGATGAGCAAACGTAAGGGCCGTGTTGCCGTGGATGCGTGGAAGATTTTTTTAACTGTCGAAAAAAAAAAATGCCAAGGCAGTTTCGGTGCTAATGAGAAACCTTGTTGGCCGTAATAAAACGAGGTTTACGACCGTTACAAGGCTTGATAGCAGCTAGAAAGCCATTACAAAACTTGGATGCGGTCTGTCGTATGACGCGAGTGAAAATATTGTGCAGTCTAAACTGACCAGATGGCGTGAGAACGGTGTCTGATAGCTACACGTTCACCTGAGCGAGGACTGGAACGAAAAAGACTACAAAAAGGAGGGGAAAAATCAGGAAAATATCCCATCTACCCGCGACACACCACGTTTCGGGCAAACGGGCTACCGTGGTCGCCTGGAACATGGTGTAAACAGCATTAAAGAAAATAATCGTTATAGCTTCCTTGAACCACTTACTCAGCTGAATGTCTGAAGACTCCTTTGCTGTTAAAATCAGAGTGCGTGTTCATCTATTTATTTGTTTATTTATCTATTTATTTATCTATTTATCTAAATTTAGTAACTGTTTAGTTATTCAATAATCAGGATTTTCCTTGCGTTCGCTGCGTGCTTATCATATCGATGGCAGACAAAATGGCGATAATCGTATGTAATATCACACGCATCAAAAATATTCAACCATCGAAATTGAGATTGTCAACCTCTCCTTATGAATTATATTGCATGTTGTTATACTGAGAACCTTACTGTAGAAGAGGGCAGAGAACAGAAATGCATTTACGCTCGTTTTATATCCTTCATTTTCAATCGCTTTATCATTGATTTTCATTATTATTGATTTTTTCTCTTTAGCATAGGTTTTTTGTTTTTTGTTTCTTTTTTAACTGAGTTTGAATTTTTCAATAATTTGTAAGATCGCAACTAGTCTCTTTTTACATATCTTATTTTATTTATTCATTTCGCAGATTCAAAACCTCCAGTTGTGGTTTTACAGCGGGGATGAAGATTCTCAGCGATGTTCTGAACATCAATCCTCAATGGAAGAATCTATGTCTCAGTGGGTGTGTACTATGCCACGTCTTTCGAGCTTCAGTCTCACATGCTACTATTTACCTGGTACTTTCTTCTCAACTGCCGCCAACTCAGCATTATCTTGGCAGGTATATAAAACTGTATCTTATGGGATCAAAGAAGGTCTTCTAATGAATTTCCACTTGTCGTGTAGATTTTTTTATTTCATGAAAAATAATTCCTTTGAGATAGACTTCAGTGCAAGCTAACTTCAACAAGATTGAACACATCAGTAAAGCATTTTCATGAAATGAAAGATATTTTGCAGAATAAGAACACATTTTGTGTGTGTTCTCGTATTACATGAGACTAATAAGCTATGATAAACGATTATGATCATTATAATGACATTGCAGGTTAGCTGTTATGGATTGATTACCATGGTAGAAGAGTTGCGCAACTGAGAGTAACCTGTCGAGTGGGTATTTAACCATTTGTTTGTTTGCTTTTTTTTGTCGTTTTGTTTCTTAGTAATATCAGTTAGGATGACTTTGACTAAATAGCTCCATATCTGAGCACCTCACAGTTAAAACCCAACGGACAAATCCGTAGTTATTCACTCACAGGAATACGGGATTGCGTCTTTGTTTTGTTATTGTTTTTCTTTCTTCATGGAAGAAAGTGCATTAATTACCTATTCCTTGATATTTAAGTTGTTTCCTTGACATAATCGCAAATGATGCCTTCCATTTATGTTCTAGATTTTCAAATTAAGAGTCATTCCTGACATTTTAATTTCGGACGTGTTGATATAAGACAGGGTGAGAGAAATATTTGGCATGATTCTCCATTTCATTTGGCCGTAGGGTCTTTAAATGCTCATACATGTATTGTATTTAACCAATATTAATTTGTGCTCACTCAATGTTTTTTGTTTGTACTGTCTTATAGATTCAAGATTTGAAGTTGTCTTTTGATAGCTTGGATGACGATGCAAAAAATAGTTCTTCGATGGGAGAAAACCTGGTTCGATGGGTGTTCACACTGCCACGTCTTTCCAGTCTCAGTCTAAGATGGCGCTACGGGAACTTCCCCGATGATTTCCTCTTAAAAGCCGTCAAATTAGCGCCATCGTGTCAGGTACGACTTCACTATAAAATGTGCATACATTCGGTCGCGAATGTAGACTTGTGTGTTGTAATTCAGCTAACTGACTGGAAATAGACATTGTCTTTGAAAAATGGATAACCATTTGTCATGTTTTTCTATTGAGTGGTAATTCGTTAACACAGCGACATTAATCTGAAGCTGTTTAACATTTTCTTCAACATTACATATACTTCATTGTGTGGAGGAATAGGTCAGCAAGTAAATTTTTGCTGCAGTGGACATTGAACTATTTGTTACGATGTCTTGGCAGATGCTAAATATCTTATATTATGGTAATCATGAAGAGACTAAAATTGATGTTTACAAATCTGCACGATCTGGCATCAAACTTTATTCTCTCTGCGCAACCTTTTCAGACTTTCAATCTTCTTTGTCGTCGCAGATCACATTGTATTTTATGTTGGTCCTCGCTGTAAGTTTTGATTATTGTCACTACTCAACGCTGTACCCAACCGTTATCTTGTAACATGGCATTACTGATGCCCCGATCGTAATACCAGAGGGTCTTTTTATCAATCGTGTTGTTGTTGTTGTTGTTGTTTTTCTTGTCAAGGCTACCTCTTGTTCATTAGTGTGTGTCTCATATTTATATCTTCCTCTGTCAGTGTTTTTATCTTATTACTTATGAATCATTTTCTAATGGAACAGTCCTAAATATATAATGGTCAGGAAGTGATGTGGGCCTACATGATATTTTATTGACAACTAGATAGCAGAAACCCTTCAGTAGAACGCACCCAGCATTTGTGAAGAATATATTAAAGATGATTAAAAAGTCAGTTAGATATTGCGGCATATCGGTTGTCACTAAATCTTTCATGTCTTGTTAAGTCGAAATTTCTTACGTCGTCACCACTTTTGTGATATAGACGTGGATATATCATGGACAATTTGACAGTGGGATCGAAGAATTTGAAAATTGATTAAATTTTCAAATTAGAATTTAGCAAGTGATTAGAGACAAATGATAATATTGTGTAAACTGTATAACAGGGCAGAGCCGTCCAGACACAAGGGAATAGGACAAACCTATGCAAACATAACATATTTTTTCCTTTGGACTTTGTTTCGTTTTATTTTGTTTTTCTTTGGGGTAAATGGTAAAGTATATGGTGTACATTCAACTTCGGATGAGGTTTAGATCATATTTACGGGTTTTTTTTTCTTCAATACTGAAAATAGATGGTGATAAGGTTTAAGAGGGCAAGAACCCGTGTAAGCAAGCAGCTGAAAAAAAAACCCAGACAAACACTGATGTGCATGCGACTGTAATAAACATCCATCTTATAACTGTTAGGAATGCCTAATGTAAGACCATTTGGCTATACGACTCCTGGGTGTATATCTTCAGAAGATGTTTGAAATTTTCCCGGTTTGTCTCTTCTGGTCGTTGTCCATCGTCCTGATAGGAAAGTTTGGATCTTACTGTACTTTCGGGGAAAAGATATGTTGATTTCTCCGATGATATACTGCAGCATGTAATCAAAATTTTACAGTTAGACCTCTTAGAAAGGAATATGATTTTGTTAAAAAGTTTACGCACCTCAGAAGATGGCAGGATGTCATATCCTGTTTTTCATCTGACAACTGGTTATAATTCCGGTTATTATATTTTAGTCTAGAGTAAGACAATCCAGGTGCCTTAAACCATGAGTATTATTAAGCAATCACTTTCTACGATAGGAAATAGCACGCTGCAGTTACATTTTTTAAGCTGCAGTATCCCCGAGTAACAGGAAGAAATAAAACAAAATCTAGTTCTGTTTTATCATATTGAAATTATCTCAATCTCAGAATCATTGCTTGCTCACTGGCCAGTGCCATGTTCAAGTTATATTTTCGTATTTCCAGTGTATTTTTTATCAGTGGAAAATGAGCAAAGAAAATTGGATTCCATAATCACTTTTTTTCACTCTATATTTTCAGGGTTTTTCGCCATGACATTGCTTTTGTTTCTTTGTTTGTTTTCCCAGATTCAAAATCTGACGTTGCGTTGGTACGTCCTGGAGTGTGATCCTGATCGTCTGCCATGGATTGGAGAATGTTTGGCGCGATGGATGTGTACCATGCCAAATCTTTGGAGCCTCAGTGTGCAATGCGTTCTCCTTCCCGATAATTTCCTCTCGACAGCCGCCGCGTTAGCATCGTCGTGCAAGGTGTGTCACATTTGACTTTAATAACCTGTTTCTGTAAGAGTTCGTAATTTTCTCTATTCAGTGATTGGTGTTTATTGTCAATTATATCCTTGTTTGGAACCAATGTACCCATTTCGTTATAGACACAAGATTCATGTTGCTGAGTTCAAGGCATAGAAATCAATATCCAACACGAATGAGATAATAATATCAGACGCCACTGCATTGTATCAGTTATGTAATAATCGTATATGTATGATAATTATTAGCAATAACAGCTGAAAGAAATATAACGGCTGATATTTATTTTGCACAATAAATTACCCTTCAGCCCAAAGCCCGTAATATACTTTCAAACAATGCATATTTCATTGAAATAGGAATTCTATTATGTACATATATTTATGAATAAGTATAATACTTATTGACTTAACGAAGAGTTCATTTCCAAAGGTACTAAATCCGCTTTCGGTTGTAAGGATAAAAACCGGATTTTCACATGCTTGTAGGTGTTGTCATACAATAAATACTTTAACTCCCAAACTAGCACCCACAATGGGAAAAAGAAAACTTTCGTGTTTACACTAATTTTTTAAAGAATTAATATGTTTTAGGATGTTGTGAGTTTAGCACCTTTTCGAAGAAAAATCTTAGCCCAGTAATGTACAATACGTTACGTTCGTCTGGTAATACTACAAGAGCAGAATGAGAATTAACCCCCTTCATGATGACATACCCCGTCATCCATTATGATTATATGCGCCCTTGCAGAATGTGGCATACTCATGCACTTCGATGATTACTTTGTGCTGGACATGAAATAGCTGTACTATGATAAACATGTGGAGTGTTAGATTAGTAAATGGGAATAATAATAATAATAATAATAATGTCTTATTTACCCAGGGTAGCCTCTTCAGTGTTGCCACTGCAGAATGCAGAATAATTACTCAGATAGCGCTCCCAATACATCTTCTCTCTCTCTCTCTCTCTCTCTCTCTCACACACACACACACACTGTTTCCTATTTTACGAAAGAGCCGTTGAAAACTCTCTCAGCTGCCATTGATCAATCATAGAGGAAGTAGCGTATTATTAACTAATGCAATGGCGCCAAGTATCCCTATACTTCAGTTGATTATTTATGTCAAATCAATTGTTTTTCATGGTAATCATTGATTTTCCGTTATGCTAAAGATAGAGACTGTTTCATTGTTTCGATATATTTTT